>NC_081828.1:155710977-156010977 GCF_030867095.1 Alligator mississippiensis | reverse complement strand
ACGTTCCCGGCGCTCGGCGGGTGCACGGGGCTCCAGGACGTGCTAAAGACTGAAGTTTTGGATTGAAAACTGCAGGGGGCGAATTCGGGGTGCTCGCTCAGGGCGGGCTGTCTCGGTGGCTGGGCCAGTGGAGCAGAGGCATATCTGGACGGCACCAGGTCTTCGCTCTCGTGAATGAGGAACGAGTCCACGTAATAATTGCTGAGGGTCCCTGACGTCGACATGGCCATACGACACACACGGAGCGGCACCGGCCGAAATTATGAAACTGCAGATTTCATGTAACAACTTGGTCCTTGCGAAGAAGTACAGTCACCTAATAAGTTGAAGGCTGCCTGTCAGCCCATTGGCTGCCGCAGTCACGTGCTTGGGCAGCAGAACAATAAAGTATAAATCAGTCCGCAGGCTATTAATGGGTCAGTGTTTTCCAGTCATAATTTTTATAGCGCAGCCATATGTTTTTATGCAAAGGGGTATTGGAGGGGTACGATAAAGTTTGTTTTAATTGTGGCCAGCGGAGATTAAAAGATCGGATTCGGTAGGACTCCCCCTTTTTAAGCGGACTATTTTATATCACAATTAATCATCCCATCAGTGGGGCGCGTTCCCTGCGAAATCCCGGTGATCGGAGACCTTCACATAAAATTATACAATAATTGAAGCCATAAAGAAAGCAAAATAGCAGTGGCGGCGTACTGTATTTAAATCTATATTTATTATATTTCATAAGGAGTTATTGTTGCAGGAGCCACGGGGTTGTTATTAAGTCAGTAACTACGAGCGTGTTCATTTGCATCGCTGTGTTTCACAGCAGTAAAAATTTACGAGTGCTTCCAAAGGTTAAATTATACTATTGTGTTTAGTTTGGGAAGTGACTGTAAATAAGACGGTTCCGCTGAGTTCAGAGCTAAAGCCGGGCTGGCAGCGAGAAGTCACAGCCAGCAGATCCCCTTCCCGAGACGGCTCTGCGTGGCGTGTCCTCCCCACGCGGACCCGGGCCGCGCCGAGACGCATTTTGAATCGATATTGCCATTGCGTGTGTATAGACACCAGCGAGTCCGGCATCTCGGACTTTCCGCGGCCACCGCTTCTCCCCCAGCACCGCAGAGCGCCCTCCAGGCCCCGGGTCCGTCCCATGGAAAGTCCCGGCGAGAATCTCTCTGCCTCCAGAAAAAAATAAAATCAAGTCCTTCTCCTCATCTGATCTGGTCCACGGGTGATGGCTGCGTGTGGCCGATGCTGGGAGCACTGGGCAGAACGTGCAGCTCCGGGGATCGGAGCTGGGGAGAGAGGAAAGGAGCCATCGGACGCACTCCTGGAGCACTGTCAATGCCAGTGCTATTAAAACCCTCGGAGCACAAAAATATCCCGGGCTATGCATAATTAAAGGGAGAGAAGTCGCATCGACTTGGGCAGAGCCGCGCCAGTGCTGGCTTGGCCGGGCAGATTGTTCGAAAGCTCTTTGGATCCGCTTCCAGGACTCCCGAGCCTGTTCGCCTCCCAGGTCCACCCAGGACGCGACAGCTAGATCCTACCCCCGGCATTATGCGTGGCTAAAATGCGATCAGAGCCGGAGCGGGAGAAGAAGAAGGGGAAGCGTGGATCGGGACGATTTATTCTTAAACAAGCAGCCAAGCCGCAGGGGGAAGAACCGCTGTGCCGCTGGCTGCCGGAGGCGCCCGGCTGCCCTCGCACACGGGCCCACCTTTACATGACTCCGATCCAGAGGTGCAAATATAGTTATTTAAATGCCTGCAGGATCCGGGGCTGGGAAAGCGCCGACCCGGAGCGGAGGGTTACAGCTCTCAAGCACCAAAGTGCTACGGCACCCCCAGATCAAGTCCAGTGCTAGGGATTAAACTTCTGGCCCAACATTTCGAGAGGGAGAAAAAAATATGACAATTGGCTTCATCATTTGCTCCGCTGACGCGGCGGGCTCCGGGCAACGAAGGGGGAAGGGGTATTAAAAAAAAAATCAACACCAACGATCTCCGGAAACCTCTCAATTGCTCTGAAAAACCTTATTCCAACTACAGCCCAGCAAAGCGTGTAATAATTAAAATCACGTGCATGTAAAAGTGTGTTTCTCATTAGCTTTGCGTTCCTATTTGCTCTCCCCCCATTCTGTCTCCCTCTCTTCTTTTTTCCTTTTCATGTCTTCCCAACAGCTTCCTCCGAAATCTCACAGAGCCTTTTTTTTTTTTTTTTTTTTGCAACATTGCCTCTCCTAATCGGAGATTACAAGAACCAGTCGCAACTCTAGTTCCAGACCCTGCAGTTAGGATTAAAAAAAAAAAATCCCAAATCAAACACCCACAGACATACCAGTTGAAGGGCGGTCCGTTATGCTCCATCCAGTTTATTTTATTTATTTTTAAAATACAAATAAAGCTGTGTGCCAGCTAGTCGGTGGCCTTCGCACTGACATGCCGTCATAGAAAAATATCATTGTATTTCTTTCCTGGAAAGACGGAACTCGACGTCACTTGTATGTATTATTAAGAGTCAGCTGTGGCGAAGTGGGGCTCCTGGACTGCAGGAGCCCTGGATGTTTGCGTTAGGCTTTGGGTTCGGAACTTGCAACGCGCTTCGTTTCCCGTTTTTGGGTCGCTTACCAAAACTAACAATCCTCCTGTTCATAGCTATAACGCTAGCATTAAAACGAAGGGAGTTGGTTTTCATACACCCCGAAAAAAACCCCCAGATGCCAAGATTCAAGCGGCGTGGAGGGGTTTAAAGCCATCTGGAATTAAAAATAAGGCAAATAAATAGCATTATTGTCCAGCGATCAGGAATGCTCGTACTCAGTATGTGCCTCTCGCTTGTTTTCCTTCCACGGCGAGTTTTTTCTATAATCCGTTTGCAATTCGTCTAATTAGGCGATGGAGATTATTATTTACAGCAAGAGAGTTTGCAACATTTAAGAACCACGCTCGTTTACCGGCCTGGGCTCGAGACACCACAAATATGCATGTGTGTGTGTGTGTTATAACAAAATTTGGAGTATTTTATCGGCTTATTTAATCAGGAAGATTTGTTTTTCTTTTTTATTTGCAGCCATGAAAAAGAAAATGGTTCCATCCACCAGGCCGGGACTATCACAACAGGCAAGTGCCCTGGAGCAATAAGATTGTGCACCCAGGAAGGAAGTTGCTACTTGTAATTGAAGGCAAAAGCAAAGGCAGCTGCCCTACAAATACACCACTGAACCTTGATGTGGGGCTGGGAGTCTGTAGGGGAGTAGGAGTCTTAGTGAGCTGGGACTCAGGATCGCGTGGGCCAGGACTCCTTGCAAACCCTGATTGTGAACTCACCCGTTCTAGATATTAAATAATAATAATTAGGGGAGAAAAAAAGAGAATACAGGAGAAGGCGGGATAAAGGGTCAACAGTTGGAATGACACGCTCCGCACCGAAATAAAGCACAGGCAGACCTAGAGAGAGAGCCGGATTCTCCATGCGTACACCCAGGGGTACGCACAGACACACGGTGAGACAACCATGAGCGTGCGCGCGCGCGCGCACACACACACACACACACACACACACACACACACACACACAGATCAGCCTGCCGTGCCAGGGCAGGGTTTGACTCTGCTTGCCTTTGGATAAGGAACCAGTTAGAGCAAGTCCAGATCACCAGTGAAAATCCAGTTCCCAAACGAGTTTTATTCACTGCCGCCCATGGGAGCTCGGAGAAGTTTCACACAACGAATGAGCCCAGCAGGACCAAGCTAATGAAAGGATATTCCGTTCCCCAGCGCTTCCCGGGTGCTTCCAGCCAGGAGGGGTCTTGCTCACTTATGCTAGCGATAAGTGTGGGGCACATGAGCTAACCAGGGCTGCAGGCTCCCTTCCATGCCTGTTGGGTCTGGGCACACAAAAGGCAGCGCCGGCTTCCCTGCTCAAGACCCAGAGAGGTCGCTGTTGCTCGTGCAGCCTCAAAGGAATGTCGGCTCCTGGACACACTGTAATAATGATCGTAACCGAGGCCTTGTGAGCTGGAGGCGAACCGTGGGGGCTTCGCCTATTTTAAATCACCTCTGGGTCCCCCCCCCTCACCTCCGGCGAGCTCCGCGGGGGCCAGGGCGCGGGGGCCGGGGAAGCGGCTGGGAGTCTAGGGGGGACCCGGAGCGGGGCCGGATCCTCAGAGCCCCGAAAGCAAGGCTCCGATTACCGCGCCCCCCCACCTCCCTCCCCCTGCAAAATCAGGTCCGAGCAAAGCCCGTGCCTGCGGCCGATCGCAGCCTCCGGGTGCTTCTGCGTGGCAAGGAGTCAGTTCAGGAAGGTAGCAAGCATCTCCCTAGCAGGCATTCAGCATCTCCCTCCAGCCCCATAGCGAGGTCCCCGGGCCCCCGGGGGCACCGGGTAGAGCGCACCTGACCTTGAATGGAGCCCCGGCGAGATAGGCGAGCCCCCTAAGCCGGCAGCCCGGCTTCCGAGCCAGCTAACCTTGACGAGCTGGCCACCATGGTCCCCTTGGCTGCGCGGCGCGCTCGCGGGAGAGGCCCGGGCTCCTCCGCGGCAGAAGGACACACAATGGCTTTGGGACTTGACGCCTACCGAGCGCTCGAGCCTTAGGGTTTCTTCGGGAAGAAGCCACCCCGCACTAGCATACCTGGTGACGATTTCAACTGAAGTAATTAAGGCAGTTTCGTGCTGTAGAGAGAAAGGTGGAGCCCCAACAACATGAAACTACCTAAACCACACAGCAGTTCTCGGCGCTCTGAGCACTGCGCTCCCCGCAGCCGGCTCTGCAGGCAGGGATCCCGCTACAAAGATAAAACCAGAGACGTGACCGCAGCCCCCGCCGCCCCGCACCCGCCGCCGGCACTAGCACACAGTGCTGCTCCAGCCGGGGGGGGGAGGGGGTCTCCTGTGGGTCTGGCTCCTTCCCTCCCCCCTGAGAAGTGCTCCATGCAAATGGAAAAGGGAAGAAAGGCCGTGCGCGGTAATGGTACATCATAAAAAGCTAAAGACTCGCCATAAGCCCGGGTTCAAAGTCTATTCCCTCCCGGCCCCTTCCCCGCCCCCCTCCCCCAAGGAAGCGTTAGCCGGAGCCCTTATCCGAGCCCTAGATTTTGTGTTGCTTTTCTGCAAGAGTCCCTTAGCCCCGCATGCAGCAGGGAGGCAGAGAGCTGTTCGGAAACAAGCCGTTCACATGCAGCCAGGTAGAGAGGGGCTGAGCGCTCGAGTGGGCAAACACGGCTAGAAGCTGTTGGAGAAGAAGAGCAAGACCTCCAGCCCCTCATTTCCATGTGCTCACCTTTACGATTTCTCCCGAGCCCTTGGAAAGCTAGATTTTTTTCCCCCCACAGTCTTCTGCAGTTAAAAGATCTCAGCCCGGTGAAAGGTGTTTGATTAAAAAAAAATCAATCCCCTACGCTCAAGAAATAGTCATTTGCTTCCTCTGTCTGTGCAGCTCCTCACTCAACTGAAACCACTCGTCCAAGACAGCAACAATCCAGATATACTAGCAAGTCATAAAACTGAACAAAAGCCGACAAACCTTACAGCACCATTGCTATATGGCCCAGACAAATTACGACCGTCTAGGTAATATTTAAATAGATTCCTAAAGTAATTGCAGGGGGGTAAGGCAACTATGCCTGTTGTAAAAAGTTCTCGAAGACATAAAGTAGAACCTGAGGATAAACAGTCACAAAAAGAGGTAAAATTAAAAGGATTCATTCCACGTCTTTTATTCTTCTATGAGAACATAAACATCGTCTTTTCACGCACAGCAGCATTACAATATTAATTTATTCCGATTTAAGGTAAGAACTAGATATAGCTAGAACTAACATTTATAATAACGATAGAATGCATTTGCTTAAAACAGTTTCGGCATTTTAATAATA
Source organism: Alligator mississippiensis (assembly GCF_030867095.1). Lineage (NCBI taxonomy): Eukaryota > Metazoa > Chordata > Crocodylia > Alligatoridae > Alligator > Alligator mississippiensis. The sequence goes on along the minus strand of NC_081828.1, from coordinate 156,005,113 downwards.
GACATTTATACATATCTGTATTTATAATGTTTTCCCCTCTTTTTTTTCTTTGCACCTCCACGTTTGACCCTTTTAATGCATGTAGCTTCACAGTATAAAGGAAAGACGACATATTCTCCCTCGCTACCTTCAACTCTGGCTCAGAAAATCCTTCTGATGTTCGCCATAGACACTTCTCGATGAACTTAGTGAGAAAAAGTGACTATTTTTTCTCAAGACAGGGCGAATTGTTGTGTGCTTGTCACGCGTTACCAACGGTAACGTACTTCATAGACAAAAATCCACTAATCCCACAAATTTAAGCAAAACTACATTAAGTAAATATCTACAACCAGAAAGGGAGAGAGAAATTTAGAGGTAAGTGTAATAATTTAGTCCAGAAGTAACACGAGACCTTTTGTATCCTTAAAGAGAAGAGATTTCATTTTCCTGGCCAATTTTAAAGCTGTAATATTGATTTTTTTTTTTTTAGAAAAGAAGATAAAAGGGAGGAAAAGGGAAAAGAAAAGAAAATCGCTTTTCACCCCAGTCCCCACGAAGCCCTCCGTTTTAAAGCATGCCTGCGTTTCATTATTGTAAACCCTGATTTTTTTTTTTTTTTTTTTTTTTTTGCAAGAAAAGCTAAGCTTCTCTTATAGAGGAGATAGCCAAGGCTTCAATAATGCATTATTCAGCTAAATACAGCCCAGACATCCCTTCTATCATTGAACATTGTATTGTGCCTTTAACTGGGATTGTTTACATTTTGGGGAGAGAGAGGGGGGAAAAACTATTTGTAGCTCTCGAAATAATATTTCTGTCTTTCAAGAACTAAAAGAACAATAAGAGCGAGGAAGCTTTAATGGACCGAGGGCGGTACATACATGGCATTTTGAGCACGATTTTATGGCTCTTTCCCCCAGAAATAGCTATAAAGAGGTTATGGACATACTGAGAATGTATAAAATCCTTAATCCATACAGGTGCGGATTACTAAAGCCTAGGAAAATGATACTGGCTCTTTAAACCGTAAAAACGTGTTTATGGGTTCATCAAGAAAAATTAAAGTTGGCTGTGAGCTCCCGAATCCTATTCTCTCTGTTCATTTTCTTCAGTTTCATTCTGCGGTTCTGAAACCAGATTTTAACTTGTCTGTCTGTGAGGTGGACTGTACGGCTGATCTCTAGGCGACGCTCACGAGTCAGGTACATATTGAACAGAAACTCCTTTTCCAGCTCGAGAGTTTGATGCTTGGTATAAGGGCACCGCTTCTTTCTGCCGCTTTTTGCGGTCAGCCAGTTTGCTGCATTTTCTCCTTTTGCATTGCCTAGTTTCAAGAGAGCAAAAGAGGGACGTTACGAGCTGAGGCGAGGCCGAGCAGCCGGGCTCCTCAGCCGGCGCCCCCGGGTCGCGGTGCAGGGGTCGGGGCTGGGAGGGAGCCCCGCAAGGCACCTCGACCCCTGCGCTGGAGCGCCAGCCTCGGCCGCCCGGCGAGCTCGGCTCTCTACTTCCACCTTCCTCCTGCGCACAATGGCAGCGGGGCCGCGCCCTGCTCAGCTAATCCAGGGAAAGTGCCTTCTCATCGGCCTCTCCGACGCTGCTCCTACCCTTTTAGCTGCTCTTTTCCTTGCGCTTTTGCTTTTGCTTTTGCAAGCACCTGCTCCAGCCAGCTCACCGCGGGGCCACCCTTTGCCAGGGGACTTTGGAGAGGGGAGAAACAGGGCGAGCTGCAGCTCTGGCCCCTGCCTTACCTTCCTCCGCCTTCCCAGCACGCTTCTCCCCAGCTTCCTCTCACGACTATTTCCTAAGCGAGTTAAAATTTCCTGCAGGCGGCTTGCTGACAGGGCTGAGCCGGGCTGGCAATGAGGCAGCATTGATTTGGTAGTGAAGAGTATATCTCTCTATATTTTTTTTTTTCAATGGGGCAACATAATGACTATATCTTTTTAAAAAAGCAAAGAAAAGGCAAGAGACGAGCCACTGGGAAGTCTAACAGCCTGGCCCACCAGGGTTTTATTTTTGCCTCGGGGGTTAGAATCAAAAATAAATAACCAGCCTGTTATCTGCTGGAGACGTGGCGGGCTAGTGGTAGTGCATTCATCAGTCTAATTTGATAGCAGTTCATAGAAGGAACATTTCAACGCGCCTGTTATTTCGAAAAGCATTCTGGATCGTAAAATACAACTTACCGCGTTAATAGGTTTATTTATTGGCACTGCCTATTGCTTATTTTGGATGCTTTACAAACATCTCTGTTATCTGGTAGGCACCTTCGCATCACTAGGGCAGACTGAGCGGGGTTTTCTATAGGTTTAAGCCGCATGCAGGCTAGGGTTGCCCAGAGCGGAGCCATCAAGGATTTTAAACTATAGGATGGACATTAATTTTTACTACATCCCCACGCCCAAATATTACAGAGTTCACAAGGTCGGTCTAAGCGGCGCTTCTTGCCAGTTCTGCAGGCTGCTCGCATCCTCCTTTGCATTCGTGATGCAATGATCATCCTCATTGCTTTTTATTTGCTTACCTACGGTTTCTTTCTCAGGAGAGGCTTTGCTGCTGTCTGACGGAGCTGGGGAGAGCTCTTCTGCAGTCGAAGACGAAGCCTGCGCCTCTTCCTCCCTCTGGGAGACACAAGCCAAGGTAGTGGGGGAAGCCTCTCCGCTCTCTTTCCTCCCCGCTTCTGCTGGGACTGAAGGCAAAGATGGAGGCGTATCAAAACGAACTTGGGGCTGCGGTGTGAACTGGGAAGCACCAACTTGCCCAGTATTGTAGCTCTTGGAAGTGCCATAGGCTTGAGACAAGCGGAAGTAGCCTGGGACAGGAACCCCACTCACGTTGTTCATAGAACTAACCTCAGCGTTTAGCCTTGGGAAAGTAGATAGATCTGTGGCAGTTGCCCCCTTAGGACATTTGTCTGAGTCATAGAGGCAGTAGGAGTTCTCCTCCTTAATGTTTTGAGCAAAGGAGCAGGAGGTGGCCTGCTGGCTCTCAGGCTCTTCCATGCGACAAGACCTTGGGGGATCTAGCCAGACCTCCATCCCTGACATGTAGTGATGAGACGTGGGGACCATGCTTTGAGAAGTACCTTCATTGCGTTTGCTCAAAACTGGAAAAAGTCCGCAGCTTTGCAGCCCATAGGACAGATCGGGCGCTTGTGGCAGGTAGACACTACTGGTGGGATAGTAGCCGCCTCCGCCGCCGCCTCCTCCTCCTCCTCCTCCTCCTCCTCCTGTTTCCCCTCTGCCTGAGCTGATCAAGGAGTCTACCAAAAAAGAGTTTGCAGCCGGGCTCTCTGAGCATGACATTGTTGTGGAATAATTTGGCGAAGGGAGCAGATAGCCCTTTCTGGCTGACATTTCTTGTGCAAAACATGCTGAATATGATTAGAGATACCCCCGCACCACGGCAAATGCTTGCAGCCAATGGAAACCCAGGCCTTAACACCAACCCCTCCCAGTTTGGTTTCGTATGCACAGAGCTGGTCTCAGGTCGACCTCTGAATTTAGAATATATATGTATATTAATGTGTGATATATATTTCTACATAACACACCTACATATGCTGTACGTGTGTGTAGAGCGAGGGGGGGGGGAGAGTTTACACGCTGGGAGGAAAAAAAAAGTCCCTGACTTCAGCCTTGCCATAACTTATGCTCTTCTATTATCACATGCACTACTATAAAATAGCCGAGCAATCTGATGTTTATTGTACCTAGGATGAAGCGGTTTATAAACGAACCTTTTATTGTCACTTCTTTCCCCCCGGTTGGGCTTTCCGGAAGTAATGCGTGTTCCCTTCACTGCACGGTCTCTGTCTGTGATTAAATTAATAAAGCCCCGGCCCCCGCCCCTGCTTTTCACGGTTCAACTCCGTGCCATTGTACTCGGTTGCCTACTTGAACCAAAAATCAAATTTGTTATTGTTTATCGCGGGCCATTTGGAGCTGCCTACGGATCTGGCGTGGGTAGCGTTAAAGTATCCGGGAACGAGCTCTTTCCAGAGTACTATCGCAGCCAGAAAGCATCAGTTAGTATTGTAAGCGAGTTTGCAATTTCCTCGAGATAGCTAGAGAAGGGGGGGCTGGGGGTAATGCCACGATGGGAGACCTGACGCTGTGATTACCTCTTCCCAGACTTTAGTTAATGCCGGGCCCTTCCTGATTAACATTTAAAAGATGTTCATTTAAAATAAATGGATGTCAGAGAAAGAAGCCAAACCTGGGTTCAAATGGATTGTCTCCCGGTGCCAAAGCCCTCCCCCCCCCCCCCCTCGCTTATGCCTCTGTTTATATTTGGGTAATTGTTTTTTTAATTTTCCCATTAGGGAAATAATTTTCCCTTTTAATCTATTCAAGCGGACCGGCTCTTTCATCAGCGAGGCACCGACTGTACAGCGAGGCATAGACAGCGCTGTACAGTCACGGCGGAACTGTGTCGGGCAGGGCAGACACACAGCAGACAGACAGCCAGGCACGCAGACAGAGGGAGAGATGGATTTTGTAATGAATGGCTCACGCTGCCATCCTCTCTGGATTCTGCTACTTTGGAGCCATGTCGCTAGCCCGGAGAAAGGCTGGCCATTTTTTTTTTTTAATGTACAAAGTCTGGGGCTGCTTGGGATTTATCCAGGTTTTTGCAAGGGAGATGGCTCCTCTGTTTACTGCACAGAGGTGCTGCTCGGGTCAGAGCAGCAAGGGCCCGGCTGCCTCGGGAGGCTCCCACACAGTCATCGCTTGGGATATACATCCGAAGCAGCCCCCCCCCCCCCCCCCCCCCCCCCCCGAAGACTGACACCCGGCTCCCCCAGCCAGCCCAGCCCAGCCCAGCCCTGCCCTGCCCTGCCCGGCCAAGGAGGAGTGTGTCCAGCCACCCGCCGCCTTCCCCTCTGCCCAAGGCGGATCGCTGACCCTCCGCTCTGCAGCCGCTTACCCTTGGCTTTCAAAGGAGCCCGGAGCACAGGGCGAGAATAGCAGCGTCAACAGCGCCCCGGCCATTTCCCCTCCAACCTATTGATCTGTCAGGCCTCACGTGGGTTAATCCCGCCGTGTTTGCCCACGCGAAGAGGACCCTCTTCCCTGTTCTGACACCCCACCCCGACAAGTTATTTTGCAATGGACACGAGACAGCGGGACACCAGTGGTGCCTGCCATAGGCGGTCGAGTCAGACGGGGCCTCCCAAGGTTTCCCCTTGTCAGCTGGAGACGCCGTGTAGCCTGGTAGAGGTTGTTACAACTTCGCAGTGCCCATAAAACCTTTATGGAAAGGCTTCCTATTTTCCCAATGTTATCGCAGGAGCTCCATCCCACCGCAGACTCCTGACTGCTAAGCGGGGCTTAATGATAGGGGGGCTGATCCAGCAGCCCAGGGAGATTTCCCCCCACTGTTCCCCCTGGAATATTGTTTGCACTCCCCCAGGTCGACAGAGACCACAATGTGTTAATGTGTGATGGACAAACCCTTATCAGATTCCTAGGAGAGCCATATCATGCTAACAAAATTAATACCATATAAGGAACCATTTTATTGGCCAGTATACAGGAAGGCTATTATCAATAGGCTTAACATTATAAATACAGATCTAAATAAAATGAAATGTAACCCCGCGCTCCACGTTCCAAATACATTTCTCTGCACAAATCAGGTATAAAAATTACTCCGGGGAAGTCCGCTCTTGCCGCGTGTTTGTTTTGCATTTGCCAAATAGAAAGTGCTTGCAAACCTAAAAGCCTTACGGAATAGAAGAGAAGCGGTGGAAAACTTTCCAAAGCTGTTTTGTAAAAAAACCCACCGACCTTTGAAAAAATTGATTAAGGTGGTGGGGGGGAAGAAAATAAAAAGGAGCATAAAAAGATGTGCAATCCTGGTCAGCCTTAATAATGTGAGCACAAACGCAGTGTTTCCTTTCTTTAATTACTACCGCCAAGAAATCAGGGGGGAAAAAAAGAGAGTAGGGGCTGATAGGAGGAATAAAGCGGATTTTAACCGAATATCTGCCTTTTGTAGCAAAAGATCTGCCGGGCAGGGATTGGATTTTAGAGTTTGTCAGGCTGCCTGGTGTCAGGCGAAGGCAAGTTTCTTAGTCACGTATAACTTGCCATTGGAGCCCAGATCTCTGCCCTTCCCTGTTTTGTTTATAAGAATGAGCTTTGATGGTCAAAGCACTCAGTCTAGATCATGAACTCAGCTAGGCTGTGTATTATCTGTGCTTTCTTTAATCGCTAACAAGGCCAAGGCAAATAGTAACTAGCACCATCAAACCCAGTGGAGTAAAACTAATAATGTTCACTTGATTCTTAACTATAAAAGATAATGGTCAATTTTGGATAAACTGAACTAATTTGGCATGCATCGTGTGTCGCTACTACATTGCAAACCCTCAGCAACATCTCCTGAAGATTAACCCTGACTTTTTCTTTTTTTAAAGAAATGCTAAAAAATAGTGTTTATGCCAGACGAGGAAAAATAGGATCTTCTTCTTTTTTCTTATATAAGCAAAACCATCTGGGGGTATATAAAAACAAGCAAATAAAGTTTAATAAATATCAAAGCAAGTAAAAAGGTGATTTCGTGGGGAATCTAAATTCAGGGCATACACAGACAGCACTATCAAAATAAAACTTTATTGATCTAAGAAAATATAATGGATGCATTAATAGAGTCGTTAAGCTGGTTTATTGGTTAGGCTAAAAATTAAAAACTAAAAAGAAATAAATAAAAACGACAGCTCAGCCCCAGCAAACTCTGGCTTGAAAATTTTAAACACATCGTGTTAAATAATGATTTATACCTTTTATTATTTCCTGGGTAAAGCGAAAGGTACAACATTGTTACTCAGCGGATGCTATTCTGTATGCTAATTAAAATGTGCTTTTTATTTCTGACATTGGCAAATTGCAATTTGCAAAAATGTAAATCGCGGCGCAGGCTGTCAAGGGAGCGTGTGCGCCATCGGGGTAGACGCTTGGAGATTACCTTTTATACAGCTCAAAAAAATTAATGCGATCACTGCGGAGTTATTTAATATTAGAACTGTCAGTTGTCAAGCCCGGGTGTGTGTGTGCCAGGTTGCTTTTCTTCCTGGATTTGTTCCAAGGTAGACGGCTTTCAATCAGGCGGGTTAGGAGCAGCGTCTATGCCAAGAAAGGTGACGAATGACTAACTCATTTTATCTTTACTAGAAATTCTTTCGCGCCAGAGGGGGAAAGAAGGATCCTGGTCTCTGACAGTGGATTATCCTTTATAATATTTTGGATGAGGTTTAATTTTGATCCTAACCCTAAAGGCCTGACCCTCGGAATCTCCTTTGTATTCTGGACGCCGCTTTGCTAATTCGGATTAGAACCATATTTTGCTGAGGGTTTCCGGAGCAGGAGATGCAGCAGGACAAAAGACACCCACCCGGTTCTCAAGGATTTACTCCATGCGGTCCAGAGCAAGAAGGCTGCCTTAGGATGCTCTGTAATCTTCCTACAGCCCTTAATTCAGGAGAGCAGCAACAACAATAGGGCGCTAAAGATATCAATACAATATTAAATATATCGATCTGCCTTTTAGTGCACCCTTTTTACCAAGATATATAGGGTGGGCAGGAATATTAAACATTTAAAGCGAGCTATCTATTGTCCTTTGAGCATCAAGCTTTTCTTTAAGTAAAGGTTTGATGCAAAATATAAATATCCTCTCTAACCTGACACATCTATCTGTACAGATTGGCCTCCAGTTGCAGATTTAGAGCATTTAATCAAAAGGATGTAACCAAAAATAAATAAATAAATAACGCCCAGCAGAGAAGCTGAGGAAAAGCCCTCCCTTGTTCTGGGATGTGGGATCCGGTCTCGACCTGCCCCCAGGATTCAACAGCACGGTGTAAACACTGAGCTGCTCGGGGCTCGTCCTTCCCAAACACGCTCAGCCCGGGCATGTGAAATCATAAACAGTTATTGGAAGAAACCAGGTTGTTTTTGAGACGTCCTCTGAGCAAGGCCGCCAGTAAACAATCTGTAACCAGAGGGCGCTTTAACGGCTGCTGGGGTCCCCTTGATTTATTCAGATGAGTATTGACTGTGGCAGGGGAACAACAAGGAAAAATAAATGTTGTATCCAATACGCCGAACCCCAGCTGAGTGGTGTGCGGAGGAAGGGGCCAAAGGGGCGCCGGGGCAGGCAGCTTTGTAATCGCTGGGTTTCCGCGGGCAGGTTCATGGAGAGCAGGATTCTGGCCCTGGGACTGCAGCATCTTGGATGCAAACCCTGGATCCTGGGAGCGCCCCCAGATCTGCTCTGGGAGGCTCCCTCCGGGCCTCTCCCCTAGTCCCTCCAGGCTGCGCTCAGTACACCCTCCCAAGCACCGCAGGAAACTCTAATCCGCCTCTTTCTAGGTTTCCCTGACCGGAGGAGAATGATGTTTCAACAGAGTCTATTTGATTCCGAGATTTTAACTTCCTGTGCTCACCTTGCAACAACGTGTGCTCTAAAGCATGCAGCTAAACCAGTTCATTCACCTAGTGCCACACTTTTTATTTTCATATGGGGATTATAAAAACAAAAAAGACCTGTGGGACGCCAAAAGCAAGAGAAACAACCTGAAAAATCTCCTGAACTACCCGTGGGACATACTTATAGCGAGGGTAGACTAGACTAGATAGATTTATAGCGAGGACAGAAGTGAGATGGTTTGAGCAATTTTCAGCCACAACACGTGCCCTGCGTGGAGGGGAAGGGGCATACAGAGAGATGGAGAAGGAGGAGATCTGAGGAATATTTTAAAGTTAGCCTTACCCGAACACTGACTTAGTATGAAATTAAATAACTAAGCGATTACAAAATTAGTTCTTTGTACAAACGACTTAAACTCTGTTCACCACCCTGTGTACGTCCAGCTGCAACTAAGAAAACCACCGCTGAAAGTTACTAAGCACCTATAGCTATACCACAGTTCAAGTCCAATAAGAACATCAAAATTATCTGTCATTTCCAGTGTAAGTTGCCGTAGATCTATTTGATTGAAGACACCTACTGTTTCCACACATAAATGTCAAGTTTCATAATATTTCCAGGGCTAGGATTTTTATAATGGGAAGAACTCTTCAGGATTCGCTGAACAAATGTTTCCACATAACGTGGGTTTTCCATACCGCTCGCCAAAACTTTATTGCGATAAAAAAAAAATCAGCTGAAATCTAGAAAGCTCCTTTAAATACTATGTCACGTATCAACTTTAATCACCAACTTTTTCAAACGCTTTCTCTCCCCTATGGCTGCTTCCAAAATGTTTAATTGACACACAATATAAGGTCACCCAAACTTTCCAAGAACTACTTTGATAGCAGCACATTCCACTCATTTCCAAATGTAGGGCAGATAGAAGCGCTTACCTCCACGCATTTTCTCAACCAAGGCCAAGCAGGGTCCAACTTCTCAGGGAGGCTGTTGGAAATGAGTCATTTGATTTCACAATAAGCTATCGGCTGGAGCTACTTTTGCAGACCCCAACCTAGAAAGTGAAATTATTTAACGTGCTGCTCCTAGAATGTAAAGTGAACAAAGGCCAAGATTTTTCCAGGGGTTCCCTTCTCCCACTGCGGCTTTGACATTGATCTGAAGAACGCCATCTTGTGGCAAAGGAGCTTCTAAGGAAGAGTGACTGACTCTCGGATTTAAATTCACTGTTATAATAAAAGGGATGCTAGAGACTGTGTCCAGACAATTGCTTTTCAGATCTAATTTCTACAGCTACGAAATTGCAGCAGAACCTCAGCTAAGTTTATAGCGGTGCATTCCATATATGCAAATGGACAAGTCATGGACACTTTTTACGACCACATTGTCACAGCAGCACAGAGGATGTGCTTTTATTGGGTTAGAAAAGCAAACCCCAACCAGAGAAACTCCATGGCTGAACTGTCTCCAGCACTGGCCATGAATACCAGTTAATTTTTAACCAGGAAAGGAAGCTCCTTGCTTCACGCTCATTGCCATTCATCTGTTCCCCTTTCTCTCTCTCTCTGCCTGTCTGCATCCATCTCTCCTTCCATCTCTCCTTCTCTTTTCAAGCATCCATTGTAGCATGCTAGACAAACAAACAAACAAACAAACCCCCTTTTTCTAATTTCCCCCATTTCCTTTGACCACACGGTGTCTGCCTGGGTGGGGATTGTCAACAAACGGTCCAGAGCCATTTAGCCCTTCACCTCAAGGTTATGTGTGATGTCCAAAGCAATACAGAAGTTCAAAGCCAGTAAACAATAGGAAAACAGTATTTACTTTCTTTTCCTTATTACGATTAGGAAAAACATGAGAGATGCAAAGGCCATTCCCTTACCCACATTCTCAACTAAAGCAGCATTCCCCTCCTCAACTTTTTCCTTCCTTGGCGAAGCAGGACAATTTCCCCCCAGTCCAGTTCCACCAGACTCCTATGCGGAATGTTTTTCAAAGCACACACTTTTCTTAAGGCTCTCACTCTTTTAACCGCCGGGACTTTCGCTGCTACTTAACCATCGGTTCAGTGCTGTGCTGAAAAACCCTGTCCCAACAGGAGGGATCCTAAAAAATAATTCAGAACCAGTTTGTCCAGACCCCTGTGGTCTGAAATAAGTAAGAATATAATATTAATCTCCAGGAGATAAGAAGCACGTCTGTCTTGTACAGCTGAGAACAAAGGAGCAATCCTTTCAGTGAGTTACTAAAAAGTATCATTTTCCCTTCTTTTTTATTTATTTATTTTTTTTGTAATCCAATGACATTTAGACCTAAATTAGCTTCGGTATGCATATTTTATTGAAAAGTACCCAACTTTTGCTTTGGATGAGAGTAAAGGGGGGGGGGGGGAGGGAGAGGTGAATGTAATGTACCTTGGCCAGCTAGACTAGAGAAGTGGTGGGTGTCTGCCTATTCCAACACTTAGATGAGATCAAATAATATACAGTAACTAATACCAGAATAAAAATATAAATTTTCCATTTTTTTATTTTCCTTGTGCGCTGTTCCATTGTATACATGCAACCAAGTACTTTCGCATATTAAAAGAAAACTGTATATACACATAGATGATACATATTGAAAACAGTGATTGAATATAAAGATATTGCATTGTGTGAACCGTGTAAAAGAAATTACATCCATTTGGTACGCTGATTGTTCAGAAAACACTTTTATCACCAATTTGTTGCTCATGTAAAAAAACGACACCCTTTAACCCCCAAAGGAAAAAAAAATATGTTCAAAAAGTATTCAAACAAAATAGGCCGTGGGTTCTTTTTTATTTACAAGTCTTGTAAAACACTGTTCCTGTATGAAATATACATTCAGATATTCTTAACAGCAAATTACCTTAAGATAGAACACCGTATCTTTTGTAAACTGTTATAGAATTTTAAATATTTTAATTGCATTTTTTCTCGCTTTGGTTCCTGCAGGGAAATATATCTATTTATATATATATTTAAAATAACTCCAGACAACTCTCCATTCTTTGTATACGCCAACTGAGCAACAGAGTACAGCTCGTGACATTTGAAGTAGACAACAACAAAAGTACCATATGTACATTGTTTGGCTTCTGAATCCATGTCTCACTAGTAACCTTCTAAAGAAACACGACATACCCTCCTTTAATGACCCAATATCAGTGCATTGCACAAATCCAAGTTTCAATTAAGTGTTGTGTGGTATTTGCCAAACTGTCGTTCTCCACAGGTATTTCCTGAAGAAAGTTTGTGAGCCAGAAGCCAGAAGGTTAGTTTTCTTTCTTTATTTTTCTTTTGAAAACTTTGAAATTCATTCTTTCTTTGCCATTTTATGCTGAACATTTAAATATGGGCATCGTGATTTGTCTCAAAAGGATGTCAGCCTCGCGATAATTGGTCGATAAATAAAAAAAACAGAGCTAATTAAAATGGCTAACTATTTGCCCTTTCAGTGATTGTTTCTTTAGCTATATGGCAAAAAATATATACCTGACCATTTTTAAAGGGAATAATCAAGTCTTTCAGATCCTCTCCCGCCCCCGCCCCCCAAATCCAACACGATTATATCCATCACTACTGCTGTGACAACTGTCATGGTTGGCCTTGTGAAATGTGTCCCAATTTCTCTATATTGAAATCAGTCGGTGGTGGAGCACTGCTCTAAGCCAAGGGATTCCCTTCCGAAGAACAAAAGGTTGGTTTTCAAAGTTTTACTTCGCAGTGGTCCTCATCACTTAAGCTCGCCAAGTCCTCTCTCCACACGCATGTTCCACAGTGAGCCCAGGGAACAAGATCAACACCGGTTAGAAGATGAACCGAGTCAGGGATTTCTGTCCCCACTTGTAACTAGTGAAAGCCGAATCAGAATGAACCGCAGTGTCTGGGAAGATAAGAGGTCTGGATTCTGCGCTCAGAGCAAAGAGGAGGCTTGCACGTTGGAAATGGATGCCATGTGGGTCAAAATCAAACCGATTCCAGTTGACGTGTAAATAGAGAAGAATCTCCCCCCCCCCCCCCCCCCAAGTCCGGAGTGGATTTACATGTATGTAAAATCTCAGGTCTCCCAGTCCCGTCAGCTACACACCTCTTCCTTCCACGTAACCCTGTGGCTTGACCTTGTCAAGGGCGAAATCTGAATGGAATCTCCTCTCGAAACCCTCTCCGAGTTTTAAAGTAGTGGATTAGCCGAGTAATATTGTAATCGGTCCCTGTTGATTTTTTTTTCTTTCATTCTCCTGTTCTGAAACCATATCTTGACTTGACGGTCGGTCAGATTGAGCATTCGCGAGAGCTGGAGGCGCTTCTCTTTGTTGATGTAGACACTGAAGAAGAATTCCCTTTCTAATTCTCGGATCTGGTATTTGGTGTAGGGGCATCTCTTTTTCCGGGTGCGTTGTCCACCTGTGGAGCGAAGCAAGGCAGAAGCCATTGAGACTTGCAGCGGATGGGAGCGAGAGAAACCCTCAGGCCGGGAGCATTAATGAGCAAAATCTGCCTGCTCCCTGGCTCCTGCGGGCAAGCCCCCCGCTACGCTGCTCCTTACCTTGTGGCGGAGCCTCCCGAGCAGAGCCTGGGCGGGGGGCACGATCGCTGCGAGCACCGAGCCTCGGAGCAGGGACCCGGGCAGGACCCGCAGCCAAGCCCGGCCCCGGACTCGGGGCTCAGCCCGCAGCTCCCAGCCTACGGGAAGTCCTCGGTGCCCCGGCGGGACTGATCACTAAACAACAGCTGCGCAGAGACATTTCAGCCTTCCTCACCTGGATCCCTTCAGCCAGACCTTACGGGATCCAGAGCCGGGAGCACATTTGCAAGCCCAGTCTTTCGCGAGATTATTCCCATGGAGGTTTTATTCTGCACACAGCCCGGTTTCACACCCCCACCGCTGTATTTACCTCTTCTCTTTCAATCAGAGGCAAAGCCCCTGCGCCCAAGCCTGCTAGGAAATCACTGCATTCCTCCTGGCTCTGCTATTTCCAACCTCTCTGTCCACGCGAGCACGTTATTCTTTTCCCCCTTTCGCCCCTCTCGGTTTAAAGTTCATTAAGCAGAGTAGAAAGGTTTTCAAGGTTCAAAAGCTCTTTACATTAAATATTGCTGCTATCCCTTTAAAAACTTCCTTTTCTGGTACAGTTCATTGTCGAGGTATATTTTCCCGAGCTGTATACTAGCTTTGCCTTTTAAAAAGCACACATAAAAAAATCAGACTTTGACAGATTGAATAACAATTGTAAGTAACAAACTGTTGGACAGAAGGCAACACGTAATTGCCACAGTGCCTTAGTAAAATGGCTTCCTTTAGACAAAAAGGCCAGCTTTAGGTTAATTTGTTTCTTTTAATATATTGCTACAGTTCAGGCGCCTACTTTATCTGTTAAACACTATTCTAGTGCAGTCGTTAAACCAGGGATGGCTTTGAATTCAGCCCCTAACTAGACTGCTGGTGCAACACATGGCTTTTATAAAATCACTGGATTACATTGATATCAAAGGAGGCAGGATCCCTTTTTGGTGAATTTACAGGCACCAAACGTACGTTATTATTTTTTCGAGACTTCACCACAGAGCTCCTTTTTTATTATAATTTAGAAAAAAAAAAGGAAGGAGAAAGATTTTTTTTTTAAGGCATCCATTGGCCGGTGGGTATTTCACGGCCAATTTCAGCACTAAGCACGTGATCTTGCCTTTTATAACAAAGTTTTGTTGGGGGAAATCTAAAGGCCCTTCATAAACCTTATATGCTTATAAAACAGCATATAAAATTTTAACAGCGGTGGTGCGCTAGATTTCAAACTCCCTTTCATAAAGCGCTTGGGCGCTGGCTTTATACGTACTGGAGCTGCTGGATTTCTCCTCATTGTTGCCGGAAGATGATTCTGGGCTGCTGCTGCTCTCTGCCCTCCTCCGCCTCTCCTTCTCCTCTGCTGCTGGGGCTCCTGCCTCCCTGCTGCAGCCTCCCTCCGAACTTGAAGTTGCAGCAGCTGCCGGAGGCATTTTCTCGCCATTCTTGTCTACGGAATAGTCCGAGGAGGACAGGTTTTCCGTGGTGCCATAAGCCGTCTCGAAAAACTGGTCGAAAGCCTGGGGCAGGACCCCGTTCCGCCCCACCGTGCTATAGAAATTGGAGGAGACGTTGGTGGTGGGGTGGTAGACGTTTGCTGTGTTTTTGCCGAACATCTCGCCCATGCTAGCTGTGTTGGTGGCAGGCAGGCAGTCTCTGTGCATGATCTCCTCTGCTGAGTAGCAGTGGGGCAGATTGCTCCTGGCGTGCCACTTACTGGAGGGATCAATGGCATACTCTCGGAAGGTCACTTCTCTCACAGGTTGGACCTGGGGTAGGTTGGAAGAGTAGGAGTATGTCATAGGGCGAGAAGACGGGGTCTGGGGCAGAAAAGAAGGGAGGCTGGAGAAATCAGGAGCCGAGACGTAGTAAGTACAACTTGGCAAATACATGTTAGAGGAACAAGGAACACGCTCATCAAAATCCATCATTAGGCTACCTCGGGTTCTCCGCATTAGCTGAGCTTAACATGATTCTCTAATGCAGCTGCCTCTTTGAAGCAGATCCGTGAAGTAAGAAATTTGGAGACGTAAGCTGACGTGGAAATCTATCCCCATCCTTAGCAGGGAGGTGCTGGTCATGTGACCAAATGTTGAAATTGACAAGCTGCAAGTATGGGCCCTTTCTTCTTTGTAGCCATCTCAAGGGAAGCAACAGATCGTCACTTTGGTTTTCTCACTAAAAGCACGTAATCTCAAATGTAACTCAGGTTTGCCTTGTGTACCCTTAGAGGACAGAAAGGCGCATGACAGACACTTCCCCGTACTTATCAGCCTGGCCAATTGCACCCAGTGGTTGTGGAGTAGAAAGAATTAGAAATACCCACAGGGCTAGGTGAGACCTTCTTTGTTTGTTTGCGTGATTGTTTGTAAATTTGAAAAAAAAATGTAAAAAGAACATTTAAAAAATAAATAAAAGAAAGAACGGCGCCAAAGTGCTCGTTTCTCTCCTCAGGCTGCTTTCTAGCAGGCGGTGCTCTTAAAGCAATCTCTCCGTTCCTACAGAAGATACTCGCCCTGCAGGGTTTTTTGCTGGAGACATGGCTGGGAAGAATGTGCCAGGGTCAAGTCTGTACTGATTTTCATGGTGAATAGATTACATGCTTGCATTCATGTTCACTTCCGAAGCGCTTAGTGTCTTCCTTCCCTTTCTTACATATTAACCTCAAATACCCTGTGAGGCTTCAGCCGAGCTTTGCGAGAGGTATTTAACAATGTTTTATTCCCACAGTGCAGGTTTGCTCCGTGCCTCCCCTCCAAACCTTTCTCTATTTGCAATGCCAGAAAGCCCTTTAGCCTGCAGACCACTGAGTAAAGAGTGTTTGCTGATCTATTTGCCTCAACAGTGCTGCTAAATACTTGGGAAACCAATGGACTCTGGGTTATCCGGGTTTGACAAATATTCTAAGTTTAATTGCCAGAAGTTTAGTTAAAATTATTTGCTATAGTATTAACCCGTGCTAACAAACTTGCAGTACCCAGATCCTCTCCCTTTTGTTTCAAACCGTCGGTGCAGGTTGAGACCCTTGAGAGACCTATTTTCAAAACGTGGTAAAGATTTTACTGTTGTTGCATGAAAGGGATGATATAGAAAGCGGATTGTACAGGGCAGAGACTAAAAAGTAGTTCTCTGCCAATAAAAATGTACACCCCACCGAATAAGCAGTGCCAAAGAAAACAGAGAAATGCGCCAAAAAATACAGCACCTTTTGAGGCATGGACATCCTTAGGCTGTTAAAAAAAAAATTTTTTTTTTGCTATTCTGATGCTCGATTTCAGAAGAGAAATATTTAGGTTCCGGCTGGATTTATTCCAAATAGAAAAACAGAACTATTCCACGGCCACAGACAACTCTGGGGATGGTGGTGTCACTGTGAAATGAGACAGAGTTCAAGATGTGTGTTCCTGTGGATTTGAGCGCGCGCTGGGAGGAAAAGTGCAAATATCAAGAAAGCCTCATTGTGATTTTTTTTGAACCTCCACAATGTTGGAGACGTATTTATACATCCGGGGAAAGTTATATTGTAAATTCCGGAGATCTTCGGTATTTAAATGTCAACATCGATTTGTTTATTTATTGCTTGGCTTATTGTAACTGACTCAATAACAAATCTAATCATGTTGTGCACTGAAAAAAATATTCTCATTATGTATTTTCGCTAAATTATAGTTAACTATTACAGTTGGATTCAAGCTGTAAATATCAATATTATCAAGTAATTACTTTGTAGTGGAGTAAACTAATTTATTAGCATTAGTGTTTATATGCCTTTTTTTTATTATTTTACAAGGGTTACCAATCGCAAATCAAATGCTTCGGACATATCCCTTTAACGAACTCTTTCTTTGGGTTTGCTGCAAGAACTTTTATGCTTTCTCAGTGTTTGTGAGCTGAACTTGGAATTATTAATTAATCTTCCAGTGTGACATGTTTGCTAGAAAGTGGATGGAAAGAAGAGATATGCATGCCATCAAAGTGCTATCGGAAGATTGCATTGTCGTTTGGGGATTGTAAATTCTGCCACCTCCCCCCCGCCCTTTTCTTTTTTTTTTAAAGACCGTGATAGAAATTTTCAGCATCTCAGCCGGGTTTATTCTTTAATTCTACACTATTGCTCTTTACTTAGTTTTTTCTCCCTTTAAGTCCCCCTTTAAAAAGGGAGAGGGGTTTCTCTTCGTATCTGAGTAGTGCTCATTTTCCCGTCCTTTCAATTCTTTACATGATAATGTATTTCTCCCCCCCACCAACCCTTCCCGACAAAAAGGAATGTATAGAGGATTTCAGTGACTTTGAGATAACAAAGGCGCCACCATTGCAGAGACTTGCCCCGCCTCTGTGTGATGGCAAACAAATTCTTGCACTTGTATTAGGGCTTTTAAAGGCCATAATTGAACGCGGCGCGTCTAGGGGAACCGAAAACAGTTCTAGACTGACCTGCGGTTTTATTGCACTTTTGGCAGTCAACTTCAGCTTGTGTCAGAGCAGACATGACAGAGCTGACCAACGGTTAATCGGGAGACGCCACCTACTTGGAATCACTGCCGTCCCCTCTGCATTAAATAAATCCCAGAGCTGGGGGCTGAATTGGGGTGCAGTGCTGAGCAAGGTTTGTATGGGGCTCTTTCCTGCGCCTCTTTCCATTGCATTTCTGCCGGGGCAGGTCCAGACTCTGACTTAGGGTGCTTGGGGTGGGGGGGGTCTTTCTGAAACAAAGGAAAATCCAGGAAAACAGGCGAGAAGGCGAATTATAATGCCAGCCCAGTGCCTCTTCCATTAGAATAGGCTGCGCCAGTATAACCCTATGGCTGGGTAGTAGGGCTGGACACACTTCTTTCTGGCTGAGCTGGGGAGGTGCTTCCCCAAACAAGCAGGAGACTTGGTCCACTAGAGCAGGGTGGAATGCGGAGAAAATAAAATGCACCCTGACAAACGATTGCATTGGGGGAACAATTAGAGAAGATTAAGGCAAAGGCTTCGGCGGGCAACTAGACAGCAGAATTAGCAAGCACCCAGGACACCTTTCCTTCTCCGCTTAATTTGCTGTAAAGGGAAAACAGATAATGCTCTCTTAGAGCCTCGGACCGGTTTGGTAACTGCAGGGAGCCTGGTGGGATGTTGTTGTTTTCAACACAATCCGAAGGTAGATTATTTTGTCTCATTTGGAATCGGGGCTTCCGCGTTTAGGAAGCGAAAAATGGAAAGAAAAGAAAAATCCACCCCCCCATGTCTTTGGCTGCTAATCTCCGAGAAAACAACGTCAACGCAAGGAGGCATTTCATTTTGTAAAGCAGAAATGCAACCCTTCCTCCTTGGCGTTGTGTCTGGTCTGGCTGGGAGAGGCGGACGTGGGTAAAACCGTTATGTATTTTGCAGGACAGTATAGGGGCATTTTTTCCCCTGGCCAAATCTGGCTAAGAGTAGAATAGATTTGGGGAGCAGGTTTGCTCAGAGCTACCTAAGAGAAGCGAGCAAAAAAAAAAAAAAATCAATCCCTATATATATATATATATATATATATATATATATATATATATATTTATATACATTTAGCCTAGTAAGGGATCTAGCACCCCTCGGACGCCCAGTGTTTGTCTGCTCGGCTCGCGGGGGAACTGTTTCAAATCTTATTGTTGTTCTTTAAAAGGTCAAGTTCTGTCTCATGCGAAGTGTTGACTTTTTGTGTTACATTTCCAGTTATTAATCCAGCAGAGATCAGGCTCGCTCTAGCCTTCAGATTTGGTTGAGTATTTTTTTTTCTTTTTTCTTTTTATTTTTTGCATTACTCAGGAACAGCGGATAGTAAATGAGAATGACTGAAAATGAGTGACGTGAAAAAGAGCTGCTCCAAATTGCATTTGAGCTGCTTTTGAAAAGCAAAAAATAATGCATTTTCAGTAAGGCTGTCTGCTAGGTTGGTGGGAGCGCCGCAAGGGCAAACCGTGCCAGGCGTCATTCTAGCCAGTACCTCTACTTGCACTTCTTAGAAAAGGGTAAAATGAAGAAATGTGCAACATTGCTTTGCCCCTGAAACCCTCCCTGTTTGCTAAATGAAAAAAGAGCATCTTTGAGGTTGCAACACAGCGCAGCGTTTGATGGAAACGTCTCAACCTCCCCGAATTTAAAAATCGTGCCTTGTGTTTGGATTAAAAATTATTCCAGATTTACAGGTTCTCTAATTAGCTCTGGTTCTCTTTTCTGGGTGCCTTTCTGACCGTCGTGCTAATGAGCTCTATAGAGTACTAATCAAAATACTTTGCCACCTAAACACATCTCCTTAACACGTTCATAAAAAGAATTGCTCCGATATTTTGAAAAAGACTTAGCAACGGGGCTGCCCCTCGGGTTGGAACCAGCGGCAGATTTCTCCACGCAGCAGAGCGCCTTGGCAGTGTTTGGATAGAGACCAGGCTCAGGGCTGGCTCCCAACCAGGGGCTCGGTCACCCTGCTTCTGCCCAGAGGTGTCCATTTGTGTAGAGGAACAGGAGCAAATGTAAACAGCGTTCATCTCGCTTGCCCTCTCGCAGCTTCGTATATCTGAATAGCTTCAGAGGATGGTGGAAATCGCTTTGCTTATAAGCATGGACTAAATACCCCCAGGAAAGGCAAGGGACCTGGGGGTTGTGTCTTGTTTTCAAATTAACCGATGATGGCATATACTGGGGTGGATTGTGTGTGCGGGTTGGATTATTTTCTTAATTTAAACCCCTTACAGGGATTGCACCAGGAGTTTTCCTTCACCTGGATCAATTTTAGGATTTGATCATATCTCAGGACCCTCCTCCGATCGCGAGAGCTCAGCATTTAATTCTCATTATTTTAAAACTTCTTCTAGAAGAGCGGTATCATAGCTGGGAAAGGGAGGGTGCATTCAGATCACCCCACCCAAGGTAAACACCGAGCTCCTTTCTTAAACAGGAAACTTATTCGAGTAAACAGAGTTTTCCTTTCAAACGTTTTTTTCCTGTCCTTTGTAAGCAAAATGTCGGGTTTTCTCCACCCCGCGCCCCAAGCACCTTTACAAGAGATGCGTGTGTCTCAAGGTCGTGTGTCTGGGACCCAGAGCCCACGTTTCTTGCCAGCGCCTCACTATATTTGTGAGCATTGAGGAAGAAAATGGAGGCAAAGTCAGGAATAAGGTGGACAGAAGGAGTCTGGGTTTGGATGTCCAAGGGTTTCTGCAATTGATTGACTGCCCATGATGGCATCAGTGTCCCCGTCCCCCCCCCCCCGCCCCCTCCATCGACTGCTCAGTTGCACTTCCCCGACACTTGAAAACGCACATTAACCGATTCCTTTCCACGGGTGCAGATGCAGGTGCAAGAGACTACTGGCAAATGTGGGGAGCAGGGAGCGGGTGTCTGGACCAGTTGGCGTGCTCTAAAACGTCTGCGAAAGCAACACCAGCCCCGGTTCTAATCCCTTGATATAGAAACCCCGTCTCTATTAACCGGCTTCCACCCATATTCATATCCACAGATGACTGGGTCGTTAATGTCAGTTGTAGTAAACAGGTTCCGAGCACCTTTCATGTGTAAGTATGATCTGTGGAAATCCCCACAGCGGTTTAGCGGGGACCTGCTGCATTTATTTCGAGAAACCGCGATATAAAACAATACGACTAGCTATCAAGAGGAGCTCACCGCCCCGAGAAAAAGCCTCACGCCAAGCCCCAAGAACAGAGATTTCAGCCACAACCATATTCGATCACAAATGTCTTCCTTGCCTGCAAGAAACCAAACACCAAACAGTCAAGACATCCCCAGCAAAACATTCCAGCGCCGACAGATATTTAAAAGTATTGCTACAAGTGATGCCTTGAACTTGACCTTACATTTGTTAATCAACGAAATAAATACGTCGAAAATCAGAAATCGCATTGCCTTGCCTCCCACAGACAACGATTGTGTTATAAACGAATTGAGGGTGGAAACAACGAGGACCAGTTGCTGCGATCTAGCTAATCTGCTTTTAGCATTAAGGTTTTAAAGTTATGCCCAATAAAATAGCTCTATGGCCAGACCAACTCGTTGTGTTGTGATTATTCTTGGGGAGCTATGCTGGCGGTTTGCTGGGTTCAGTGCAAAATTCCGGTCAGTGTAACCGATTTGGGGTCTCAGATAATTTGGTTTATAGTATGAGACGATTAATTCGGATGCGTGCTGAATTTTACCAGCAAATCTTACCGGTAGGGTTTTTTAATATATCTGTATACATTATACATATACATCTATACATGGAAAATAATGTATGTGTTGTGCCCAAGTCTTTTGGAAACCCCTCGGATTTACTCGGTAGCACATTGCTAACTTTATAGGAGAGCCCTGCTCACGGATCGTGAAAGACACCGCGCGGTTCTTCATCAAGGATTGTTTCAGGGGGTGGATACAGGAAGTATCACTATACCGAGACTGTCAAAGCAACGACTTCAAAGCGCTAACTTAATATTGGTGATGGACTATAAGAACTGCATTGTAATACGGCTAGCTGGGCTCCTGCAACCTTTACAACGATGTAGTTGTATAACACCAACTAAAACCCCGCTTTTCCAACGCTCTGGTCCTAAAACACACTTGTGATTCTGGGCTGGGAGGGTGACTTTCTCCTGCGCGTTTGCTGCTTCGCGTGTAACATAAGGATTCCCTTATAAGTCTCCTTCTCCCACAACTCCTAGGGCTGCTCCTGACTATCCTCGGTTGAAAATGCCCCTTGCAGTGTTATTCCACGGTGGCTGGAATAGCCGTGAAGACACACAAGGAGCTAGGAAGGTGGCTAGGGTAGCGCAACAGAGATCTGGGATCTTTTCGCAAAACCCAGTCAATGCTGCGGGGCTGAGCGAGGGATGTCGAGCCCTTCTTCTTAATTTCGGGTTCAGTTTCCCTTTAGTCGGGTACTTTGCATTCGGCTAAAGCTGCAGCTATTTAGAAAGTTGCCAGCCATCAGCCTCAGCCGACAGCGACCCAAGGTGTCTCTGTATTTAAACCCATTCGTTTTGTGGCCGCCCCCCCCCCCCCCCCCCCCCCCCCCCCCCCCCGCGCGAAGCTAAGCCTAATCTAACATCCCAGCTATTTCCAACACAGGCTGGGCAGGGGCTGACCTAGGTGGTGGAGATGAACTTCAGCTTCATTTCAAGGGGCAGGTTACAAAACCCTGCGGTAATTTGTTTGCAGACAGGGCTGGAAGCAGACAGGTTAAAGAGCCGCTCTGAGGAAGTAGTCAGGAAATTCAGCCATATATGGTGGGTGCTGGGGAGGGGGGAGAAACCCCCTAACTCTCATCAGGAATGAAACAGCAACGCACGGGCCACTGGTTAGAGCACAATCCAGGGAGAAAATCAGCCGATTGGTTTTCAATTTGATCTGACCAGGCTTGGCAGGGAAGCAGCCACCCCCACCCCCCATCAGCCTTTATAGAGGCTCCCCCGGACCCCGGCTCTGCCTCTGTCCCTCCGAGCCTGCCAGCGAGGCCACAGCATCTCGCTGGAAAGGTGGGGCCGGAGGGCGCGGGCAGGACTCCTACTCCCGTGGGCGTCTCCACCGGCACCACTGCCCCCTGCCAGCCCCAGAATCGGGTCCTCCCGCTTATGCCAGGGGCAGGAGAGGAGTTGGGAAGGGGGGCACCGGGGGCACTGGAAGAGGAAACAAGAGCCTGCAAAGGCCCAAATCTCGAGCCCTGCGCGGGGGTCAGAGCCACAGCAACACGGGGGAGGGAAACACGCAGCCCTGGGCAGTAAGAGCGAGAAAATCTTACCCCAGCCTCCGGGATCCTTCCGCCTGCTGCAAAACATCCCGGCGCAGAGCGAGAGCGGGGAGCCCGCGCCTGGCCCGGCCGCGCCACGGTCACGAGTGGTTCCCCCCCCCCGCCGGGCTGGACCCGCTCCGCGGGGGGCCGCGGCCTGGATCCAGCCGCCAGGGCCGGGGCTCCTTCCTGCCGCCCGGCCCCTCTGGGACTGGCACCGGGGCTGGGGGGTGGTGCTCGGGCAGAGATAGGGAGCCCCCGGGTGACTGCCACGGCCTCCGCGCCCGGCAGGCGCAGTGCGAGCCTCGGAGGCTCCCTCCCCGGCACAGCCCGGGTCACCGCACAGCAATGACCGTGGATCCTGCGTTGTAGGACTTGACCTTTACTGCGGAGAGGAAGGCGCTTTCCTCCGCGCTGAAGAGGGAGCGGGGGGAAGGGAAGATGCTCTCGTGGGGGATCTCTGATGGGAGAGCTGCGGAGGGCTGCGCGCCTGGAGGAGCATCGGGCGGCCGGGAAAGGCAAGGGGCAATTTCCAGGGAAGGGAGAATAGGAGGCTCCTAAGAAAAGAAACAACAACAGGCCGGGCCAGAGCAGGGTGGGACCCGGCCCGCCAGCGGGCGGCTGTGCTGGCAGGCCCGGCCTCCCCGTTGTCCTAGCCGCAAAGGCATGGAGACACCTCAGCGACGCACCCGCAAACTCGCTGCGGGCTCCGATCGCCTGCCTGCCTGCCTGGCCGGCCGCGCCAGCATCTGCGTGTGTGAAACGCTGTCGTGCTTTTATTGCTAGGGTGGCCCGCAGAGGGACTGACGGGGTGGGGGCAGACAGGGCAATATTTTTGAAACCTGAATTTATGGTTGGAGGCCCCGTTCTCACCCGTCGGGCACACGGGGACATCTAAAGCCATTTCCTCACCAGCGTGACATCATTTCTATATTGCACTCACTACCATTGCAAGCACCTCGATTATTACTATTGTTGCTATTATTACTATTATCACTATAATTACTCCTCCCACCCCCCTCCTCCTCCTCTTCTTCTTCTTCTTTTGTTTCCCTCGAAAGCAACCTAGTATTTTCAGGTGGAAGTCCCCCTTCCCGCCCTCCCTCAGCCCTTTCCGAAGTAGGAATACAAGACCTGGCTTTGCAGGTATACTTATAATTTTTTTTAAGGAAATATGCTTCTGTCAACTTTTATTTCCCGTTGCAAACCGCCTCTGTTCCTGCCAAGAGTTCAAGGCGGAGATGGGTTAAATATGGGATTATTCTCTTGCTGTGGAAAAAATACAAAACATTTATTTCCCCCTTCCCTCGCATCAAGTGACCTGAAACCTTTTTAGTCCGTGGGAATTCTACAACGCGAGCTTCTAAGGACACGAGGAATTAAGAGCGTATAAATCAATGCATTCAGACGTTTGGAATTAAACTTTAGGCCGTTGAATTTTGCGCGAATTACAAAGAAGGAGGCTGGGCTAATCTTTTTATCTTTAATTATGTTTTGCATTGAGACAGAAATATTAGCCTGACATTAATGTTTCAATAAATATTCCGGGAGAAGAAAAAAAAAAGGAAGATATTATTAACGCGCTTTCATGTCTTTTCTTTCTTTTGCTCTTAGGTTGCATTTTTTTAATAGGGTGCGGAGAGGGAAGTCAAGTTACAAGCTCCGTGGTATTTGTGTGCCTTTGTGCGTGATTAAAAATCTCCCCAGCTATTGGTGCTTCTTTCATTTGAAGAAAAGATGTGTGCGAATAACATGGGGAATGTCTTAGACCTCCATCAAACATCAGGGGCACAGAGAGCCCTTCCACCGCCATTTTAACACGTTTGTAGTAAGATTGGGAATAAAACGGGGAGATTTTATATATATATATATATTATATATACGGGGAGATTATATATATATATATATAGAGAGAGAGAGAAATATATATATATATTATATATATATAAATATATATAAATATTCTCTCTCTCTCTATATATGTATATATTCCTTTCTATTCCCAGCCTTACTACACACACACACACACACACACAAACATATATATATATATATATATATATATATATATATATATATATATATATATATAACCAGGGGTATAGCAGAGCTTGGGGAAGTAATGGATCGCGTTGCCTAATTATTTTCGTTGGTGATATATTTACTTATAAAACACATATTAGAGATATATTTTAGACGGCTGGCGGCAGATTGGTGAGAGGGGACTATGTCATACAACAGCAATTTGTACTTGAAAATGTATGTGCCAACAGCTTTTGGAGGGTAAATGAAGGCAATAAATAACAGGCGCACACACCTACACACGCGCGCACGCATGTACGTGCCCTGCGCAGAGGGATGGGTGGAGGGATGGACTGGTAGAGAGGTAGAGAGGGAGCCAGAGGGGGGACTCGAAAAGAAAGCAGGCGTTAATACCGTCACAGCTCCAGGGCAAGTGTGATCAGTTGCGCGCCTTCGAGTCCCGGCGATCAGCTCTCTTGGGCGTGCAGGATCTCCCTCTCCCGACTTGTCGGGTGAAGGGGCTGTCAAAGAAATCTCGCCCCCCGCCAGGACTCAGTGCCCCCGGCCCTCGGGATGCAGCCGATCGGCGCAGGGGGGAGCAGAAACACTGCACTGCCCAAGCGCTTTGGCTCAGTCCCGGTGGCAGGTCAGTGGCGGGCCCGATCCTGCCGGCACGTGCGCTGACAGCAATGGGAGCGAGCCCCTTGGATCCATTCACCTGCCCGAGCACATCCACCTCCGAGAAGCTGCGTGCAACGCCGGGGCCTAAAAGCAGGGAGGCAGTGGTGGTGGAAGGAGGGCGGCAGTGGACCTGAAAAACACAAGGTGCCTGGCGCGGGGCTGAACCCTGCCCCCCCCCCCCCCCCCCCCCCCCCGGCCTGGAGGACGGGGCTGAGGAGCAGATGCCGGCTTGAACGAGCTTCAGACTCGTGTGACTCGGCCACGATCCTGCCCCGGCTTAGCTCGGTGGGATTTTCCCATTGGCTTTAATGGGAGCAGGCCGAGGGCCCTTTGGTGAGGAAACACGACCCTCCCCTGCGTCCATGAAATCCGTGGGAAATCTGCCATCAGTCTCAGTTGTGAGCGGGGCCGCTGCAAAAATGCGATGTTATCCTGGAGCAACATCTAGCCTGGCACATTCCTGCCCGGGCCCCGCGCCCGGAGGGGGGAAGCCCAGACAGCAGACAAGGGGCCAGAATCCAGCTAGAGACACGGAGCCGGCAGTGGAAAAGAAAAGTAGCCGGTCATTAGCCAGAAGAAACAGCTCCCAGCAATCGTCTCACACGGCCTTTCATTGCATTCTCCCTACGTGGTGATGGGATGTTTGAAACCCAGGAATCGTGGAGCAGATTGACCCGTCCTGCTTTGGCCCTCCCGGGTGAAGCAGGGCGGCAGAAACGAGTGCTAATTAGGCAGGACTTCCACTGTGCGGTCACCTAATTGCTGCAGGAGACCTTCAGCTCGCAGCGTGCGCGGGGCTCTGAGCACCCGCCGCCCAGCGCACCCTGGACAACACCCGTGTGCATGCAGAGTCAATGGGCGGCCAGTTGCGCTGGCATCTGTATTTCTCCAAACAAGTCAATGGGGCTCATGCAGGGCTAGGATGCCAGCCAGCCACCGGGATGCGCAAACCCTCGCTGTGCCGGGGCGCTCCGTGCATCCAGCTTTGGCTAAACACGGGTTGAGTTTTCCGGGTGAATGGGCCAGATGTGCCGAGCTTCCTGCCAGGCCCCCAACAACGGGTTTTGCATTCCCTTGTACCTGCACCTCCAGAGCCTGCAGAAGGAAAGGGTAATGCCTGGCTTCCGGTACACGCGGCTGAACCTGGCCCCGCTCTGCAGGCACGACCCAGGCTGACAGCCCCGAGGGCAGGAGGCTCAGCACCCTGCCAAGAGCTGCTCACCTCATTGCCTGGTGGGAATCGCGAGCGGGCGCTGGGGCCACTGCTTCCCCCGTGGCCAACCCTGGAGGCCCTTCCCTTCGGCCTGCTCCAGCCTCCCATGGCTTGGAGCAGGATACATTACAGAGCTCTAGTAAAATAACTCTCAACCCCTAAGTCTGGAGAAGACGTCCTCAGTGAAGCCTCGTATATTTTTCCTCCCTATAACTTTGCTATAGCAGAACATAGCTGCCCCCCCCCGCACCCGACCGAACAGCAGTTGACCTTTGCACAGATACAAGTGAGGGCAGCGCTTATTATTTTCCTTAGGAGGTGGGGGTGTAACTTTGCTTGCTGCCACTTGAGACAGGCAAGCCTACGTTCCCCTGCACGCCCTGGGGACCCACAAACTCACCCCCTAACCTCCTGCCTGCTGCCCGACTACCGCGCTGCGTTCAGAGGGCATCGCCTGCTCTTCCACAACACTAAAGCTGCTGCCAGATAGTCAGGGCCTGCGGGGGTAGCTCAGGTACTTCCCCAAGAAAGGCATCAAAGTCAGATCTGTGGGCCTGAGCTCCAGACAGGCCTCTAAGCTGACCCACGAGGAGGTAGGTCCCTTTGAATTTCTGGAGTGTAATTCCAGAAGTCTAGAGTTAGCCGGGGTATCTGAGACTCTTTATTTGCCGTAAAGATTTCCCAATAACTCTAATTAGGGGAGCAGACCACCCTGGGAGGCAGCAGGGGAAATCGCCGAAGTCAAATTTTCTTTGACTCTGCCCAAGCTCGTCCTCTTAGAAACCAGTTACCAGAATCAAAAGCAGGTAAAGGGACTTTCTGAAACAAACGGAGGCAGAATGCGGATTGCCAAGGCAGTCTAGGCTATTGCATTTCTCGAGAAATAGAGACATGAGATAATATGATATACATATGTGTATTGTAATCATCACATACAGAGAGAGAGAGAGACTTCGCCTGTCTTGGGCAAGAAGGAATGAGACTCGAGGTCCCAGGGCCAGGTAAGGAGCTCGTTTCTTAGAGCTCTCTAGCTACACAGATAAAGTGGGACCGCGAGGTGGCGCACTTGATCTACTAATCCTAGAGATGACTATTCATGAGCTGTCAAAAGTCAAGGTCACAAATTGTCTTTTTTCGTCAAGGTCAAGGTTTAAGGCCTTCCTAGTCCTGTCATTTCAACAAATACCAAAACCTTCCCGCGTAGACATACCCTGTCCCAGCAGTAAACTTTAGATACTGCAATCTCGGCCTTTGCAAGTCTAACAACTGGTTTTCATTTTCCAGCAGGGGCTTGAGCACTCCATTTCTATCATCTCTTTCCTTTCCCCCCTCCCCCCACACCTTTCAAAATACCTGACTCTTTAACCTTACTGAAACATTTATAGTTTAGGAAAGCTAGTTATCAAGCTGGCCATCCCCCAGCTAAATATTTTACAGGAAAAATTATGGACCGCGTAAGTAATTGAAGACAACATTATTACGATTACAAGAGAGAGACTGGTTTGTTTTGCTTTGCCTTGCTTTTTACAAAACTCATGTAAATGTGGAAGAATAAAGAATATTTCTTTCAGGTTGTATTACAGTGACTATTTTATTAACAGTATGAAGACTACTATACCTATCTACACGTCTTGGGTTTTCAGTTTCAGTAGAAATATAAAAAAATGAGGGTGCACAAATACATTTTCACAGTGCGCTGATTTTTTTTTTATTTACAAGATAGCTTCTTATAGTGAATAAAAACAAAATAATGTGCTGGTTGAAATAACTGATTGGATTAAAAGGTGCTGTAAAAAGAACCCCTAAACTTTCTAATGCGGCCTCATAACAGACGATAAACAAGGATAAACGACTAATTACTGATAGATCAAAATATAGATTATATAATTCGAAATATTTCTGGGAAAATGTATTTTCAGTTCGACATTCTCTGAGATATTTTTTTTCCAAGAAAGGGCTTTTATTATAAGAAAAAATGCCAATGTTCATGAGTTTGTATCCACTCAGAGTCAAACGCATTCAACTTTCCTAGGATTTACAGTATTTAATCATTCTTGGATGATGTTTAAAATATTGTGAATCCTTTTATAAAAAAATATCTATTGTAGAGTCTGCAGAAAATACAACTCGGATGCCAAAAAATAGCTATTGGAAAACAACCCAAAGAAAGATACTTCCAAGCAAATGTTTGCCTTTCAATCCCCAATACTTTGCGTTGTTTTAAAATTTGCTATCAAGATTAATCCTCCACAGAGCTTCCTTCATTACTGGTGTCTGCAATCCTTAGCCAGTACCTTCTTTTTTAGACATAAAATGCATTGAACAGACAGCAATTGTACATTTTTTTACCACTATGGTTTACCTGAGCGGTCATTCAACATGCAGTTTGGATTGCAATGGAAGAAAAAGAGCTTATGTTTTTACCTCGACCTTCTTATTTTAACCAGCTTTCAGTTTATAACCGTTAGAAATGTTCTACAAGCCTAAAGCCACCGAAGTACTTACAAGACTTTCAGAAAACTGTGGATCTGAACTGAGAGTGAGAATCTCAAGGCTGGGCAGTTGGGTCCTACACAGTTTGTCCCTTAGGAACTGTCTGGTCTGGATTTGAGGGAGAACTGTCACTTTTAACCATTTCCTACAGCAATATTTTCAAAAAAGGCTATAATTCCAAAGATACAGATCTCTTGTTCTGAACGAAGAAGTCCACTGTCTTTTTTTTAATTATTATTAATATTTATTTTAATCTGGGCACAAAAAAGAGTTCTCAAACTTTTGAGTCGCTGCTTCTCCATGTTAATCCATTAACTGGTAGTCTTCAATTTGTTGATGACTTTTTTCTCTTTGACCCGTCTGTTTTGGAACCAAATTGTGACCTGTCTCTCTGACAGATTTGTGGTGGCCGATATCCTCCTCCGTTTGTCCTTGGTAATGAATTTATTTGTTGCATATTCCCTTTCGAGTTCTTTTAACTGAACCTTTGTGTAAGGCACTCGCTTCTTCCTCCCACGTCTGTACGAGTTTGCATCCGAGGGATGCGAAACCACGTCTGGAACAGAAGGAAAAAAACAACCCAACAACCCATGGAAGCAGGCATTAGAAATCGGTTTCCACTGCTCAGGGCACCTACAGCCCTGCACCGAGGTTCAAGCACGCTCCCCCTCGCCCCTGCTCAGCAGACTTGCACGGGGCAGGACAGGACCCTTCGGAATATGGGATCCCTGTACATACACCATGAATATGGGGGAGATGCATATTTTTTTCCCCTACAGGAAGCAGCGTTTAGGGGCTTGATTCACCCAGGCAGAAATGCCCTGACAGGCATCTCGGGAAAACCGCACACAGTTGCAGTAATTTATGGAGTGTGCAGGCTGCAGTATTTATGGAAAATTCTTGCTAAGAGCGAATACTTAATACCTTTCCGCAGCCTTCTTCAGCTGTCTCTCTCCCCGCTCCAGCTCACTCCCTAATGCGACCGGGCTCATCTGCTCTCCTTGCCTGGAGTGCCCACTCCCGGGCGCCTGGGCACGGGCAGGACTGCCCTGAGAGCCTACGTGTGCGGGGTGGGAGGTGGGAAGCGGGGGCAGGCTTAAGGGGAGCTCCGAGGCTGCCGAGGCGAGCCAGCCGAGCGGGGCAGGGCAGAGGGGAGCGGGGCAAGGAGCACGGGGGGGAGCATGCAGGTGCATTACCCGGCAGCGTGGACTTCCAGAGGTGGGGGGGCTGGGCTTGCTCCTTGGGGCAGTACACTTGCCCGTTCCAGCCATTGGGGATGGCCCAGGGCTGGTAGCTATCCATGGGGAGCAGGGGCTCGTGCCGGGGCTCGCCGGGCCCGCCGATGGTGGGCACCACGGGCATATCCAGGTAGCCCGGCACGGGCTGGTAGGGGCCGGCGGCGTAGCCCTGGTAGAAGGCGAACTCCTTGGCCCGGGACGTGAAGTCCTCGCCGGAGACCGACGTGTCCATGTACTTGTCGGCGAAGGTGGAGGCGGGCTGGGCGCAGGACTTGATGGCGTTGTGGTGGGTCATGCGGCAGGGGTAGTAGCCGCTGCCAAAGTAGCCGTAGGGCAGCGCGGCCCCGGACGAGCTCTGCACGGCGGCCGAGCAGGGGCTGCACTGCTTGACAGCTGGCTCGGCCATGCCGGAGGCGGGCGCCTCGCTCGACGTGTAGGCAGCGGCGCTGGGGGCAGGCAGGGATGCGGGATGAGCCATCAGATTCCGGCACTGGTTGGCCGCCGCGGCCGCCGCGAAGTTGCTGCCTGCGTGAAACCCTTCCATGTTCTTATTGATCTCATCCAGGCTGTTGTCGTAGAGGAACATGACGGGCTCGATCCAGCGGGGATGGAGGAGCACGGAGGCTGTCATAGCCCGCTCCGCATTGAGACTAGTGGCTCTTTTTTAAAAGCCCCAAAGACTGAAAAAAGAGATACTAAATCTCCCAGACTTGACCAGGGCTGACGCGCCAGTGTCGCGCCAGGAGGGAGCCCATTGGCCCGCCCGGCCCCACGTGATATGCAAAGCAGCTGATAAACATCTGAGGAATAAAGTGCAGATAATTAAATAATGCAATAATCGCGCAGGGGCTGGAATTCCAGCAGCGGACAGCACAGACCCAGCCTGCCCCCACCACTCACACGCTTGCATGATCAGGGGGGAATAAAAGCTTGGCCAAAGCAAGAAACCAGGTATATATCTGTTTTGGCCCAGGGCCTGATCTGGGTATTTCCCTTTCCCCCCCCCCCCCCCCTTTTTGTGGGGCTTGCACGGAAGAGAATTTGCTGCGACAACTCCAACGTGCACGCCACGTTGCTTTCCAGCTCCCTGAAATCCAAGCCTCTCAGCTCTTATTTACCGATCAGCCTGGGGGAGGAAGGGAGGAGGGGTCCTTAAAAAAAAAGAGAGAGGGAGAGGAAGAAATCTGCCAGCCCCTGGCTCTGAATGCGCCCCTAGGTGTGCTGGACTATGGCGGTGACAGCATACTGGTGCCTAAATCCGTAAGGAAATAGAAGGTGGAGGGTGCCTCGCTCCCTTTGCAAAGGCATCAGGGAAGCTAACATAGGGAGCTGGTGTCACACTTTTTTTCCTGGACGTCGAAACTCTGTAGCACTTTTAAAAAGACATCGCTGTATATGCGTATGGTTTCAGGTCGGCTTTTCCTTTGCCACAAGCATCAGCAGTGGGATTAGCCGGAGAGATAAGGGAATGCAGGTTCGCTGTGATGGGTGCTGGGTGGTTAACTGGATCGCGGTGTTAGCCGCACGGGGCGATTTGTTATTGCAGTGATCCAACCTGGGCCTGCTCGTTAGCTCACCTCCTCTGACCGTGAAATACCCCGTCGGATTAGGATCCACGCTGCTCGTTCCGCGGGGATGGGGAAGGCTGCCCTTGCCTAACACAGTTTTCTGCTGTACCCATGTGTTAAGCAAGCCACGCGTGGAAAGAAGGGGTTGCTCAGCTATTTTAATGAGAAACCTCTTTGATGGCTAAAAAAAAAGACCCGCAACGGTGCATTTCCTTACACGTTGCTAATGCTGCCGCACACATTTGTACTTTATTACAATAGGCACCTAGCTCTATGGTGAGCGTGGATGTGTGCCTCCCTTTACTCCAGTTGCTACGTTAATGGAGGCACCGAGCTAGACATTTGCTGTTGCCTCAACCCCAAGGCGTTCATCTCCAAATATGATGCCTCCAGTTTGACGTGGATGGACGAAAATCCCCCCCGATCCCCTCCTATTGAGCACAGAATGTGTAGCTGCGTGTTTCTTTATTGTGAGCCTGACAGCTCCATGTATTTATTAACCATTGTGCTAACCATTGACGTTGCAGCATTGTTTGCGCCGCACTGCTACAAGCTCAGAGTTAGGAGCCTTACATTGTTTGGGAGCTGCCTTTTCATTGTATAATGCGAAGAGCAGAGCTGCCAGCTATTTTAACCACCAGCATGGTGCTCGTGTATTTTCAGAGACAATCACAGGGGTCCGAAGGCGGTGTTTGCATGCGAAGGCATGCCGGGCTTGCCAATTTTTTCTTCTTTTTTTGTGGCTACTGAACAATATTTTGGCGATTTCCCTCCACTACAGCCAAGGAGTAGTTCCCATTTTACGTTTGGTGTGTTCTTTTCCGCATTCCTCCTGATGACCAAATGTAAATATTTATTCCCAGCATATTTTCCTTTCTTTCAGGCTACAGTTTTATAACCTGTGGACTCCTCCAAGCCCGTGCTGGCATTATTTGGGGAGTTGGGATTCCCCTGTTTTTCTCGGCCTCTTTCTCAAAAACTCATTGCGGGCAGCAAAAAAAAAATGCTTAAAAAAAAAAAAGCCAGCTATATGGGCAGTGCTGTTTTACATACGGGTTGGACACGGCTAGAGGCCAAGGTCAAGTTGAAAGTTGCAGGCTAGCCAATGTGAGAACTGTCATTCAACGCTTGAGGACCCGGTCTGATTTGTTAGAAAGAAGCAGCCATGAGAACACTCATCTGCTTAACTGTCCTCTCCCTGTCCCACTTCCCCTCCTCCTCCTGGCTTTGCTCAGCTGTGAAGCTTTGCCGCTGGTCTGCTCTGGTTTTCAAGCCTCTTTCTACATTTAGGGCGAAGCCTTGTGAAATCGCAGCTTTGAGGCGCGGCGCAGTGTGTGCAGGGGCTCATTTTCTTTGCCCACTTGGGCTTGTTCCAACTCAGTGCAAAAATGAGGGGAAGAGATGAGATTAAATTAAACTCCTCATGCCCTTTTCCTCCCCCAGCCGGGAAAGCTGTAAAGTGGGAAAGAGAGCGTATCTATCTGTGCTGATGAGACCAGCGGTCGAGCACCTCGCTCTGAATCGCTGCAGCTAGGTGAAAGGACCAGATTTCAAAGCAGCCCAAGTGGCACCCAAGCTGGGGAAGGCCAGGTTAGAAAAAAAAGAAGCGCTTTTAGCGGATCAAAAGGCAATGGCTATGTTTGTTTTGCTTTCGTGGTTCTGCTCGGAGTCAGGTTTAACGAGTCCGTGACACTGAGCAAAGAGAAAAATATCAACAATTTTCAGTTAATTTCCCCCCCTAAACCTTTCCCACCCCCAGCGATAGGAATAGGGGTCCTCTTTGAAAACCTGCCATTAAATATTCACATGATCTGGAGAGCCTGAAGGAATCGAGCACAACCATTATTGTTCCCAAATCGTGGAGTCTCTGATGAACCCCGGGGTGTAATATAGGCTTGAGTTTTCCTCAGCCCTACCTATAAACTACTCACCAACATTGCTCGGGCTTTCCCAGTACGATGATCGGGAGGTATAAACACGTTCAGCCAGTGAAGGAACTGAAGACTTGAATCAGTTGATTAAGTTGATTTCATTCGAGCATTTCTACAACAAAACGTCTTGGAAAGTGAATTGGATCATTAATTCACTACTACTTACGCAGGGGGAAAGTTTAGTCACAAGATGAATAAAGTTGTGTTCCTTTATCAGGACTCATGAAAGCCTAAGAAAATTACAAGCGTATGATAAAGCATCAGCATTTTCCTGAAAAGCGATGGCAAGACTCTGAAGCCTTTGTAAATTATACACTACGAAAAAATATTTTGGAAAGCAATAAAGGTGTGAAACCGTTTCCTCGAAAAACGAGGATTAATTCCTTAGAAGGAAAGAGGAGGTGCATTGTACTCTCTGATAGGACTTTATAGTGGGCTCAGCTCTTTCAGTCCCATACAATTCAGAAGTGATCACAAGTGGGGTTCAGCCCTAAAGGGCTGCCCTTCCAGTTCAGATGTGCAGAATGCCCCTGTTCTTCTCCCCTACACCAGTGTAAAGCGGATTAGTCTCACCAAACTCCCAAGTGTCCACGAACGCAGAATCAGGCCCTTAGTTATAACCAGGGAGGGTCAAACCCTCCATACCCGCAGCAGACAAAACTTCTACTGAAGTCAACGGGAATTTTGCCTGAGTAAGGGCTGCCAGGAATGTGGCCTCAAACCTGTAAATATTAATAATCTGTAAATCTCCCAATAGGACGGAAATATGGCCACCTTTTTAAAGAGGCTTTATAGCTTTTCTCTTTTTAAAGTACATTCAGCTAAATATCTAGTTTTGGGAAGTCAGAGTCGGTAGAGGCAGAATTTCTAGCAACCTAACGGTAAAGGTTGGGAAGCTGCTTAGAGGAGCTCTTTGTGTGATAACAACCACCCTCCCCAACACACACATGCACACAATGCACACATATCAACAGCTCTTCAGATACGGTGATTTACAAACATATTTATTTCTTCTAATACAAAGTAAGCGGAAGAATCTCTTCACAAATAATACAAAGCTATAGATACTCACAGATAATCCACAAATATTTTCCCTCTCCTCCTCTAATAGAATCTATTAATAATCCCTAAAAAGACATAAAAAAGTCCTATGGGTCTTAACTCAAAATATATGTTAGTCACAGACAAATCCTCCTAACCCCGCTAAAAGGACTTTGTGGGTGGAGGATAATTTTCGTTACTAATAAATAATCTCATTCCTCAAGAGTATATAAGACTTGGAAGACACAAGAGTAAAATGAGAGCAGGGAGAGATCTTTAATCGAATTTGATTTTCATGAGCAAATGAAATTTACCTGCCATAACACTAATTTGGAGGGAGTCTGTCAACGCTGGTTTCTTCCATAATTTCTTCTCATCCAGTATTGAGATAAACATTCCTTGGTTCGTTTTAAAGACACTTTGTATTTCAGGATATTCATGTGTTTCTAATGTAACTCAGCAGCTTTACGAGCCGAGTTTGCAGGACATCTTAACTCTCTCCCTCCCACTGCGTTCTGGGGGGCTCTAAGATAATTACAAAATAAGAAGAATTTTTAAAATCCAAGGCAGAGACGGGCGCACCCCGTGGAGATTCCTGGTGACAGTAATGCTCTAAAGCGAACCTCTCCTAAACACGAAGACGACAAAAAATATTTCTACGAATAAATTAACATATGTGCATATTTCAGTCTATTCTTGCTTTAAAATCACCATCTCATATAAATAAGATGCATTCAGAACTCTTTCTGCAGCATGTTTCATGGCTAATATATACCGACAGGGTGATCAAAATGATCACTTCACTGTGGTTCATTTTTCAAGTTAAAAAGAAGGAAGTTTAGACACCCAGGGTGGAAAATCGACGAATAATTAACGTGAGGATGGAGCTGGCCCAGTGGGTTTGTTTGGGTGAATGGCGTCCTCCTGATGGCCACTTTCTCATTTTACTGTAATATTCTCACGTATATAGCTCCAGAGAGATACGGATTATTCCCTCTTCCCATCTTTGGCGGATTAAATCAACATAAGTCTTTTGTTAGATGATGGCTGGTAGGAGAAAATCAGGGTAGTGTAAATACACTGATAAACAGAAACATACGCTGGAAAGCTTTCTGCAAGCAGCGCTCAGGACTGCTGGAATGCAATGATAAAATCCCACCTCCAATTGTAATTAATTTTGCCCTGCCAAGGGAACTAAAACACCACCCCCCGCCGCCCCCGTTGAACCCGGGTTCACAAAGATAACGAAGTTCTATATTTTTAAGTAAATAATAATCAATACATATCCCAGAATGTGTTTCTGATAGCGGTTCATCTTCCTGTTCAAAAGTCCTAGTAGAATTTGTAGCTGGAAGACAAGCTCTTCCTCTAATCTCTTTTGATATCGTATTACCTATTGGCCTTCTTGATCTAACATTTAGGGTTTAAGTCACTTTTTACCTTATCTGCTAGTTGGCCACAATTAAAAAAGAAAGAAAGAAACCCAGTGTACAGTGAGCTCCAGTTGCTTATTCTTTCCACTTCTGCTGGGAGCTGATATTAATTGCTACCACATGATCACAGGCTACATTGTTGCAATTAAACGTATCCCTCAGCCCTTTTTCATTCGGAGTTCTTCCTGATCTGCAGGCCCTATCCTGCCGTCTATTTCCATTTTAAAAGGAGGCGGGACGCTGAAATCTAGGTTTGCAACAATTCAGGAGAAATAGTTTTCACAAAACCTTTATCACCATAACATTCCTTTAATAGCGTAACATTTACATAACGTCCCATTAGGATCGCTCAGTAATAGGAGGGGACTTTACTGCTGTCCTGACAGAAAAGCAGTTTCTTTACTTTTGGACGCTGATTCTGAAACCAAATCTTCACCTACGGAAACAATGAGACATTTAGTGCCAGGGGGGAGTGTGCTGTGTACAGGATTTACAGGGGGAAAAGGGGGGGGGGAAAAATCTTACAGGAAATATTGGACGTGTTTGCCTTCCCAGCAAAACAGCTGTTTGAACACCCCCACTCTCCCATAAAAAAACAAACAACCCCCCCCAAGTCCCCCCCCCCAGTTTGTTCCAGTTCAGAGGTGATTTAAATCTTCAGAGTATTTGGTTGGATGATTAGTTTCTACCTAGCGGTTTGTATCTGTCCCACTGAACTCCTTTTCTCTTCGTTTTCCAGTCCTATCCCTGTCCATAAGCGGGGACGCACTGCCTTATTTGAGAGAGCACGCTCAAAGAAATACGGATCGCTACCCTGTAAAGTGTCTTATCTTCCCTTCACAATATTGATACGAGCTACCTAAGAATGATGAGACCTAGAGGCTGTAGGGACTTCCTGAAGCCCGCTTTCCCTAGCAGTCCAACTCAAAGGTTTGGGAAACTGGAACAAAAGTGGCAGTCCTTTTCCTTCTTCGCTAGCAAGGGGCATTACCAAGCAATAAGCTCAGCATATACTCTGTCTTCAAGCAGTCTGAGTTTATACATAACCTTTGATCTGGGGACTTCGAGAGCTGTGTACAATTCATTTCCCGGTCAGGCCCGTGTCTTATTTACGGTGCTTCTGACGTACACTGTATATTGCCACAGTCCCCAAATGCAGAGCGGAGATCACTGAATCATGCTTATGCCGCTGAACTGTGCGTGCCTGAGTAACCAGCAGCTGGTTTGTGGGCACTGATGTCTACGTGGAGCCCATCCTTCTCCTGTTTAAACCGATGGGCGTTTTACCTCTTACTTCACCGGCAGCGGGAGGCCATTGAATGAAAGCAGTGGGCTGGCAAATCCTCCATTGAAACCCAGGGACTACCTGAGGGCAGAGCCGGGCCCATTCTGTCTGTCGGCTGCGTGCCAGTGACCCTGGCTGGCCGTCCCCTTCTGTGCGCAGGCTCTCCCCACCAAGGCTGGCAGTGGCACCCCACTGCAGCGATGGGCATTGCCTGTGGTGACACCTGTAGTACCTGAGGGCGCGCCGGCCCATCCGATCGCCCCTGTCCCTCGGTGACTCCACCTTTAGCAGCGACATAGTCTCGGGGTCAGAAGGTGGTTCTTGTCAAAGGCTCCTGCCAACTCTTCGCTGTGCTGCTTAGTGCAAAGAGCCTTCTTTCTTCATGACTGCTCTGCTCTGCTGCTTTTCCAGAGCAGACCAAGCCGAGTGAAAACCTACGGGTGTCACTAAACACAAAATAATCTCAGATTAGTTTTTACCGGTAGGTACTATGAAGCATCCGCATATTCAATAGCAGCGCCACGAAGCCGGAACGCCATCAGAAAGTTCACACATATAGGCACAATATGCATAACGGCCCCCTCCGCCCTCTCTCCTTCCCGAACAGGAATATTCTCTATGAAGGGGACATCAAAATATGCTATTAAGTTGAGCTGTTCCTTCCACCAGCACCTGATCTCTGGCTCAGTAGATACGTTTATTTTCAAGCATAAAGAGATTTTTGCTCCAAGGTGACGACTGATGGGAAGCTCGAAGAGGATCTGCAAGGGAAGGTTTAGCTGTCACGGAAATCCCATGGTTTATTTCTGATGCGTGAGCGGCTGGTAATCTTGTACCCCAGCATCCTGGGAGAACAGCGAGGCGCGATGGTCTGGAGAGTGCTGTTATCCCCCCCCCCCCCCCCTTCCAAATAATCCTAGTGTCCGGATCAGGACGATAAATACATTGGAAGCTTCTCTGTAACTGGCCCAGACATTTATCTATCCTCCTTTATTCACCGTGGACCTGTGGCTAGGACCACATACCAGCCACCTCCCCGTATACGATTGAGTTATGCCTCGATATTAAAATTCATACATGATAATTTTATAGCTCACCATATGCACGTATATACAGACGTTAATATACTTAATCAGCAGGGCAAAATCAGGCCCCAAATACATTTACTATAGCCCGTTTCACACTTAAGGGAAACATGTTCTGCTGTCATTAAACACCGGAGACCTTTGCAATTTGTCAGGAGACGCAATAACTGAGGTCTTTATGGTCACGCTGTGATATACAGCGAATATATTTTCTAAAGTAAAATAATATGTTCTTGCAGCATAATATAACACAAACCAAATTCATAGTATTTTCCGACGGACATCTGTGTGGGAATGGGTCGTTCCCTATTCTTTTGAGTGGAATCGCATGTTTTTCCGGAATTGAATAGTGTATTCTAAATATCTGTTAAGCGCTCAGTTACGTATTTGGCGTTGTGGACATTAAATGATAACTTGTAACCCAAATACACAATAGCTCTGTACTGCAGCCTGTGCAAGAAGTTATTTACCCATTTAGTTGGGGGCGTAAGTGGCTTCTTAAGCTACATCTGAGACTGGTTAGTGTTTTTCAATGAATCCAATAGCACGTCAAAACTTAATAATCAAGCTGGTGAAACGGTGCAGCGATTTCCACTGGGTCCCTTCACTTTTATTCTGTTGACTTCCGTCTTTAGTTAGACTATATGCACTCCGGGGTAGGGACCTGGTCACTTTAGCTTAGTAATTCTCACCCTGAGCACCTGCAATGCCTTGAGATCCTGTCAAGAGTGTCACGGGGTGCCACACAATGTTAGCCCTGTTAGGTGTACAAACGGGAAACCCCAGAGGTTTCAAACGGAACTCCATCCCCACGGTCTTTCTGAGTTCTTTGCAACAGAAAAACTGCTCTATTGTTTTTCTGAAGGCAATAAATAAATAAATAAATATATAAGCTGGCATTTTCCGAGGGCACCTCCGGTTTATCCAGACATGCCTCGAATCTAAGAAGGCTGAGAACCACTGCCTTAGGTGCTTGTACACATGGACTCCCTCCTTCACAGTAGTATCTGAGAACTGGCAGCACAGAAATAAACACCCCTGTGCCATCCCGCCATCCCTGGTAACCTAGAGGCTATTTGCCCTGGATCGCGCTGAGTGTAGAGGCAGAACCTGCCCACCGGGTCGGGTCCTGCTCCCACTCCCCAAACGTGCATGGACTTCAGCAGGAGGATGGTGGGGCACACGCTGAAATGGCTACAGACCAGCAAGCCTAGCCTGTGCTCCTGCTCATTTGGAGGACGGCAAGCCAGGTTATGTGCACCAGGCTATGTATGGGGCTGATTTAAGTTTGTGGCCGGTGATGAGAATGGAGAGGAGGGTACATGCTGAGGTCCCTATGCTAGGAAGGCAATTCGGAAGGTCCAGTTGTCTAAGATCCCATTTATCGGGGGAGTGATGCAAAGAAAGGGCTTTTATGCCAATATTGAGGACAGCTTTTCATAACAGTCTGTGCAAGATAAGAGTCTAAATAAATAGTCCACAGTTACACCCACTCAAGTGACTTCTTAGTACACATACTGCAGGCAGAGATTTCCCCGGTCACCATGTCCAGAGGGGAAAGCCTCTTCCTGTAGATTTTAAGTGAGGCTGGGCTACTCGCTGAATATCGGCCACATTTCTATCTCTGGGGTAGCCCCTGGGTGCCTGCTAGCAATTACCTGCTTTCATCCACTTTTCAAAAGCCATATTTCTTTAAAATGTCTGTGGGGTTATGTGAGGTCAGGTGTCATCGCCTGGTGCAAAAGTAATTGGATGTCCCCGAAGGCGATGATTCGCATGTAACCCTGCGTAGGAAACCTGCGGTCCAAGCTCTTCATCCTGCTCTCGGGTCAGACGCACACGTTCAACGGGTCTGCTGTAGCCTGGCTCAGACTGCAAGCCCGGATGGATATTTCGAGGGAAAAAAAGTGCCGATCAGGTCGTAGGCACACTCACACTCCTGCTTTTAGCAAATACAAGAGGGGAGCCTTTCCTAGAGCGGCAGCACAGAGCAGGGGCAATGCAAAAGCCTGATCTGTTGCCCAGCGGGGCTCAAGGTCCCAGCTGCTGCAGGCGAGCGCTCGCTCTGCGCTGGATGCCATAAATCTGGAGGAAGCCTCAGCCAGGAGGGCTACTTCTGCGCGAGGTGATGAAGGCATCAACTGCAATGATCGCTTTGGTGACGGGGACCGAAGTATGGCTGACGTTTGCCGAATAAACGAACGTGAACTTGGCTGTCTAGTCAATTGTGGCTGGGTGCGGGGGAAAGATGTTTCCGGATCTGTAGCTACCCAAGGGTTTTTCTGAAAGACATGTAAGAGGTGTGTGCTGAAGTGATGTAGCTATCCAGCTAGTCCGCAGTCCTTGCTTCATTATCCCGTGGTCTATCTTCCCCGCCACCCCACTCCCCCGTGAAGCAATCATGGAGGAAGGGAAATGATATTAGATGGGAAAGAGACAACGTTTGGGCGAATTTCCTGTTCACTGCATCATGAGTGTGAGAGGGGTTTAAAAAAAATCCCAGCAGGATAGGCTACAGTTTATATGACCGCCCATGCACACGCATAATGTGTGTGCACACAGCCCCAGATAATCCAGCAGCTGGGACACATCTCAAAGTTGTTTAGCCAGTGGGGTTGTGGCATGGACACGACCTAGCTGTAACGCCCGCTCAGCAACCCCTGCTCCACATCTGCAGTATTAAACACGCAGTAAGGGCTCCCCCAGAAATCTGCGCGCCGGGCATAAGGGTTAGGGGCTTCAAAGGACATGGAGAGGAGCAGCGACGTGGCAGAGACCTCAATTTTTGACAGGGAGGCCTAGAGCAAGGTCTCGAGGAACAGAAGATCAGACACCTGCCCATTTTGTTTTCCCACGTGGGTGTCT
Source organism: Alligator mississippiensis (assembly GCF_030867095.1). NCBI lineage: Eukaryota > Metazoa > Chordata > Crocodylia > Alligatoridae > Alligator > Alligator mississippiensis. Next base: position 155,963,514 of record NC_081828.1, on the reverse strand, counting down.
GAGATAGGATTTCTCCCTGCGTCTATGGGCACTTAAATATAGCGGGTCTGCTTTCCGAAGTGATGAGCATCCATAGGCCTCAGCAAAGCCACCGGGGACAGCAGGTGCCCGCAGCTAGAAAAAGCAGCTCAGTTTTACTCATGTTCAACTCCCCTGGAGTTGGGGCCATAATTGTCGGTCGCCGGGTTTGAAACCTTTGACCCCAAATTAATTGATAGACGGAACAGGACTGGTCGGAGCAAGGTCAGTGGGAGACGAGAGAGAAATTGCTGATCAGAGGTGTGGGCGTGCAGAGAGACCCTTGGCAGGTGAAGCCAGGTTCCTAGAGGTCAGCCGGAGCTCAGCTCCGTTGTTAGAGGCAAAGACGAAGCTGGAAGAGACCTGTATGCAACAGGGAATGAAAAAAGAAACCCCCCACCCACACCCACACACACAGAGGAGAACATGATCATCTAGGCACCAACCCTGGAAAAGAAACCACCCAGCAACCGCGAGCAGTTCCAGCCCCACCGGCTCTCACTGGAAAATTCCCCCGGTGTCTCTGAACAGACCACCTGTCAGATTTGTTGCTGCCACACATCACAAGATGGTCATTAGCTCAGGTGGCGATGCGTGCTCCCAGGCTCAGGGCCACAGCCCTCCCATCAGATGTCTCCAGCTCCCCATAAACACCAGGCTAATGAGACATTGAATTTGGTGCTCATGAGATGGAAAGAGACGAATGCCCCGAGAGGCAGCCAACAGATCCTTGGAAGCGCCTCCCGTGTGATTCAGAGCGCTCCCCTTTGCCAAGCGAGTTAAAAGACAAAACTAGGAACTGTATAAAACGAGCAGAGCGATTCAAGGCATCTGGGCTCCGGCCGCTTCCAGCTGGACAGGCGGGCTCCCTCCTCGGCACCGCCTCGCCTTGCCTGGGGTCAGAGAGACCATGGATGTACACACAGAGCCAGAGGCTGGGGGAAGCCCTCCCCCCTGAGCCAGAGCGCCCGGAGGGGGGTGCTTACAAGCCACCCCCCCCGCGCTGGGGGCGCCACTGACCGGTTGATCTTGGCCAGGGGCGGGGGGTCATTGGGAGTTGGCACCTCCAAGAGGGCTGTGCTGGGCTCGACTGGCATCTTGGGCTGCCAGTGGGGGCAGAGCAGAATGCAGTCCCAGGGACAAGCTGGTGGTCTCCAGCCTGCAGCTGGCTTTGCCGGGCACTGCAGGCGGGCCGGCGCCTGCCGGGAGGCAGAGCTCTGACCCTCGGCGTGGGGCAGGCGAGCCCGGACCTGGAGGCGGCGGGAGGCGGGGGTCGCACATCCGAAGTCGCGGAGCAAGATCGCCGCCGGCCGAGTAATCAACCCGGGCTGCAGTTGCAAGAAATTCCCACTAGATGTCTTCGCAGCTAATGATAATGGCAAGGCTCTATACTGATCTCCAGAGAGTCTGATCCTGCCGAGCCTTTGAAGTCTGCCATCCCGGCTTGAAATGAAATACTTTTCTCTTCTCTTTGTTTCCCCGGTTTCTGTAAAGAGAGCCCCAGAGCTTAGGCTAGAATAAAGCACGGATTTCTGCGCAGCCGGGCTCTGAGCTGCGCGGAGTCGGGCACTGAGGATCCTTCTATTACCTTTGATGTGTTTAAATAACGCAGGGAAGCGGTGCACGCACCTCGGATTAAACTCTAATCGTCCGAAGTCAAGGCCATCCAGGTGGTAAATTAGTTTACTTTGACATTTCTACTTTAGAGCAATATACGGTCCCGGGCTCGGGTTAGACAGACAGACACATCGTGTCCTACAGCTAGAAAGGAGCAAATACATCTTTACCTACAGATAGTGGGAATGTGGCAACCTCGACAAGGAAAAGAAGGTCGAGAATTATGTTATGTTATGTCATGTTATGTTATAGCATTATTATATTCTAGCATTATTATATCATAGCATTATTATGCTATGTTATGTTATAGAATTATATTATGCTGTATTATATTATATGTTATTACATTATATTATCAATTTCTTCCAGACTGATTGCAAATGTTTTTCCTATTGTTAAATCTCTCTCTCTCATTTATTTCAGTGCCTAGAGACTGAAGTGATCATGTAAGGAGAAAGACTGATATATAGCTAGCTCTATAAACATTATATTGATATATAAATCTATTCATAAACATTTAAAAAAAACCCAAACGAACATACTCGGCGCGTCCCCTTTGAACTCAGCAAATGATTTAGGGATATTTGAAAAACTAATCTTTAATTATCTCATTAATATTCCTTTCGTTTTCAAAATGTATTTGATTTAGGCATTGGGGACAACACTGGCCAGTCGCAGGGCAGGGCTGTGAGATCACAAACAGGGCTTTATAAATGCGGACCAAAACCTACCAAATAATAATTAAAACATGTTAAAGAGAAAGCTGGGACTATTCACTTACGATTATGCTAGCACCTGGTTTCAAATTAGACATTTTTTTGGTTAACACTTGCAAGGGACTGAGATCTGCGGGTCCTTTTACTGCCAATCAAGTCGTGACGACTAATTTTTCCTTTCTTTTACCGACGGATACAGTAAAGGCTTGGCTCGCGTTTTTCTTATAGGTTTGGGAACCTAGGGAGCTAAAGCCATTAGTTTCGCATGGAGTTTTAGGTAAGGGACATAGGCAGAGAAAGGGCCTAACCACCTCCACTCCTGTCTCACGTTTTCTCTTGCCTTCTTCCCCTGTCCGACCCCACCTCCGCTTCACAAAATAACTAACACAAGCAGCTGAAAAGCAACATTGCTTTGAGGACCCGGGGCTCGGGGTCTGCCGGGTCTGGGCAGGGACTGGAGGGCGAATCCCAGGTCCCTCCATGTGCCTTCTCCTCTGTGCGGGGGAGAAGTGTAGTGCACCGGCAAACCCCTCCACACAGAGCAGGGAGCCTGTCTGGGACGAAAGACGGTGACTGGAGTGTAGATCGTGAAGGTGAGAGCCCCAGTGAAGCAGGACCATTTGTCCCTGGGGGTCCCAATCCGGCGCCTGTTGAAGACAAGGGCACAACTCCCATTGGTTTCAAAGGGGGGATGCCAGGCCTTTCTGGAGCCTGGGCTGTAGTATAATCACTCTGCATTTATCCCCTTTAACCCGAGATAAAAATACGCCCTATGCAAAATGACAGACGGCGTTCAAAGCATATCGCCTTTTCCAATAGTGGGATAAAGGGCAGGTCCAGATGCCAAAGGGAAGACAAGCACGTACCAAACAAAATATAAGAAAAATGTGATAGCTTTAAAGTTTTTTTCTAATGTAAACATCTCCATCTCATGATAATCGATGATTGTATCATACTAAAATAATCGTTCGATTTATAAAAAATGTAATAGTTACATACGTCTAATGTATGTAGCGCGTATATATCTTCTGTACATGGAATATGTGCATCCAGAAATCAATTATCTATGAAGTAATTACAACCATCCTGAAGATGAGCTGGGATTTCCATTGGAAGTCCTGATCAGAGCAACTGCACCCAGCTAACTCTGGGCAGACAAAACGTGGTCATTTATTCCGTGCATCTTCCCAAAAATCTGCCTAAAATCTCAAGCGCTGCGGCGTCACCATCCAAAGCTTTCTGCCGCTTGGCAGTAAGAAGTTTCCATTTTGAAAATACAAGAGCTGTTTTACACAGGGACAAAACCTTTACTTGTGAAACTCACTTCTAAAAAAAAATAAATCTGGAAATAATTAACTCATACAGTTGAGAACATTATGTCGCCTATACTGTAAACGTGTCCGTACACCTTTACAAGACGTTACAGAGGACTGACTCAACAAATTGAAACGGTTATATAGCGGCGTTATGAATTCAACATACTCGTTACATTTCATCTTTATAGACTTGGGCTTTTATTCCTTTAACAGTCTTGTGAGTTTTCAGTAGTCAGTTAATGTGCAGGGAATGGGAGATACTTGAATGGCCGGGAAGCACGTGCAGAGGTTGGTCCCCCCCCTAGTTTTTTTGTTTCTTCAATAACAGGGTCAGAGGGGAGCAAGTGGACATGGAAAGAGAGGGGGGGGGGGATTGAAAAGAAGCTGAGAAATCCCATAGGTAGCAGAGTCAAGCTGCAATGTGCGGAGAACTCAGGGGGACAATCCTGAGCGCGGAAAGGTTAATTATTAATCAAGATACTAAGGGAGGTGGGGGACAATTTATTTCGGAGAGGGGGGAATTGGGAGACTGCATCAACTCCATCCATGAGATGGGAAAAGGGAGCAATGACACCCGAGGCTGGAAACAGCCTGCATCCTGCGGTGGAATGGCGATCGAGAAAAATGAGTGCAGGGGAGCCGCGGCTCAGGGAAAAGACTGTTGCTGTATTGAAGCAATCACAAAGAAAGGGTGGAAGGAGGCTGTCCCGGCCCCGGGGCTGTGGGATGATGCACCGCAGCTGCTCGGAATGGGGGAGTCGCGAACTGCTCGCCCGTGGGGTGTGGATGGACGCGCGGTCCTCCGTGTGAAGGTACCTCTGAAAGGGGGGCTTGTTCGGCGGGATTTCCCAGCTCACCAGCAACCCTCCACCGCAAGACTCCGCCAGCTCATCCTTCACACGCCCCCCCCCCCCCGCATCATCATGACCCTCTCCTGCCATTCATTGCCAGTTCCCCACCAAGGCAATATGAACTTTGGCTTCTCAGACAATTTGCTGCCTATGCTGAAATTAAAAAGACCACAATGAACTGGTTTAACTTCTCACCGCAAACCGGTTTGCCTTCAGGACTTGCTGATGACTTTTGTTCGTTTAGAAATGACTGGCAGTCCCAGACTCGTACAAATGCTTAATTCACACTGAAGTAGGAACAAGTACCAGGCTGTGAGTTGCACTGTAGACTCGGATTTATGCTGAAGACACAATCGTGAAATTATTATTTTTTTAAATATAGCTTTACGTGGGCAGGAGCAACTCTAGACGGGCAACATCATCCCCAGTGGAGATCCCACGCAATCATCGAGCATTTACCAATATCTGACAGTGACATTTAGATTCCAAAACCGAGCTGAAAGGCCAGGAGATAAACCCCACTTTATTCTCCAGCACAATATTTTCCTGTAGGGATGTTATACATGATACATAATTGTTTTAAATATGTACCTCGTACAGAGGTTATTTTGGCGAGCGGGGGGGGGGGAGCTCAGTCAAGTGGTTTCATAGCTTAAATAGGATTTTATAGTTTAAACCTGAGAGAATATTTGAAGTTTGACTTTTCACCCCCAAAGGAATGTATACAAACTTTCTTGATGCATATTGTTACAGGAAATAACAGCTCTCGGCCCCAGGCTTCAGCTTTCCTGGGCTCTGTGCAACTCCTGGTACTGTTTATATTCTTCCAAGGCCGGGATTTGTTCACGTGAGAAATGCCCTGGTGCTATCTTGTGTTTAGCCTGCTGAAGTTAGTGTGGGATTAGGTAGGAGGTGATAGATAGTACAGCAGAGTACTGGGGGAGGAAGATCCTGGCACTTCAAATGAAACATGCTCAGTGTGTATACCATAGCTTGTTGGCAAATGGATCAACTCCTGCAAGCAGCTGTAAGGAAATTCAAGAGGAAAACTGGGGAAATTATCTGAAAACTAGATTCAACGCTAAGGGACTCCTAGACAAAGACTCCTGCTGGCATCTCAAAAAAAAAAAAAAAAAAAAAAAAAAAAAAAAAAAAAAGAAGGTAGGATTGAGCCTAAAATGACATAAGGTCAAATGTTGCCATCAGTGACTCTCCTGTAAAACTAGCTTTGCCACTGAGGGCAACTCCTGAGCCTGGGCTCTGAGCTTTGGGAGATGAGGGTGTGCCTGCTTGCCATAAGCAATGGGAGAAGGCAGTGTAGACACGCACATTTATAGACTAACTAAATAAGATATATAGAGAGCGTAAGTTTTCATGAACCAAGTTCACTTTAGATGCTGAACTTGGGTTCAGGAAAGCGTATGTTCTCTGTACAGTATATCTTATTTAGTTAATCTGTATATGTTCATTTCTCCCCGCACTTCTGACTGACTTGACTAACAGGGCTCACTACCTCTCTCTCCAGAAGGAATGGCCCCCGATGCCTCTCTCTGTCTGTCCCGGCTTTCTAAATCTCCAAGGGCAAAAGGGTGCTGTCACCTACCTCGGTGCGAATCTGATTTCAGAGGAGAACAGCATTTGACTCCTCAGGTGAGCAGGGCAAAGGCTACATCAAACCAAAGTGATTTCAAACTGTGTTGCGCTCAATTTATCTCAAGAAAAGAAGTTTAGCTCCCAGCCCCAGCACCCTCCCACCCTACACTGCCCCCAGGCCCCGCGTTATGGACCCACCTGGTGGCTTATTAAAGAAATGAGGTTAGCAAATCTCACTGACAAGGAGACTATTTTTGCGGGTCTTTCAGTGATGTCCATACAAGAAGGGAGCTGGGCTGTCTCCCGTGGAAATCTGTAACATTTGGGAGCGGTTAGAGCTGGGCCTGCTCCAGATTTCTCAGATGAGCAGCTGATTTAAAAAATAAAGCAGTCGGGGCTCCCCAAATGTCTCCACTGGCTCGGTAACATAAGGACTGGCATCCTCGCAGAGGTGTGGCAGGGTGGCTCACACAGCTTGGAAACGTTACCCCAAATTTTCCCGGGGGGGGGATTCAGAGAAGAATGTGCCTCACCAGATCTGGAGACTAGGGAGGGCTTTACTAAAGGCTCCCTGGGGGACGGGGCTGAGTGGGGGCTGGAGGGTGGGAGAGCCCTGCTTGGATCAGTGGGATCCTCTCGGGGTGCCAAGCCCTGCACACACGCTACAGTCCACGGCCCCAACAGTGTGGGAAAGGTCCTAGTGAAAGGCCACCCTGCCCTGTCCCCAGGGTTAAGCTGTCTCAGCAGGATGGAGGGAGCACACGGACTTTCCAGGCCTTCATGGAGAAATGACGCCAGAAATAAACCTTCCAGCTCTGAAAACTCATTTCGGAAATTCAGTTTCTGGATGGATTCGCTGGACTTTGAGTTGATCACCAAATGGCAGCCGTGTGTGCAAGTCCAGCCTGAGAGGCACACGCAGAGGAGTCATACTCAGGGAGGGCCGGCAGCAAAGCCCTTCTGAACACTGCAGTCCTTTAGCGGACGGGGCCTTGGGAAAAGTGCCTGTTTTCTGCCGTTTTAGCTGGAAGCAGATTTCGTTTCTTGCCTCCGCAGCGTCGGATGAAAAGTTGTGCATGAGAGTCGGAGAGTCAGTGCCCAGAGTTAGGTCTCCTGGAGACAGGCTTAGGGGACAGTCCGCGGGTTTCTGCTCCAGGATCCGAGCCTGCTTTCTCGAGTGAAATCCGAAGAGGGTAATTGTGCGCCCGAGGTTTAGGTTTAGGTGCCTGGGTTTTTGTTTGTTTGTTTTTATTTAATCTATACTAATGCTTAAAAAGAAAAGCAGGGCATGTTCATTAGTGGAAAATGACCAGTCCCAGGCTCTACTGTTAATGAACAGAAATGATTTCACTTTGATCTCGCTCCTAACAAATATTTTTACCTAAAAAACACTGGCTGCTAATTGGATTGTGCAGGGGCCTTTAATCTCCAACACAACATTTGCAACCTCACCAGACTGCATTAAAATACGGCCGATAAACAGGAGGTAAACATGGCTTCACAGTAAAACGGGTTTTATGATCACAGCTTGGGTGCCACCTCGGGGGAAAAAAATACGCATTTAGAGAATGAAGAATACAACTTTTCCAATTCCACTTCCACTCTTCTTGTTCTGTTTTTAATCAGAAATATTAGACATATATGGAGGGGATGTAAATCTTGCGCTAACAAGCCATAGATTTAATAAATAATGGAGATTTTATTTTATTTTATTTTATTTTATTTTGGACAGTGGGAATGGCTACACTTCAGGGTCAAATTTGTGTGCAGCTTTTCTGGAAACAGATTATAGGAGATTATCATTCCGTAATCAAAAAGAGGTTCATTTTTGAAGTGTAGAAAGCAGTAGAAAAATTAACTCCCCCCCTCCCCCTTTTCTATTTTCGTGCTAGTGGAGCACATGCAGCAGGGCATGTGTTTCTTCCTGTGCGTGTGTGCACGAGAGGTTTGCAACGCAGGGCTGCACATTTTTCAAATGTATACAGACAGTCGGGGGGGGGGGGAGAGAGGATTGGGAAAAGGAAAGTCTTGCTTTCATTGCAGTTCGGTGAGTTCAAGGCAAGAAAAAGAGCCAGAACATGATAATGACTCCCATAAATCCGAATTTATACGGCTTATCGTGGAGAGCTAGACACTTGCATTGAACACCTAGGACTAAGGGACTCTGCGGATTGTGCCCCCGGTGACTTCATTTCAGGGAGGAGATGGCTTGTTTGTTTGTTTGCTTTATTTATAGACATTTCTATGGAGCTTATAGTCAGAAGATCCGAGCGCCTACTGGGGTGGGACTTGCTTTCCCAAACGCGACTGGACGCGAGAATTTCTCCCTCATTCAGCAGCAGCAGAGACTTGTGCAAACATTCACTGGAGGCAGATTTAAACAGATCCTTCGCGTGAGCAGCATTCAGAGGAGAGCAGAGTGGGTGGCGGGGGAAAGTGTACTTACAAGCAGGGACACAAAAGCAATGAAACCTGTCTGAAAGCCACCGCGAAGCGGCAAAGCAGCAAACTGGGCAGTGTTTGCCAAAGGCTTTGAGAAAACAGGTGAAGAATTAAGATAGTGCACGGTACTGTGGTTATCACATGCAAATGGAAGGTTTAATCTGCTCTTTTATCTCTCCCATGGACCCGAACACCTCCAAAAGTCCTTTGAACAAATATTTAGTTTCCAAGCAATAAACGTGTGTTATGCAAAAAGAGAGCTCTTAGCCGCTCCAGTTCCAACTCGTTCTTACCGCTCCTTGGACGCGCTGAGAATGATCAAACCGGTCACTTCACCTTTCCCAGCAGTGGCGATTCAGACTATGAATGGCATTCAAACAGGATTTGGGTCTGAGGATGCACTTCGAAACACCCAACTTGGCAGTGACATTCACTTGCAGTCTCTGAACCTAGCTGAAAGTAGCTCTTGTCCAGCCCTGACTGTAGCATTGTAAAAGTTCATAATAATTAGCACAAAAAATACTCGTTGGAAATTAAAGTATCTGGGGCCCTTCCCAAGTTATAAAGAAGAGCTGTTTCTAGTGAGGAGGCGTTGCTACCACATTCTCAGTTGAGACCCAGACTATGGGAGGGTGGAAATGATGCCTTTGAAACACTGTAATGGGGAATGGTTTCCTCCACTTATAAGGAAGAGAAAGCCAGCTGCTGTGACACAGAGTTGCTGGATTTTGACAACCAGGTGAAGGGGCCCCTTTCTCAGCTACAGCTTTAGGGAGGGGAGGGGGAGCAGGAGGCTTTTCTAGCTGCCCTGCATGCCTCCGTCAGCTGGTATGGATAGAATAAAGCAAAACACTGGACAGGACTCCCTGAAGGAAAGGAACCTTTCAGTGGAGTCATCAACCTGTCACCACTGTAATAAAGGTGTGACACACAGGAGTGCTGCTAAGGGCTGATCTTTATTTCCTGGCCTCTGTCATATAACATGGGTCAGGGTTAGCAAAGGTTAACCCCCCAATATGGAAAGGGGGCAGTATCCACCTCTGCCAGCAGCTATTTTTTATGCCTTAGCTTTTGTGGTGTGATTAGTTTAAAAATAATATTAATACAAAGCATATCAGCCAAACACAACCACAGGCAAATATAGCCACTGAATAGCAACAAGATGGATTTAAGCTGGAAGTCAGGCTGGAGGCCCTGAGCCCCTTCCTCCCCTGTGAAGGGACTGCTCTGTACTTTATTGTCTAAAAGCTTCAGTGCCTTCTCAGTTGCAGGCCATTTGCCGTTTTCAAAACTAGTTCTTCTGCAGGGGCCTACTTGTCTACTGACAAGAATCTGCCACCTGGAACAAATACTTGTTGCTCCTGATCTTTTCATTGGCATGTTTTTCATGAACAAGTGCAGGGATAATGTCTGAGACATTCAGGATGTCCCCAAGATATAGAGACCATGTCCCTGGTCATCCCTTTGCCCCAAGAAAATAGCATCATCTAATGAGTCCAGTGAGATCTATTACAGCAAGTGCATGTGGGCACAATTGTGGCCATAAGGGAAAAGGAACAGAGTAAAGGAAACAGAATGTAAGTAATCAGAGACTACAGGACTAAGACAGAGTTGTTTTTGCTGTGGTTTGTTTCAGCCAAACATTTATCAGATAGGGTCCTGTTCTATCCAAGATGTAATCAGCCTTTGTGCAATGTAGGTTAATAGATTTCTATGAATCCATGCAGTAAAATGGCAACAGTTTTTGGGTTTTGGAATTTTAAGGTACTAAGGGGCTTCTTTTCAATTTTCTTAGTGCATATGTAACTAAATGGTGATAGACAGGCAGAATATATTTGCAGCTTCTACAGAGCAGAAATGCGGGAAAGATTCCTGGCCCACCTGGGCTTTGCTCATTAGATGGGCAAAGATAACAAGATGTGCATGTAATCTTGGGGGTTTATTCTGATGCCCATAACAGATTGGAACAGTTTTAATGCTGTTTTAATCTCGGACAGTGGCTGAAGGCCTTTAGCTTCTGTTCCAAAGCCTAGGAATTGTTAAGGACTAAGGATGCCTCAACCATAGCTTCGCTTCTTTATTTGTAGTACTAATGAAGCAGGACTCAATTGTGCTAGGTACTGTACAAATGCATGGTGAAAAGATAGCTCTGTCCCAGAGGTCTTACAATCTAAATATAAGACAAGAGATGGTACAGGCAAATTGGTCAGCACAAAAAATGCAGTAAAAACTTAAGAAGTGCCATACTAGGTCAGACCAATTGAGTCCACCAGGCTCCAGCCCCTTCACAACCTCTTCCAGAACCTCTTGCTGTGGTTCTGGCTGCACTATTCTCCTCACCTGTTTTTTATGCCCGTGCCTCCCAACTTCCGGTCACAAATCAGGGCTGCGGGGGGTCCACCACTCACTCCATCCCTCCCACCTGCAGGGCTCTCCTGCACACAGTCTGCATAGCTTTTGCGCCATTGCTCCCCATGATTCTGGCCCAACCCAGGCTCTGCTGGTGCCACCAGGCATGAGTGAGTCAGTGGTGGGGGCAGAGGAGGGAGTCACAATCTGGATTTAGGGTCACAGCTAAAAAAGGTTGGGAGCCACTGATTTATGCATTCTCCATCTGCAGCCTCACTAAGTCCCAGGGCCTCCTGGTTAACTTCCTCCTGACCCTAGCCAAGCTGGCCATCTATCTCACCAGGAAGGAAGTTCTGACTGAAAGGACTCCCACAGACCTTGGGGCCACTCTCCTGTCCCTGGTCCGATCCCTTCTCTGGGCAGGGTTTCACTGGACAGTGTCCACTGACTCCTTGGACTCATTCAAGGGCCAGTGGGCACTGTTTGGTGTGCTCTGCTCAGTATCTCCCCTTGGTGTACTCATTTTAAACCTACAATGTCACTCCAGTCCCTGTTATATTTTTAGTTGTCCAAAGGACTCAGTTGTTGCTTAGCCAGCAGTGGCCTCCCTACTAAAGGAGACATTGCATTTCTTAGCAGGTATTGTCCCTTAAGCAACAAACAGGCCTATCTCTGACAGTGGTAAGCCTGTATGTTTTACAAGGAGAGTGCTGAACTGGGTACACCTAGAGTAATCTATCCCTCACTCATTCATTACCTTCCCTGGCAGCCACCATCATTGGTTTAAAGATGTCAGAGAAAACATCTCTGACTTGTCTGTTTAATAGCTATGAATAAATCTATTGTCCATGAATTTGTCTTATTTCTTTTTTAAACTTGGCTATCTTATTTGCTTCTACGATGAGACAGCATCAGGCAGCTTGACTGGCGGTGGTTTTACTTTTTTTTGAGATGTTTGTAGGGCATGAAGACAAGAGTCCCTGATGAAGAATTTAAGAGAGGGCTCCTCAGGATGCTTTTCAGGGGATCAGCAGGGAAGTTTAGGAGGCAAGAGCATGACATGACAGCTGATTAAAAAGTAATAGTTCTTTTTCATTGAAAATGTGAAACTAAGACAAATTTTAGCATTCCTAACTCTATTTTGAGGATGTTTCCCCTGCTCCTAATGAGCAAATGTGAAAAAAAGACTGAAGGGAATCTGAGGCAAAGTAGGAGGACATGTGAATTCAGAAAGAAATACAAAATTGTTGAACATATATTTTTGGAAAATTTTCAATTTAAAATATTTTCTACTAAAAACCAGAGCAACTGATTCTACCTCAGGACAATCTGTGGATTCTTTTCAGTAGATGGGAGAACATGTAGAGAAAGGATCTGATGCTTAATGGCAGGCCGTATGACCAATATAAAATGGCCCTAACAGATCAGAGAATGGGACTATTTTTTATCTTACTACTACTATAAATTTTAAGAATCCCTGTATATAAATAGAATTACATCTTCAAAGTGTTTTAGAAATATTAATGCTAATGCTTAAGGCTTAAATAGCACAAAATATTAACTAGTTGATGCTTCCAGCACCAGTACCCCACCACCAATTATCCCTACTTTTGAAGAGAGGGAAATGGAGTCAGAAAGGTTATGACACGCTCAAGGCCATACATTGAGTCAGCACTCAAACCAAGAATAGAATTCAGGATTTCCTGACTCCCAGCCTTCTCCTAAAGCCACTATGACCACACTTTGGCTACTTCCAAACTGTGGTTTTAAGATAAACAATTTCTTTCTATGTTTTAGAATGTTTTATACACTTGAAAAACATGCTTGAATCAAGGGATGTTGGAAATAAACTTCACAATTTTGGTAGTCTATTTGCATTGCAACTAACACAGTGGGACTGTAGTAGCTACTTACTTAAATACCAGTTTAAGTCAAATGACCTGCATAGGAGATTGACTTATATCCTACACCTAGGAAAGAAACAGTTTAGAAACAGTTTAGCCAGCTAAAGAGTGAGAGAGTGTGAACGAGACACCAAGCAAGGAGGAGTGAGACTGCCAGAATTTGTCCCCCACAGTTTTGAACCAGTTTAACTATATAATTTGAGACCTGTAAAGAAAATTGTACCAGACTAAGTAAGGGCTTGTCCACACATAAAATTGCCTTGATTTAACATAAAGTTTAATTTAAAATCAGTTTTCCTAAGCCTGTGGAAAAGACCTGGTTTATATGGATTAATTGTAAATTGAGGGACATCTTTCACCTACATGAAAATAAGCCACTCAAACTGAAACAAGGGTATCCATACAGCCTTTTACACCCATATAACTACATTAATAGTTATTAATAGATATTGGTGCATACACCAGGCCTAACTTCATTGAGAAAGGGATTCAGTTAAATCTGTGCTCTTCTTCCCCTCCCTCACTTGAGGACTGTCTTATTTCAGTTTTAAAAAACCCTTACTTCCTTTTAGATCAGGTCACTTCCTTGTAAATGGCTGATAAGGACCTGTCTACTTGCAAAGTTTAAGGAGTGATTTTAACTGATTTGTCTAAACTGATGTATGGAAACCTCCTGTGTAGAGACTGTTACTTGGTTTTAATTAGGTTTAGTTATTTCAGTTTAGTTTACATTCACTGAGAACAGATTTAAACAAAACCAAAATGAGACACTCACTATGCAGTATGAGACTGTACAAAGGGATTGTCATTTCCTTAATGTTTGCACTCCAACAATTTATTTTTGCATATACTTAAAAAGTTCATGGAGTTGGATGTAAATTAAAGCAGGGTAACTGTTCCTTAATAATTCCATGTGTGGATACCTATGGTAAGCCTTGTTTGCAGTTTAACTCTAGCTCTGGAATTGTGGTTTACTACAAGGAAATCCATGTGGGTAAAGGTAGGGTGTGGGTTTAAAGGGAAGAGCCATTCCTAATAACACAAGGAATGTGTGAAAGTCCTTAAACATCTCTCCAGGTATTTACATGGGGAAGAGTCAATGAGGAACATCTTATTGGCTGGGCAAACTAATCTGGTGCTATTTTTTTCTAGACAGACTTAGTCTGTGAATTGGAGCCATCTTCTGTGGTGTGTTGTTAGCATTTGGATGTAAGTTGCATCCAACACACTGAATTACACTTAATAACCCCCAAAACAGATGGTTTTCCCCACCCCCACCATGAATAGGAGGCCCTAACCAAGAGACTGGACTGTTTGCTGTGAACTCAATAGAAGAAGTGTGCAAGGTCTTGCAGGAGAAAGGTGTGAGGAGGACCAAGTTCCTTATATACTCCTCTCCCAGAACAGATTGAAATGGAAGAGATAAATTGCAATTATTCACGTCAGCACATAAACCCCAGTGGAGCTTGCATATTTGTGAGGAGCTCCAGAGATGGTAACTGGGTGATAGGCCTTTCTCTTATACTGTTCTGGTAATTTATGCCTACTGGGATGAGGTACACTGGAGCAAACAGGTCAGGTACCTGTATTTGTCTCTGACTTTCTCCTGTCCCCAGTAGAGATGCTATTTCAGTTCCACTGGCTGTTCATTGTTGAGATGTTCTGGCCTTGCTCTGCATTACCAACAATAACATCAGTAAAAGTGCCAGGGAGGAACTGACAAGTGGGTAGGATTCACATGAAAATATGGTACAAGGACAATGTTGTTAACCCCCATATATTCATCCCATCCACGCACTCAGGTCTCACAGGCCCATGGTTGTCTCCTGTACGGTTGTCACTTTTCTCATTATCTGCCCCAGTACCAGGGAGCTCTTGAGTGGATATGAATAACCTTCTATAGAGGCAGAGCATTGACTGCCCTAGTTCTGGGTCTTTACTTGTGGCAGGTTATGTCTTGTTTTGTCTTGTGGCAGGGTTGAGGGTAGTGCTATGAAGAGTTTAAGATTATGGATGGTTTGGCTGCCTCAGGCAGAGGGTTGGACTAGATGTGGCCTCTGCAGCCCCTTTCCAGCCCCACTTCTCTATGATTCCACTGTCCCACTGCACTCCAGCTGATCTGAATCTGAGCCCATCACTCCAGGTCTGTTGTGGGCACGGCTCCTCCGTCGCTGGTGTCAGGCAAGGCGTGTGGAATTGTATCCCTGAATGGGAGATAATCTGATAGTTCCCCTCGGGAGGGGGCAGGACAGGGGTGGGGGTGCCTGTGGCCGCCTCCAGCTCAGACCTGAACCTTTGGCAACCCCAGCCTTTGACCGACCAAGCAGCTGCTCTTGCACTTCCCGATTTCCACGCCGATGCAGCCATTTGATTTCGCCCTAATCCGTACACAAGTTCGGATTTCCCGGGGCTGGGAGAGTTTCGTCCCAGCAGGCACCAGAGCGGGGATTACATGCACCTGCCACGCCGAGATGTTGTCCAGGCGATTCGGTTTTCACAGCGCACCCGTATCAGTTTCTAACCCCGGGCTGCCCGGGAGCCTTGCGAGAGCCCCGCCAGCCCGGGGCAGCCGGGCACGGCCGCGGGAGCCAGGCCAGGCTTTCCTGGGCACGCCTGTGTCAGGGACCTGGAGACCTGGAGCTGGTCAGGCCCGGGGGAGCTGTGAAATCCCCGCGGGTTGGAAGATCCGGCTCTGCGCAGTGCTGGCGTGCAGAAAGGACCCCGCTCCCTGCATCCCCCTGGCCCTGGGCCTGTGTCACACCGGGGCAGAGAGGGGTGGGTGCTGACAGCCAGAGTGACCTGGCGTTTGCCTGTGCATCACACAAATGAATTAAGATTTTTGTGTGCAAATATCTAGTTGGTCTAATTAAAGATATCACCTCTGCCACGAGTTTGATTCCTGGGGTTTGCCACTCCCTCGCAGCCTCCAGCATTGAAGGTCTGATTCCGAGGCTGTGCCCCAAATTCCCGTGCTCCAGAGCGGCTGATGCCCTGTTCCTCCGAGAATGTGGGCAGTGCCTTTTGGGATCTGCCCTTGCTCTGCACATCGCGCCGCACGGGGTAGTCGCTTCCGACTGTTTGACATTACCAGTCCCCTCCTTCCCCGAGTATAAACCTTCAACAAGGTGGCTTGCGAGGGCAGTTTTCCCCGGGTCACGATGTCATAAGACAAGCCCTTTCGGGGCAGTAGAAGGACAAGCAGGAGTGCACCACATCCACCCAGGTGAGCCCCCTTGCTCTCTGTCGCCGGAGGCCGGCCGATCCCCCCCTCTGAGCGCAGCCGGCGGCGGGAACTGAGCGGAGAACCAGGATGAGCATGGCCCGTGACGTAACAGTGCAAGCCGTGAGCTCACGCCACGAGACAGAACGCCCCTGCGAGGGCGAAGCACGATGTCATGCGAGCTGCAGCCAGCCTAGCCATAAAAAGAGAGGATGACGCTGTGTTGCGAAGGCAACCTGTCACCTTTGTGTCACTGTTTGCTGCTGGGGCCGCTCCCGGCCTTAGGGGGTAAGCCCCCCAGTTCTGTTGCCCAGAGCCCCTCTTACGCCCCCTGGGGACTGCAGCCCCCGGGAGATGGCAGCGGGATGTCCCCGAGGGCAGACCGGGCGGGGAGTCGCAGAGCTGAGTCCGGGGCGAGCAGGTTGTCTGAAGCGACCCAGCAGCCGCCGCTCCTAGCCCCCGGCCCAAGAGCGAGGTGGCGCTTTCCAGCTGCCAGGCGCCTTGCAAGCCGGAGAGGAAACCAGGTGCTGCGGGAGCCCGTCAGCTCAGCACGTCTCCCTCTTGCTCCGGATCCCAGCTCAGCCTTGCCTCCTGGGGCCGGCCAGCTGCGCGCAGCTGCTCCCCGCGGCCAAAGGGACATATTCAGAGCCTGAGCTCCTCCTTCCCAGGAAAACAACCCTATTCTGTACGGTGCGGGCCCGTCTCCCATCCAGAAGCGGCTGCATTTCAGTCACCCTCAAATGTCCGGAGGCTTGGAGCCCTTTCCAGAGGCGAGGTGCTCAATGCACACACAGCTGAGCACCCAGACACAAAGCTCACCCGTGCCCACTGCTCCCAGCACAGCCACAGCCTGCCTGTCTGCTCCCCTCCCCCCGCCCCTTGCACATCCATGCGTCATTTTTGCCAAGACCAAGCGGGACTGGGGCCATCTGAACCCCCAGGCCCCCGGGCTTGGGGCTGGCACTGGGATACTTGCCCGGTGGAAGAGCCACACAGCCTCGAAGATTGAGTTCTGCCTGAACGTGACTAGTGAGCTTTGCCCACTTCCATTTGGAACTGATTTGCCCTTGATAAAGAAAAAGATTAAACAAATGAATCCATGCAACGGAGTCCTAGTCTAAGGACCCGCGCGATTTCCTCCCCTCTTGGTAAACTAGCAGAAAGCAGAGAGCATCCTCTTTCGCTTCGCATTAGCCTTTCCAATGTCCCTGTCACCAACACTGAGGTTCAGTGGGACAGGGTTGGACTCTGGCTCCTGTCCCATGGACCTTCCCGCCCCCCTCTGTAAGAGCCGTTTATAGCACAAACGTGCTTTCCCAGAGAGGATCCAGCCCGCCCAGACGGGCTGGGGGCGGGGGAGCGGCTTATTTGCAATGTGGGGGGAGAAGGGGGAGAGCATGGCAAGGTCAGGGAGGCGAGGTCTGTTTTCCTTTACAGTCAGGGTGGCGCTCGTTGAACCCGCAGAGGACCTGGTTTCAGGCTCCACCAGCCTGCTCCCACACCCAAAGGAAACAGAAACGATGCCCAAACTTGTGAGAGGAGGCGGGGAACAGAGCTTGGCCCCGGGCAGAGAAGGGGCCACACGTGTCCGGCCGCCCTGGAACGCCAGGGGCAAGGCGGGGTCTCCTGGAGCTTCCCTCCCCTGCCCTGCCTGCTGCCCCCGGGGGGGGACGTCCCTCGGTTTAGGATCCAAATGCAGTCAAATGAGCTGAGGCCAGAATGACGTAGTCCTGTGGGCGGGGGACGGGCCTGAGAAGCTTTAAGTCCGACGAGAAATGGCAATGGAAAGCACTGGGAAGGGTTTCCCCGTTGGGAGAGACTCCAACGCCCTCAGCTTCTTGCTCCTGCTGATGTCGCATGAATCATGTCTGCCAGGAGCAGGCCTGACTGCTCCCCAGCGGCCCGCAGCTCCGCTCCAGGGCCGGCTCGAGAGCCCAGGGCCAGGCTGGGATCCGTTTCATCCGATCGGCATGTTTATCATCGCCGTGGACGACGAGAGGAACAACACGAGACAGAATGATTCATCCTGGCCGGGGGCATTTGCAATTAAATCCCCTCTACGCCTCCCACAGCCTGTGCTGCCTGTGTAGGCAGTGGGAATGAATCTGCCCAGCTGGCCAAGCACTGGTGGATCTGGGAGCAATTTTAAGTCGGGGATTTTCAAACACGCTTGGCTTTGACATCACTCAAGAGTATGCGTGCGTGTTTGTCACGCTAGATAGCCAGCCAGCCAAACAGATAGATACATACATACATACGGACAGACAGAATACAAATAAATACCAATACATACGTACAAAGCCAAGCCCTTGACTCTTGGAAAGAGGGTATGTATGTATTTGTACTGACGGACTGACAGATACATACATACTTGCTTACATACATACATACATACATATTGTGGCATTATTAAGACAGGGATTTCGAAATACCCTCGGCTTTGACATCACTCAAGAGTGTGTGTGTGTGTGTGTGTGTGTGTGTGTCACGCTAGATAGATAGGCCCAGACCTATGGCCGGATGGATGGATAGACGGGTGGGTAGCTACAAACATACAAACATACATTCGCATTTTCAAGGGAGGGATTTCCAAATACCCTTGACATCACACAAGATAATGTTTGTGTGGATCTATCGCATCGCATATATAGACAATTAGACAGACAGACACGCGTATATGTACCATGTGCACATGCATACACCTCATATATGACAATGCGAATATGTCACAGAAGGTTGCAAGATCTCACGCACACACGCGCAGATTAGGGGTCAGAGGGCGGTGAATCAGCTGGGCTGAAATGAAATAAAATGCTGGGTTTTTTTATTTCGATGTATTAAGGATCGACCCCGGGTGTGCGCAGGACAGGTGAATTGAAGCAGCCACGCCTGCCGGCGCCGGGGCCAGCACAGAGCCCGGGCCCGGGCCCCGCGCCCCCCGCGCTTGCGATGCGGCAGGGAGGCAGGCGGGGTGGGATGGGGGTGATGGTCCTTCTCCTCTCTACTCCTTCGTACTCCGACCAGTTTGAATTCAGAGCCTTTCAAGTCTTCTGAGCTCCGAGTTCCCGGGAAGAAGGAGCAGCTGCTGATCGCCGCTTGGGGCCAAACCGGGGCATTCTCGGCCACACGGGGGCACCGGGCAGCCTCCGAGGCCAGCCGGGCTGTGCGGGAGTGTGGGCGCCCGTTGCCCAGGCCTGGGAAGCCGCCCAGGGTCCTCTCCGCAAGCGCTGCCTGTGTGGCCGGCGGCTCCTGCAGCGCGCTCGCGGCCGGGCGGCACGGGGCGGAGCAGGCTCTGGGGCTCCTTTCATCTCTGCGGCCCATCAGCAGTGGGGGGCGCAAGAAGACAGCAGTTTGGGCCAGGCTCTGTGATGAGGGGAAGGGCCGGCTGGCCGGGAGCAGGGGAGGAGGCTCTGCCAGGAAGGCGAGGCTGGGGGTGGGGAGACACAGCGCCGGCCATGCGCAATCTTGGCACGCAGGAAAATGGTGATCGGAGCCTGCCCAGCCCTCTCCCTGCCCCTGCCAGCTCCAGCCAGCCTCGCAGAGGCACTGAGCGTGGAGGCTTTCATCTGTCTCCCGGATCCTCCCTTCTTTGTTGGTGCCGGACCCGCACTGGGGCGTCTGCAGGGGCATCGCCTCCAAGGCGATTGCACTGAAAACCCTTCCAGTTCCTAGCTCTGCTACTGCTAGTTCCTACACGATGCGGGGGACAGACTCTGGGCAAAGGGGAGAGAAAACCTAAATAAGCAAAACCTCACGATAGACAGATAGATAGCTAGTTAGCTAGAGAGAGCGAAAGAGAGAGATCTTACATAGATAGATAGATAGATAGATAGATAGATAGATAGATAGATAGATAGATAGATAGATAGATAGATAGATAGATAGATAGATAGATAGATAGATAGCGGCTTGGACCAGCTGCTGAAACCCCCTCAGTGCTGCCTGAGCCCGGGCAGCCGGGTCTTTCTGTAAAGATTCAGACCTGCTTCAGCCTCCCTGGGAAGAGAGACGGCTTGTTCTGTGCTTTCCTTCCTGAAAAGCAACCTCTGCTGTCCTCTTGCTGGCCATTTCCGGGCATGGGCTGCCTTAGCATTTCCTCTTTTATCAGTACAAATTACATGAGCAGCACACTTCGTTGCTGTTTTTTGCTGCTATTTTCTGACATCCATTGTGAGACCACAGTTAAAAGAATTTACTCGGGCCTTTCTGAAAGGAATGTGTGAATTTCCGAATGAAGTAAATGCCCGTTTCCTACCTAGATTAATTCCGTGTATGGGTGTCTTTTCGTGACCTGGGAATCCAGGCTGTGGTCTCAGCGGTTCTGTGCTGATCTCACACAAACTTATTAGAGCCTTGGTGTCAGCTCTGGTCTGGAGGGGAGCCAGTTCCTCAGCGACCAGAATAATGAGGTAGGAAAGCAATGCTTTGCTGGGGGAGGCGGGGGGGGGGGGGGGCAAGCAGAAACAGAGCTTTACTTCCTCTGGACGTCTATTTTGCTCCCATTTTATTTGCTCGATCTGGGAAACATACATGTGGAAAAAAAGGCCCAATACGAAATTTTTGCAAAGGCAAAATTCTCACTGTGGTAGGACTGGGACAGGCCTGAAGGCCCGGGGAGTTGCTAGAGAGCAGCATATTCCGCTGACTACTGGAAACTCCACGACCTGCTCTCTCTGCGGCTTCTCATTCTTTTTAACGAGATGTAAATCCTCTCCACTGTTTCTCTTCGCTCCGTTTCATCTCCGCGCTGTGGACGTTGTGCCTAACACGCAATACCGATTTTAAGCATTTATAGGGCTGCAGTAAAAATCAGAGCCTTACAAGAGACCCTCTCCTGCAGCCTCCGAGCTGCTGTAACTTGCTGAAGAAGTGTGAACTGCAGGGTGGGAAGGAAAGCAGCCAGGTTTCACCCTGACATCCTGCATCGCCATCACGTGTGGCTGAAGCACGGAACTTCTGTTGAGCAACTATTGTTCCCACCCTACCTGCTTTGTCCCCTCGCTACTGTTGGCCTAAGAAACCGAGTAATAATAAAATAAATCCAGTTTTGCTAAGCAAATCAGTGCGAATGAACCAGCATCTAAAGGTCATGCTCCATGCCTTTTTGCCTAAAGCCCCCGTGAGGTCGCTGGTAAACTTCCCTTGGTAAAGACTAATTCACGGTGTCAGGAAGCGATTTCCTCAGTCTGGATCCCAAAGGGGAGCAGGATGCTTTCGCTTCCCTGCTCACCCGGATCTACCTGCCTGCTCCGGGCGTGGCTGGTGATCCGTGCTTTGGGTACTAGAGCACCCCTTGTCTGCAAGGGAGGGTGGAAGGAGCTGTAGCTTTCCTTTCCGTGGCAGGCACCAGCTTCCCAGCTGAAGATCAGCTTCTTCTTAGTCCCACCCAGCTCCGCCTCCCGCAGCCGCTTGCCCAGCCCCGCGCTGCTTTACAGAGGCAGACAGGTAGCGTCGGAAATATCAGACGTGGGGAGCGTAGGGGGGGGCTTTCTTTCCCCCTCCCCCCCAACACACTCTGCAGAGGGATAGGGTGGCAGGAACACCCCCAGCCCTGTATTAGGAAGAATCGGACTGTAGAAAAGCTACTCAAAGAAGCTAGTGTGAATGCAAACCGTGTTAGCACAGTGACTGGATACCCTGGACATTTACGGCGCCCTCGGGTCAGAACTGCTGAGTATATCTGCCCGGAGTCCTCTCCGCAGGTTTAGGGATGGGATCGCTCTGGGCCAGTTCTTTAGGAGCCAACACTTTGGGGGGATGGGCATCGCGATGCCTCTAATGGCTGGAGGGGTTTTTCGGGGCAGGGTCACTGGGTGAAACGAGGCGTTGCACGCTCAAGCCATTGCTTGCACTTCCCCGATAGACACAAGCTGTCCCATGCGGGGCACAAGCCGCTGGTTAGAGCCACTGCACTTCTGGAAAGGGCAGGGACCGGTCAGCCTCAGGACGGGGAGGGGCAGGGAGGGCTGTGGGTGAGTGTTAATGGAAATATGAGCCCACAGATGCTAGGAGCAGCAAGTCAGCTGATGGGCGGCAAGATATTTTGTTTCCCATCTTCCGCCTACAACGGGATCAACTCGCTCTCCACACCATCCTCTTGATCAGTACATCCCATTCCCCACATTTCACCCGATGGGAAAATGCTCCCCTGGGGTCCTCCTCTTTCTGAGCAGTCCTTAGAGTTTCAGGACGCCAGGGTAAAAATACAAACGTAATTATTTTCCCTATCTGAAAGCATGGTCGTGACCTAATTGTTCCCTTTCGGCAGGAGATGGGAATTCAGAGAAAAAGCAGGTTGACACTCGACGTAGCTGAACCCATGAAACCCTCGCTGCAACTTTTTAAGTGACCCTTTCGCAACCCCAGCAGAAGGCAAAGACTCCGGATTAACGAGCATCCTTCAAGTCCTCTGCTAGTTTGATCGAACTGTCCTAAGCAAAGCCCATCTTCAGGCAAGCGGACAGACGCAGTAAAATGGGGGGGGAAGCCCCGTGAATCTCCGCCCCCCCCCCCCGGTTATTCTCAGTTTGTTTCATGAACTACATGACTCTTCTCTAGGGGAGTCTGAGAACCTGTAGAGACTTAAATACGTAGGTCCTTCGCCACAAGAGCCGTAAATCACAAGCTCCGGTGTCGCTGGTTGCCCTGGTGGCATCCCCATGAGAGAATAAAAAGACATCGAGGAACCTGGCTTCTGCTGAGCCCAAAAGCCTGGTTTGTGTCCCTTTTCCGGAATTAACTCACCCTCCTTGGAAGGAGCTCCTCGGACATGTGCTGTTCTTACCACCCCTTTTGGTCTGAAAGGGAAGCAGAGAAGCTGTGTGGATATCAGCGACTCTGCCCCCTGGCCCGCTCCTGCCCTCCACTGAGGAAAAGCCCCGATCTAGCCCGAATTTCATGGGCGCAAGATCGGGATCAGCTGTATGCTTTGGTCTCCGGTCCTTGACAGGTGCAGAGAGGGGCCAGGCGGATCCCGAAGATGCTGGCTGAGAGGTGGCCGGGCACACGGAGCCTGCACTGACACCCTGGCACCCTTCATCCCTGCCCTCCTCGCCACTTCCCTGGGCCACCTGCTCTCGAGGCACCAACTTGTCCTCCCCTCCCTCCGGAATAATGCGCCGATGATTTCCTTCTCTCCGAAGCATCCACCTCTAACCATGTCGTAAAAAAAAGTCTTAATAAACCAGAGATAATTATGTCAGTAGCTTTAACATCACCCATCACAATTTCTAAACTAGATTCTCTTTGCTTGTGTCTCCCGTGTGCCCGCCGCTCCGCCTTTCCCGGGATTGCTGGTCTGTAAGGGCTTTTCAAAGCAGTCCATTTTGTTTTAAGCAAGTGGGGAGGAGGGAAGAGGACTTGGATCCCGGGCTTGGTAACAGACGGGGCAGGATCCCCCCAAAATGACTCTCTACCCTGCTGCCCGGGGACTAGGTAGCCATCTCCAGTTGCTGCTACATAGAAAGCGGGTTATTCAGGCACTCTGTCCCGGACTGACCGGTCTGAAGGGAGCGGTTATGTTTACAGCTCCGTTGTGACAGTCTACGCTTCCCGCTTCTGCATGGGCTCACAGGGACAGCGTTATACACCCCCTGCACAGCGCCGATGGCTCCGCTAGCACAGCCCTTCGAATGGCATCCCTGCCTCTCCAGCCCCGTGGCAGCCAGGGGAGCTGTGGGATAAAACAGGGGGCAGTTTGGGGGCGCCCTGAGTTATGACGCGGTGGCGGTGAGTTCCGTCTTAAAGCCTGAAGGCTCCGTGGGTGCATGCACCTTCCAAACAGCCCGGAACAGCCTCCCTGCACGTTGAGATCGGTGGTAAACTCTACCCCAGCTTGCAGTCCTGGAGCATCGTTTCCGTGGGAGTCCGGGAGCTGCCAAGCACCGGGCATGGAGCACGGCGCGAGGAGTTCACTTCAGGGAAGATCCCTGACAGCTCAGCCAGAGCACGCAGAGGAGAGGAGGCTGTAGGGAGGGCCCGATCCCGTGTAAGGGACTAGACTAGAGGATGCCCGTTGCCTTCAGCAGATTCAAAGCTCTTACCTCGGGCATGCGGTCTGTGTCCCACTTCCGAGACAGTGGCCAGGCCCCTTTGACAGACCAGCGCACAGGAAGGAGACTGGGTATTTTGGGGCGGGTGGGGGTTCAGGGACAGAGGGAAGACGAGGAGGAAAGACGACACCCACCAGGTAAAGGCTTGGTTCTGAAACCACCCCAGCCTGAGGACCGCAGGGCAGATCTACCCGGCGTCGGTCCTTGCCAGATCCGACCTCTCCAGAGGGTTATCTTCCAAGCTGCCCAGGTGTGATTGTCTTCATAGGACCTGGAAACTTTTCTCACCATCGTGGATTAAAGCTATTATTGTTATTATTATTATTATTATTGTCTTTGCAAACGAAGGATCTGGCATCTCCTCAGCGATCTCACGCGGGAGGGACACTCTTTCCCCCGGGCACAAACATGCACACACTCCAATGCGGTTACCTGTTTGAGTTAACTGCCTTGGACTTGAACCTCTGTCTGGCAAGTGGGCCAGCTTGGTGTCGCCCCGAGGAAGGCTAAGCAATCAGCTCGGGAGACTCAAAGCAACTCTCCATTGGCCAGTCAGTTTGCCAAGGACTTCCCAGCCATGACCCATTCCCTCCCTCCTCCCCTCCCGCCCCCAGATCCTGAGCTGCCTTGCTTAGAGTCAGTTTGTTCAAGCCGCTTGAACCCCAGCTCCACTCTGCCCCCGGCCTCGGCTCTGCGAGAAGAGCCAGCGGTAACTCGCTTTCACCCGGTTTGGAAGGAGGCAGGCTGGAGTTGTGTCAGCCACGGGTCTTTCTCCCTTCACAATTCATTGGTTGCTTTTTTAATCGGCTAGGGGACTAGATCATTCATAAACTTCCGTCTCCACTGCCTCTGCGCTCCCCAGCTGAGATCCCCTGCCCTCACTTTCCAGATGGTCCCCTTTTGCAAACAGCTGAAAGAAAAGAGGCAAGAAAATCCCAACCACCAGAATGCTGTAGTGTGTAGGTCACATTACTGGAGAAGAGAGGGTTCCACTTCCCACTGGGCTTGAACTGCGATTCCTCGTCCAGGATGAGGAGGGGCTCGGGTCTAGGAGCTGAGGCTAAAATCTGAAGGAAGATAACAGAACATGACATTTTTAGTGACAAGATCCCACAGGCTCAGAGAGTATTCAGGCTACAGTGCTGTGGCTCGGACGTGGCTGGTGAATTTCGCAAATGAGGATAATGCTTAGGAGCTCGGAGGGTGGTTGTGTCACTGTCGCCCCATCAAAGCAGCTATTTTATTTGCCATAAAATAATATGCCTCTGTTTGGAAGCATTCTAGTTTAATCGATTTCCTGACAAGACGGTAAATCCTGGTTTCTTTTTGCCCGTGATCATCTTTCGAAGTCTTCGTCACGTGGCTGTAAAGAAAACATGTAAAGTGCTCCTCTCCTTCTGTGTTTCGGAGGTTTGTGCCCTTCCAAAACAACGTCACCTCAAATATGCCAGTAAATTCCTTCCCAGATTGGAAACCTAATTGGTTGAACGTTTTCTGTAACCCGACTAGCCAATAACTCTCTTTGAGAGTATAGGACAATCTCGTTACAACAGATGGTGAAAATTACTTTCCTCTCCATGCGTGAGTAAACATTAAAAAAGAGATGAGATGCTTCCCATGCTCGTTATAAATATCAAAATACACTGAAGAGACTACATATGCTACTGGATTGATTGTATTTTTATAGGGCCCCTTATTTTAGATAAGCACGGTACAAATGGTTGTCCTTGTCACTTATTGTTTACGACATCTGCTGTTTTGCATAAGAAGTGGATTTCATAACTTCTGTTTTGCTGAGCCTGCCCGGCTCTTGGCACTGGGTCTTCCAGCGGGTTTTTCTTCCTGCAAAAGACAAGAGTGTTAGGCAAATGGGTCTGACGCCGAGGTGGGGGGTGGGAAGCCTTCGCAATCCAGCGCCAACCCCGCAAAATGAACCGAGATAAACAGATTGGACCAGGACATGGTACAGCAGGAGCCCACTAGGCTAGCTACGATTAGGAACAAAATGATCTGAAGTTTCAAAACGCGGTGGTTCTGGTACCGGCGAGGCTGGAAGGGAAAGCAAGCACTGAATCAGGGTGGCTCGAGAGCAATGACAACGCGCTGCCCGGGAAGCGAGCTGATACCCGAGGCTAATGCCGGGCAGGTACGAACGTGAGCCCTTCTCTTCGAGGAGCGGATCCGTGTCTCCTCTCTCCGCCAGCGCCGCTGCGGACCTCCCGGGCAAGGGTCTGCACCTTGCCCCGCTCGCCCGGCTCCTCGGTTGCATTCCAGCTCCCACTCCCCAGCCCCAGCTCCTCACACCTGGTGCATCCCCGGGAGCCATTTAGCGCCGGCTCTTCCTTTCATCTTGCCCGTGGCAGCCGGGTCTATTTATCCCCCAGCAATCGCGGCGTGGCGTCACCAGTGGTACTGTAATGACGATTGCACCATTAAGGATGACAGCTTAGAAAGAAGAGGGCCATGGTGATCCCTCCCAGAGCTAGCGCTGCGCGGTGTAGTGTTCGCATCACAAGGTCACCCTAGCTCACCGCTGGCTCCTCGGCACCGGCGGAGGCTGCGGCGCTGCTCCGGGCCGGGGTAAAGGGGTGGCGGGGGGGGCGCTGGATCTGCTTTCCCAGCCGCGCACCATGGAAGGCAGGAAGGACATGGTGATGTTCCTGGAAGGAGGGCAGCTGGGCACGCTGGTTGGCAAGAGGGTGCCCGGCTTGGCCGAAGCGGTGGGAAGCCCCGCTCCGGACTCGCAGGACAAGATGATGCACCGGAGCTGCCTGAGCCCCCGCGCCGGGCCGCCCCTGGCTGCCCGGGAAAGGGCCGCGGGAGAGGACGAGGAGGTAGAGGTGCTCCCGGGGGCAGGAACGGGCCCGGAGGGGCGCTCCGCGGCCGCGGCGCTGCTCTCGACCGGCCAGCCAGCGGCCCCGGAGCCCCTGGCCGCCAAAGGGCAGCAGAGCAGCTCGGACACCGAGTCGGATTTCTATGAGGAAATCGAGGTGAGCTGCACCCCGGACTGCGCCGCGAGGAGCGCCGCCGAGTACCAGCACAGCAAAGGTACCGCCCGCCGGGCCCGGCGCCGGGGGAGGGGGGTCCGCGCCCCTTTTGGCCCCGCGACAGGGGGGGCACCCGCACCCAGGGCCGGCGCGCAGGAGGACCTCGCGATCGCAGCCCCCTGCGCCCAGGGCACCCGTGCCGGGCACAGCTCCCTGCGCCTGGTGAGCCCCTGCTCCCTCCCCCCCGCCCCGCCGCCCGGGGGCATTGTCTGGTGTGTTGCAAGGCGGCCTGGCCTGGCCTGGCCGAGATCAAACGGGCCGAGCGGTGGCTGGGGGGCAGCCCCGGGGCCTGTTCGCACGGGGGTTGCAAAGGGCCGAATTGCCTTGTCACTTCCCTGGCTCGGTGGCGCCAGCTCGGAAATGGTCCCAATGGCTTAATTGCCTTTGGTCTCGGGCACAATGAGGGGCTGGATGCATTTGAAAGCGGGCGGGCCTCCCCCCACCTCCCTGCCAGCCCGCGGGGAGAGAGAGAGGGGAGCGCCCCTCGCTTTTGCCAGGGCGCGGCGTGGGGACGGGGAAGGGCATCACCCCCGCCCCACCACCACCACTGCCAGAGGACCTTCTCGCACCCCCCGGGCTCTGCCTCTCGTCCCAGCCACTTGCCACCGCTATGCTGCGGGAGAGCAGGGGAGCTCTGACCATCGCTCGGGCTGGAGCCTGTGACCTGGGGGTGGGAGGGGAAATGCCCTGGTGGGGGGATCTGCCCCAGACGCAGCTCCCCACCGAGCCCTGCGGAGCGGGCAGCCCTGTGGGGCCGGGCCGGGGGGCACAGCTCTGCCCCGCACGCAGGCAAAGCCAGGGCCGCCGGCAGCACCCCCTCCCCGCGCCGGGGTCAGCCGGGCCGGGCCGGCGGGCAGGGCAGGGGGCGGACGAGAGCCCTGGCCGGCCCCGCGGGGTGTGTCACGCCTGTGTCTCTGCTCCCCCGTGCAGGGCAGTGTTCCGAGGCGCTGGCGGGCAGCCCGAGCGGCGGGGCGGAGCACCCCAAGGGCAGCGGCGGCAGCGGCGGGGCGCAGGGCTCCCTGGCCTGCAGCGCCAGCGACCAGATGCGCCGCTACCGCACGGCCTTCACCCGCGAGCAGATCGCCCGGCTGGAGAAGGAGTTTTACCGCGAGAACTACGTGTCCCGGCCCCGGCGCTGCGAGCTGGCAGCTGCTTTAAATCTGCCAGAAACCACCATCAAGGTACAGGCAGCCCGGACATGGTTTCAATTAGCACAATATAAATCTCAATGGCCAAACTTCCCTGCAAAACGCTGGGACGCCTCTCCCCGCCCGGGCCCTGCCGCGAAGCACAAAGGCAGCGCCCGGCTGGAAGCGGGGAAGAACCCGGGCTCCTCCTTTCCCCTGCGGGCTGGGGGTGCAATGACTGACCCCCCGCACCGTACACGAAGCAGCCCCTCTCCCCTGGCGCCGGGCAGGCTCCTGCTGGGGGGCAGTAGGTTCACTAGCGGGGGGAGGAGGTAACTGAGTGCCCCCAGGGGGGTGATCATGCGGAAAGAAACAAGTGGCTACTGAAGCCACATCTCCCGGCAGGTTTGGAGCGGCTTTGCCGTGAGCCCCTGCCCCGGGCAGCCCCCAGGCGAGCGGGGCAGCTGGGCCCGGGCCGGTGCCCGGCAAAGCCGGGGAAGGGGGATGCGGACCGGGACCTTCCCTGGCCGAAGCAGCAGCCAGGCCCCGTGCACGGGCCGGGCCGGGCTCAGAGCCTGTCTGTCTGCTCTGTCTCTCCCAGGTGTGGTTCCAGAACCGCCGGATGAAGGACAAGAGGCAGCGCTTGGCTATGACCTGGCCTCACCCCGCAGACCCGGCGTTTTATACCTACATGATGAGTCACGCGGCGGCCACGGGCAACCTCCCCTACCCCTTCCCGTCCCACCTGCCCCTGCCCTACTACTCCCACATGGGCATCGGAGCCACCTCGGCCTCTGCTGCCGCCCCGTTCAGCACCCCGCTGAGACCGCTGGACACCTTCCGGGTCCTCTCCCACCCCTACCCCAGACCAGAACTGCTGTGCGCCTTCAGACACCCCTCCCTGTACCCTGCCCCGACCCATGGACTCAGCAGTGCGGGGGGCGGCCCCTGCTCATGCCTGGCTTGTCACAGCAGCCAGTCCAACGGACTGGCCCAGAGACCTGCCGGATCAGACTTTACCTGCTCAGCCACAACCAGGACTGACTCTTTCCTCACTTTCACGCCCTCCGTGCTGAGCAAAGCCACCTCCGTACCCATGGACCAGCGGGAAGAAGTACCTTTAACGAGATAGAGGGTCATCTCAGGTTTATAAATACGATGCCCTGCGAGTTAACGTGCTTACAGCCAAGGTTTATTTAATCGCGTTGTCTCCCATAAGTGGACATCTTTGGGGGGAAAAAAGACTAAAAATAGCTCAGTCTTTGAAGGATTTACATTTCAAGATAAAACACAGAAGAGGAAAAAAAAACCCGAATGATTTCTGTGTAAAGGTTCTGGAGGCAAAAACAAACCCTGAAATTCACTACTTTCTACAATACCCCATAGACATGAGCTAGGACTGCATTTTCCATGGACAGATCCCTGCCAAGGGACAGGACTATCTCTAAACAACCACCACCACCGGCCCACCTCCTTCTGCACAATCCTATCTGACTGAGAAGCAGAATCTGAAATACTTGAACGAAAAATGTTGTTTGATAACAAGAGGTCTCCAGTGGGCAGAGGGAGCAAAGATTGTTCACCCACCACCGAGCAAGGTTTCTGGATTGCAGCCTAGCAGTATTAGCCAGCTCTTTCTGGAAGGGGTGGGAGATGCTTTCCCATACAGAAATTACTTTCCGGGTTTAATTGCATTCTTTACCTCTCCTGCCCCTGTCTCAGCCTGGGTTTGGAAGCAGAAAGCCAATATTTCGTCTCCCTGTTCTCCCAACTTTTATGTTTATGAGACAGACTAAAATTGGCAAGGAAAAAAATAAGCTGCCAGTTGGTGGGTCAGAGCTATTTGTCCTTTAGCTCTACATGTCCTATTATCAGTTGCTGAAATGTGCACACACTGAGGAAATTAGCAAGTGATGTATATGGAAGGGGGCTTTTTGAATGTCGAATGTATAATATTCTCTGAACAGAGACCCTGTGCCAAACGTTAACAAGCCGCCAAGGGAAGAGATTAGGTGACAGGGAGACGAACTCCTTCAGACAATCTGCAAATTAGAGCACGGGCGATTTGCCTTCCTTTGTACTTTCTTCTCCCTTTGGCTTCTTTTTTTTTCCTTTTCCTTTGCTGCATTTGGGGTTCAGATTCCAGCCTTGGGGTTGTGCTTCGTTTCCTCCCCTCCACCCCGATCTTTGCATGTGTTCGTGTGTTTCACACACGCCATTCGTGTGCAAAGTCTGTTTTCTTTCCTTTCTGCCTCTCTCCTGTTCGCTCCTTGGATGTTGCGGTGGAAGGTAGCGGCCGTGGTTCTGTTTGGATTTTTGCCTGAGTGGAGTGGAGCTGTCAACCTCGAAATTGAAATACCCCCTCTCTGGACTGGGCTAAGAGTTTCTTCCAAAATGAAATTGTCTATTTGAGTCTCTTTTTCAATAGCCCAAAGACTTCACTGTTCCGATTTGTTACCATGTCGCAATAATAATAATAATAATAAAAAATAGACCCATTCTAACACTGTATCACAAATATTTTTAGCGTGCCTGTTTAAGACAAAAAGTGAGGCTATCGCTTAGGGCCATTTCACCTTCTCGCAGTTCCTAATAGCTGCAGTTGGGCAGCCAGGAAAATAAACGTTGAAGCGAAACAAAAGGCGTTTAGACCTCCCCGCTATCTCATTCGGGTGCAATTGCTGAGGAACCGCTGATATCTATATGCACAACATTTATCTCGGACGCTAGAGTGAATCAGATCGCTCGGTGTAGGGACTGCTCAGCGGAGGGCGAGGGAGCACACGGAGAGCTCCAAGTCTTGTATACAACACGGGTTGTCTGATTTTTTCAGACGTGCTAAAGGAAGACGGGAAAGGTTTCACTCCAGGCTGTCCCAGCACTTAGAGGCAGGGGTCTTCGCTGGGCACTAACTCCGATGCCCCCTTTGGAAGACCAAAGATTATTTAGACTATTTAGCTCTGTGCGAACGACCAGAATAATTAAGGAGGGACTTAAAAATCCAGAGCCAAATCTAGGGCTCAGGAGTGCGAAGTGTTTCTCTAGCTTTCCCTGAGCCTCTTGCCACAGCCTCTAAAAGGATCCCTCTAATAAACACCAGCGGCCGGATGAGAGGTGGGCAGAACAAGAACGGAGGAGAGGGGATGTCGTGTCAGAGAGGCCCCGATGCATTAATGGTGTCCAGTGTAGACAGTGCCCGGGAGACTGGTCCGGTTTAGGGCATCCCCCCAGCCGCAGGCGGGTGGGAACTGGCCCGTCCGAAGTGCTCAGAGCGCGGTGCCCGCCGCCAGCGGGTCCAGCAGGCAGGTCGCCCAGTGACTCCGCTGGGGGTGTCGCCTGCGCGAGGACTGCAGGACCAGGAGGGCGGCAGTGGCATGCTCGGGCTGGCACTGGGCTCCTCTGGCAGGAGCAGAGAGCAGCGATTTGCCGCCTCCTCCAGCCGACACCTCTGTACATGTCTAGGCAACCCCATCTGTATGGGAGAAACGGGGAGGTGATGGCATTTGTGGGGGAAGGAGCCGGGCTGTCCAAACTACACGGGTCCTCACTCGCACACACCCCCTCCAGCCCAGCCCGCTCCAGGACCTCTCCCACGGGGCGCTCTTGTCATCCACAAGGGGCTTCTCGGCGGCTCCTGTCGCAAGGATGATTGCGAATTTCTCTGTTGCTCGGTCATAGGGCAGAGATTGCCTGCGACAGGTAAATAGGCTGCGGGTCGCGGTAATGCCAGGCGTATTTTCAGTTAATAGGGAGGCAAAATGAGGTGTCTGCAGCGATATTGGAAAGTACAAGATCGATGATCCGTCCTCGTGTCCAATCAGCAGCCTTTAATTGACTGTATTTTCTAGGTAATTGAGCCACTCTGCCTGTAAATTGAAGCTGAAGATATAACAATACATCTTGCTGGGAGGAATTACTCATTACTTCCTAATGAAATTTTCCTTTTGCTCTGTTGGGTGGTTTCTTTTAACACGTTCCCAGCCAATCCCGGCCGCGGGCTTGGGAACTTCTTACAGCACGGGCTCCAAAATCTGGGCCTGAAACTTTGCTGGGAGGCGACGTCTACCCGGCTCCGAGCCAGAGCCCGGGGGAAAGTGATCCGAGCCTCTGCATTGGCCTCACTGGGCTCTGCATCGGGCCCCTAGGTGCAATGGGAAAAGGTGGGCCCTAGCGCTAGAGCAGGCTCCCCTCGGGCTCGGAGCAGGGGCTGGGGGCACTGGCACTGGCACCGCCCGGGAGAAGCCTCTGGCTGCGGCGCTGTCAGCAGCGAGCTGGGCTTGTCTTGGGCATCTCATGTGCCACAGAAGGTTCCAGTCTCCCTGCAGCCCAGGCGAGCTCCAGAGGCTGTCCCCGCCTTGTTAGCATTTGATTGATTGCCTTATTAAAGCGTGTTCTTGTAAGTGTGACCAAACTGATTGCATTGCATATGTTTGGAATAATGCTCATTTTAAACAAGTGAATAAAAGGAGATGAGCTCTGGAGGACGGGGTAGGACTAAACGATCCCAGTGAGCAGTTCCGTAACTCGGGCATTAAATTGCTCGGTTACTAGCAAATCACTCAGCCCTTTTCATCGCTCCTTTGGCCATCTTTGTTGTGCTGTGCGTCTGCCTCTCTTCGCCAGGAGCCAGATATCACTTTTCCCCAGCAGGACTCTCCGTTTTTATTAAGGTTGCATGATTAAACTGGATCGGATCTGCTTTCCCCAGCACTATTCCCTGCTCCAGTGTTCAGATCATTAAGGAAAGTCTCTCTCCATATTTCATGCTTTCTGCTAGATTGTTAGCTCGCTCCCCAGCACCTGCAGAAAGACACGTGAGTCCATTAGCTCTTTGCTCGTGTTTGGGTATCTGAAGGATGCTTTTGTTTTCAATTATTCTCCTGCTCGGCTGGTTACATTATTTTACAACTGAGTTTAGCCTCTGGAAACACCCGCCACCATATGTCAACCCAGGCCCTATATCCTGCCAGCTACAACAGTGTCATCCTGGGGTAAAATTTATGTCAAGATGAGTTGGGTTCTCAGCAACCAAAATGGCTTAATCTGCTCTTACAGTTTCAGTTATTAGGTATTACTATGTGTAGGGAGCAATTTTTTCCACCCAATTTCGCCCTCCTCTCTTAAGTCATTTGCTGTCTCCATAACTCAGCACTTTTTTGCAGAATATTGTTTAAAAAAAAAAAAGCAGAAGCAGGCAGTGCGAGGGAGCAGAGCAAGTGCCCGAGGAAGATAAATGAATAAGCTAGACCTTCAAGAAAAAATAAACCCTAGCTGCATATGAGGGCTGCTTTATAAAGAGGATGCTAACACATAGACAGATACTAATAAGTGACAGTGAGTTCTGGGTCCTTTAATAACAAAATGCATCTCAAATGGAAACACTTGCCATCTGATTTCAACACCTCTGTTTTCTGGGAAAGCCCTAATTTCACCTCCAGTCGCTGTGTCTATTGAAAGCCTTGGGGGGGAAAAAAAATCTACTATGCCAGGGCTCAACTAACCGGCACGTGGCCATCAGTATAGGAATAGCGCCAACATTTACACAACCCAGTGGAAATCGCCAGGGGTATATTCCTACCTACAAACCCAGGAAAAACACAAAGCGGTTCTCCTCATCTGCCCTTCGAGTCAGAAAGTGCTTGTGACTGGAGAGGTTGCCCCTTAAAGAAATAACATGAAAGTACTAAGTAATTGTTTAAAACAAGGCTGTTTAGAAAAATATTTGTATTTATTGCAGCTGCTCGACTGGCCTCGTAAAGTTGGAGAGCATTTAAATTGTGTTACGATCTCATTTAAATCCCGCTTCGTTCCAGCAGGCTGAAGAGCCTGAATAGAACAATCACTCCATAATGATGATGAATGAGAAATTAATTCAGATACAAGCAAGACAATTTAGGCCTTCATCTGTTTAAATAGCCTTCCAAGATTATTCGCAATTGCAGGTCACAGATTTAATCAATTGTCCAATCTTGTGAAAGTCATATCCTTGCATCTTCATCGAGATTATTTATAGCGCAGTGAAGACTGGTGAAAGGGATACATTTTAACAGGGACAATTACTTAAAGAGAAACCTTTGCAAAATGAAAAACAAATGCCTCTATGAACAAGCGTTTTTCTGTATATCCTGCTTGGTAGCCTCTGGATTTCGGGGAAACGAAGCTGTGGCTGCAGATCAAAAGAAAGCAACTGTTCAAGTCCAGTCTGACCACATCAGACTGTTGAACTCTTTTTTTCTGATCATCAGTGGAAGTTTTTGCTCCTGTGCAGATGACAGTGAGGAGCCCAAAGCAGATTTTCTCCTCAACACAGCTGGCATGCTGGCAAAGCCAAAAGAGTGATCTCGGGTAAACAGTATCAGCATATATCAAGCACCTAAATAAGGGTAATAATAATGGAACTACTGCAGTTTGGTTGCTTTTTGCAAAGCAGTGGCGGGGGTTATGAAGGGAGACAGGGGTAAGGAAGGACTGGGCAAGTCTTGGCAACTACTGTAGGCGCCCGGCATCCCGAAGGGAGCCGCAGGGAAGCGGCTTTTTGGCTAGTTGCTGGGGGAGATCCAATCCATTCCTTCCCTCAAGTGGGCACCCTAGTGCCCTTAACCAAGTGCCCTGAGCTGGGGAGAGGCCATAAGGAGGCGATACACTCACTAGCTGTCAAGCT
The DNA here is from genome assembly GCF_030867095.1 of Alligator mississippiensis. Classification (NCBI taxonomy): domain Eukaryota; kingdom Metazoa; phylum Chordata; order Crocodylia; family Alligatoridae; genus Alligator; species Alligator mississippiensis. The sequence goes on along the minus strand of NC_081828.1, from coordinate 155,928,602 downwards.
CCCAGTGCGCTGTTGTCCACCAGTCCACGCACAAACGGATTCCCCCGCTGAACCGTGACAAACCGACATGGGGTAAACCTTGAGTACAGAGGAGTGTCTCCCGGCTCCTTCGCTGAGCCCTAGTTTGGCTTTTTACAGAGGCAGGAGCTGAGGGCAGTGACCCTGGCACCTGCTGCCCCCGGAGCGTAGCAGAGACAGTCCTTAGCACCTTGCGGGCCATGTTCAGTGCGTGAGCCGCCTTCCCTGCAGCTCGCTACAGTGCCGAGGTAGAGCTACTGAGGACGCACACAATGACGTTTGTGGCTTGGCTGCATTACGCAGACACCGGCATTATGACGCAAACATTTTGGAATCTTGTTTCTTTCCGTGGCCGATGGACACCAGTCCTTCAGCAGCACCGGCTCCGGCCCCTCTATCCGAAGTCCTTTAAGGGGAGATCTGATTAGCTGGCAGGGGAACGATGACCACTGACAGTGGCTTGCAGGTTTTTCTGCTACAGAGGTGATTCATGTTCACTTGCTCAGCTAGAGTAGCTCCAAGAAGCAGTTCTATTTTTTTTAAAAAAAGAAGGAAATTAGGGGAAAGCCTCAGTGTTTTTGGTTGTCATCAAGCGCTCTTCTCCGAGTTATATTTGCAAGGTCCTCGCCCATCTCCTTGCAGACGTAGGAAGCATGTTAGCCTGCTGCCTTTCGGATGCAGGCTTGGTCCAGCTGTAACTGGAGCTAAGCGTTTCATCCCACGGGGCAGATTTTGAACGTGCACAAAGGATTTAAGTTTCTGCTGCTGGGCAGGGGAATGAGAGCATCGCACTGACCTGGTCCCGGTCTGCAGAGCTGCCTCCCCCCTAGCTCAGCAGCCTGTTTTGCATGGAAATACTGTGCAATAGTTAAAACAAAAGCCTAACTCAAGGATTCCTGAAGCTCCAAGGAGACATTCTCAGGAGCGGACTTTGATGTATTGCTGTCCAATTAGTGCCTTTAATTGGCGTCCTCCGGGACCCGCAGATCTGGAGCTGGGACAGGGAGCTTTCTACTGGCAAATTCTACAAGCTCGCAAGGTAAAAGAAAAAAAACCCAAAACACCCACAGCCCCTAGTAGCATGCAGCGCAGCGCGCCTCCTGCATGGAGACTTGGGGAGGCGGGTGTGGATCCAGTCCTTTGCAGACGCTGCCATGGTCCAGCTGGACCTGCCCCTGCCCTACACCTCGGGGTAAATACAGTGCGGTACCTCTTCCTTCTGCACCCCCCCCCCCTTTGGCCAACTTTATACCTCCTTTTTTAAGCTGTCTCTCTCAATACTGAGCCGTCTACAAGAAAGCGACCTTGTATTTAAGAAAGACCGCCTGTCCCTGTCCGTTTGACTACTGAAGGGCGTTTGTTAAGCCCCATCTTAGAGGTTAAATGATGCTGACGAGACATTAAATGTGGGTGAGAAAATTGTGCTTAAGTGACACGGGCTGTATAGAGAACAGGACACCTGCCTGAATTCACAGGGACCTTAGGAATAGGGAGGTGGTGGTGGGGGGAGATCACAGCAATTTATTCCGACCTGAAAATGCTTAGTGGAAAGAGAAATCGATCGGCTCATCTATGAATTGTGTAAAATACCTTCCTGAGAACAAAAGTCATTCTCCAAAGTTTTGACTGAGCTTTCCCGGAAAGATCCCCAGAGGTGTGTGTTGTGGGGAGGGGGAGTCAATAAAAGGGAACTCTCACTTTAAAATCATCTTGCAGTATTTTTTTCCTCTCTCCAAATTGTTTCAAGACAAATGCATTGAGCGGGGAGACGAGATTTCTTTTTTTTTGATGAATCGGAAATTAAACTTGACAAAAACGGAAACGGATCTTGATTCTTCAGTAGCAATTTTAATGTAAAAAAAAAATCTATGGGGAGTGTTAGCTGTAGTTATGTTTCTGAAAGGGGGGGGGGAGCAATGCACGTACTTGCCGAGATACTTAGCAACTGGACTGAAAGCAAGAGGGACACGATCAATATTTGTAAGTCAAGCTGTTTAAATTCTGTCATTTATTCGCATTCGCTGCTTCACCGGGCAAGATCTCACCAGATCCTTATCGACCCAAAAAGCAAGGCAGCGGAGGTGACATTCGTGAACACCTCTCCAAAGACGCCGGGATGCAGCTGTGTGGCGTGCATGTCATGCAGAGCATCGGGGAGGCACCGGAGATGCTTTTGATCCCATTGCCTGTCCTTACGAGACGATATTTGCATCCAGGTGAATACATTCATCCATTCCGGAAAGAGGAATGGCGCCGAGGCTTTGTTCGATCGGCTGGCGGATCGGGTTGATCGCTGGGCTACATCTGATTAAAGAGTCTCACGCTTGGGTGTTAAGGGACCGGACTCACCATGTCCTCCCTTGTGAAGGAACAAAACACAAAGCGAAACAACGCAACTCACACCACAACACAGACCCCCCCCCCGAGAAGCTATGCCAGCAGGATCACATCCAAGAGGAAGGCGATAAAACCTGTACTATCCCGACATTGTACAAACGAATACGTGGCCTGGGATGTCCACGGCCCATGAATCAGTCCTGGGACCCCTTTAGATTTACGCACGTGCAGGAGAGAAACCAGTTACTTCCAGCCTCTATACGAAATCACAAGATTCAAAATCCTCCCCCAACCCAGTGATGTGACCCAAAGCAAAATGTGAACTTGGATACGAGGTTCTCAGTGAGGAAAAGCTTTTACCAAACACCCCGCTCCCAAGACACAAACCTGGATCCTAACGTACTGAACTTGATAAGAAACCTATACCGCACCCACCCTTATCTGTCCTTTCCGATCTACCCTTGCGGTCCACATAAGTTGTGCCAGTGCTGTAAGGTACTCAATTAACTTATCGCTTCCATGCATTTTCCTGTTCCTTTTTACCCACATGGTGCCATTAATAAATTCCCAACTCGGTGGAAATGTGCATTTCAGTGCCTCTAGTAGCCAAAGGATCTCAACACTTTAGATAACTTACTCCCACTTCCAAGCAATGCTTGCAGTCCATTGGTGTTTGCTCACAAGGTACAAGCGTATAGAGAGCTCCCATATAATTCTTCTGGATTTGGCATCCAGACTTTGTTACCTGAAGAGTCAGCATGTCATTTGGGTCAGAAAGTCAGAGAACAACAGAAAAACTAAAACAAAACAAAACAAAACAGCACAGCACAGAATAAAAAGGATCATCACTAGCAGCAGGGGATTTACATCAGTGATGAGTTTAGCCCCCAGGTGTAATTTAACTTGAGGCCATTGGTATCATATCATCCAAGCAGGAAGATGATAAGTCACTAAGTACAATTTATTGCCACTGAGGCCAGCAAGTCTGTAACTGCAATCAAAAGACTGAGCAGTTCTGATGAGCAAGTAGCCTCCAGAGGTCTCAATCAGGGTCCCTTGGTGTTTGATGCTGTATATACACCAATCAGATCAGGAGAGGTCCCTGGCCCAAATAAGGTGGGAGCCAATCAGACAAGGAAAAAGGCAAAAGAGAAAGGAAAGTCACCTCTGTTTTGTAGGAGGTATTTACATTTGGGTATCAACAGAACCCATGCCTATTCTTGTAGGACCCTGGGTGCCTAGGTTTCTGTCTTTGGTACAGTGCAAACACCTACATTCTGAGAAGTGGATTGACCAGGTACCTCTTTCTTATCTAAGCCCTGGAAGGATTCACAAAGCAGGCATTCCCTCCCTTCTCTTTCTTGGAGGGGGCATCTGGTCTGGTTCACTAGCTGTTTCTAGGCCACATCTAATATGCACTCTTTCACACACACAAAAATCCCTGTCACCAATAGTGCACTGGTTGGAGCAGTCCCCTTTGGCAGAGGGGATTAAGATACTGGAGCTCCAGTCCTTAAAACAGGAATCAAGCTAAGGAGTTGTTCTCACTCAGCCTGTTTTTCTGACTCAACTAATACTGATGTTTTCCATGTAAAAAGAAAAGCTGCCTTAACAACAGGACTGAGAAAACATTTACCATAATTGGGGAGCTAGGAGAAGCTGGAGCTCTTATAAAGCTATGAAAATTCCCTCTGCAAGAACATTTACCTGAGGGCTAAGGAGTCAAGCCTTTGGTCCGGGTGCCCAAATGGCTCCTGGTGCATACATTAAGACTACCACATGGTTGCTTTTGCAGCTATTGCCTCTTAGGCAGCTAGAAAAGTAAGCTCTGTCTTTCCAGCCTGTTCTGCTGGTGGGTGGAAGAAGGAAGATGTGGCTACTGCATCATGTAAAACTGCTTTTGCTGTTTCCACGGGTTTCAAAACGGATGGCCGTCCTCTGAAAGGTAAGAGTGCTCAGAGATTTAGCTTTCACCTGACTAATCAATACTTCTATCACATGGCAGCAGCAGTAATCACTGACTGCCAGCCCTTATTACTATATATTCCCTCTAAATAAAGTTAAATGAATGTAGAACAATACCAAATACTAAATTGTTGCATGTGTTGTGATATGCTTCTACCAGGATATAAGGATGCCCTGAATCTACTACAACTTTAAAAAAAGTCAATTCTTTGCTGTTCAGATGGACTTTTCTGCTAACCCCTTTGCCTTCATAGAGTTTTAAGTGGGTTGCTTGAACTTAAAACATATCAAAGACATCATTGAAATAAGCCATTCATGAGCTGTAGGCCTTTATTTGTTATTAGCTCATCAGGAATCCCATAACAAGCACTCTACAATTTCAATTGCTATTCAATGTACTGTAGACTAGTTTGATTTCACATGAGTAGTAAGCTCAGGAATATGAGGTCATATTTCCCATGCAATCCAAGTATCTCTGTGTTAACCTGAGGTCAAGGGTGATCAGGAACCATACAGTTTTACTGGGTCTTTGACGTGCTGTTTTCTGTTTAATGCAGTTTTCATACTTGCATATTTCAGCTTCTATACCAGAATTAATGTGATCACAAAAGACACCTTGCGCTCAAAAGTGCATCTCATTTCTGATTAAATGCATCTGACTTCACCTTCCATTCCCTAGTTCGTACTATTCCTTTCTCTGATGAATTAATACCCCTTCATTACCAGTATTTTCTCCCTCTGTAGATACTTATTACTGCAATCAATCACCTTTCAGTCTTTTTAAGATAAGCAGACTTAACTAAGTTTCATGTTATAGTATAAAGGTTGTTGGTTGTAGCTGTGTTGGTCTAAGGACATAGGCAGACAAAGTTCTTTGGGTAGATGTGATACCTTTTATTAGACTAACTAAATAGTTGGAAAAAAAATTTTTGCAAGATTTTGAGCACAACCAAGCCTTCCAGCCTGAAGAAGGGTGTTTGACTGAAAGCTTGCAAAGAACCATTTTTTTCAACTATTTCGTTGGGCTAATAAAAGATACATCTACCCAAAGAACCTTGTCATGCTATAGTATAAGGCATTTTCGTAAGCTCTCAAATAATTGTTGTCTCTCTTTTCTGCATTCTTTCAACATTCTTCATTGAAATGTCAACACCAGAAATGTATGCGGTAACCTCCATACATTCACTCACAATATCTCATTTATAATATGCAAAGACATTGCAATAGCCCATCTTGCCACAGCACCGCAGTGGGTGAACAGGTATTCCTGTTCAGTTGTTTGTTCACTATGACTCTTAAATCTTTCAGATGGCAGGGTAGATAAGCAACTTTATAGGCTAACTAAATAAGATCTCTCTCTCTCTCTCTATATATATATAGAATGCAAGCTTTCCTGAACCCAAGTTCATTTCATTTGAAGAAACCAGAGTATCTTTTCCAGTCACTGCTTAACTGAAAACAATTCCCCATTCTGTACTTATGTACAGCACTCCCTGTTCCTAAATATATAACTTTGCTTGCCAGCTTGTTCCCATTAATATATATATAGTTTTTATTAAAGCTCAATGCAACCTAAATAACTCACTACCTTGCTTACATCATTTGATATATTGCCAGTTTCTCTGCCATCCACAATTTTTTGGTGGTTGTTTCATATTTACCCCTGGACCATTAATGAAAATTGGGCCTCATACAATTGGGCCTCATACAAATTATTGTGGAACCCTACTGGACACATCCTTATTTTATCATCTGGTTCCACTGACATTTCGCTTTATAAGAACTGTCAATTTGCCAATTTTTAATCCATTTTATGTGTGCTTCACTGATATTGTACAATTCTAATGGTTTAATCAGACAGTATTACCAGACAGTATTACCTTGCAAAGGTCTGGATTATTTATGCAGCTGTTTTATTTGCTCACAACAAAATAAGGCTGGTTCAAAAATATTTTATATAAAGGCAGTTTGTTTGCCATAAAATATTCTAATCCTTTAATTCATTATCATTTTTATTATTTATTGTTATCTATTTTTCTATTTCTCTGTCCAGTATCTGTGTCAGGTTAACCAGTTAACAGCTAGTGCCAAAGGCCCTTTGTCAAAACTAGCACATTTGTACTCTTCTAGTCTTCTGGAATTTCCACATGGTTCCAAGACTTACCTGCATTACAAATTCAGATTCCATTAGGATTCTCTGCAATTTCATACAGTTTGGTCCTGTAGAGACTGTTTAATATATTCCTTAGTTACTAATGAACTAGAAAATACTTTGCTTTCACTATGTGACATGAAAATAGCATCTTCTTTGCAAATACCAAATAAATACCTAAGTATACCCCCCCACCCCAATACCAAATATACTTGTGCCTTTTTGACATCAACATTCATTAACAATGTTACCATTTCCACCTAGAAATGAACCTATTGTTCATAGTTTCTTAGTTGGTAGAGTCAGAAGGGACCTGAGCAGATCATCAAGTCCGACACCCTGCCATGGCAAGAAAGAGTACTGGGGTCAAATGACCCTGGTCAGGTGTTTATCCAGCCTCCTTTTAAAGACCCCCAGGGTAGGAGCCAGTACCACGTCTCTTGGAAGTTGGTTCCAGATCCTAGCTGCCCTGACAGTGAAGTAGCACCTCCTGATATTTAGCCTGAATTTACCCCCTGCTAGTTTGTGACCATTATTTCTTGTCACTCCTGGGAGTGCTTGGGGGAACAGGGACTCCCCCAATGCTGGCTGGTCCCCCCCTAACTAGTTTGTAAATGGCCACCAGATCCCCCCTCAGCTTTCTCTTGTTGAGGCTGAACAGGTTCAGGTCCCTTAGCCTCTCCTCGTAGGGCCTACCCTGCTGACCCCTGATCATGCGAGTGGCCCTCCTCTGGACCCTCTCCATGCTGTCCACATCCCTCCTGAAGTGCAGCGCCCAGAACTGGACGCAGTACTGCAACTGCGGCCTGACCAGTGTCGCTTAGAGGGGGAGGATCACCTCCTTGGACCTGCTTGAGATGCATCTGCGGATGCATGACAAGGTATGGTTGGCCTTCCTGATCGCATCCCACACTGTCAGCCCATGTTCATATTGGCCTCAATAATGACTCCAAGATCCTTCTCTGCCTCTGCACTGATGAGAAGGAGGTTCCCCAGTGTGTAGGTCTGCTGATGGTTCTTCCTCCTCAGGTGCAGTACCCTGCACTTGTCAGTGTTGAAGCCCATCCTGTTCTCATCCGCCCACCCCTGTATCCTGCCTAGGTCCAATTGCAGCCTATTCCTCCCTTCTAGAATGCCCACTTCTCTCCATATCTTAGTGTCATCTGCAAATTTGAACAAGGTGCATTTTACCCCTTTGTCCAAGTTGCTGATGAAGATGTTGAATAGTGTGGGCCTGAGGACTGAGCCCTGGGGAACCCCACTGCCCACGTCCCTCCAGGTCAAATAAGACCCATCCAACACCACGCTCTGGGTGCAACCCTCCAGCCAGTTAGTGACCCATCTGACTGTGTAGGCATCGACACCACAGTCTCCTAGTTTTTTAATGAGAATGGGGTGAGAGACCGTGCGGAAGGCCTTCCTAAAGTCCAGAAAGACTATATCCACCGCAACACCTGTATCCAGGGATTTGGTGACCTGGTCATAGAAGGCCATCAGGTTGGTCTGACAGGATCTGCCTCTAATGAACCCATGTTGGTTGCCTCTAAGCATAGTCTCCCCTGCTGGCCCCTCATGGACATGCGCCAGGATAATTTTCTCAAAAAGCTTCCCCAGGACCGAGGTAAGATTAATGTGCCTATAGCTTCCTGGGTCCTCCTTCTGCCCTTTTCTGTTTGCATTGTTTTCATTCTAATATGCTTAAAAGACTTATTCTTACTGAACTTAGTCCTGCCAACCCAGGAATTCCCCCCCCCCCCCCCCCCGAATTCTTTAGCTTCCCTTATCTGGTTTCTATAATGCATAACAGTTTATATGGATTAATACCCTTTTTATTTTTTCCTAATTTATTATATGTAGTTTTTTACTTCTTATTGCTGTTTCCATTTTGCCACTAAACCAGGGTTGGTTTTTAGCCAAAATTGACCTGTTGTGTTTTGTTTCTTGCACTGTAAGAACTCTTCCTAATGAACTCCCAGTTTTTGTTCCTATTTTTTTGGCCTGTTTCCCCCCCAACTACATCTTTATTCATAATTTTTCTCATCAACTCTAGGAAAATGAGTTGCCAAAAGAGGATTTGGACTGTCATCTCATTGCCTGTGCTCGTTGGACTGTCATCTCTGCAATCAGGTCATAATTACTTGCCCCAAGCAAACCACCTACTTCCAGTACTACAATTAATTAATCTTTACCCACCATATTTTGAGTTAGAAAATTGTCACCTATAATTTTTAGAAAGTAAAATGATGGCTTACCAGGACTGTTTGCAGCCTCCAGCCTATTTCTTCCAAATAGAAGTATAAAATAACAATACATTTTTCCCTTATATATTACAGATGGGTGTTTCAGGAGTAATTTATCCCATTTTCTGGTTTTCACCCAGTAGTCTGTAACAGACTTCAACCCCTCCTCCCCCAAAACCAATATCCCATCTTGGCTCATTAGCCTGTGTATCAATCCAAAGGCATTCAGTGATTATGAGTTATTAATAATTCTAAAAATTGGTACGGCTCTCTTTGATGTACAGCAGTGTCCCCAACCTTTTAAAGGTGAAGATCACTTTTTGAAGGAAAGGGCAACCCAGGATCTACAGCTCTTTCCCCCCCCCCCCCCAACCTAGCAGGTCAGTCCAGGGGGAGGGAGGGGCAGAGGTGGATTAAGGTGTATTGGGGCCCTGGGCAAGAACAAAATTGGAGGCTCCCTTCCCCCATGGGAGCTGGGATGCAGGAGGGGGAGAGGGGCCCCTTCCCCTCCTAGTGCTGGCGGGGAAGCTGGGTGTATCCTGCCAGGCTGGGGGGCACATGCCTGCCCCTTCTCCCTGCTCCCTACCCCTGCTACAGCCGAATGTGCACAGACACAGGCGCACACACTCTACTCTCACTCTCTGCACATGGACACAGACACACACACTTCCCCTCACAGAACCTCCCCTCTGTCTCACTCTCAATTACATGGAGGCAGCCCTCCACCACCTCTCCCCAACCCACCGCGAGCCGCCTGTGGCTCAGCCTTGCTCCCAACCCAGCCCCCATTACACTCACCTGCAGAGAGCTGCTGCCCACCTCTCCTGTGCAGCCAGGCAGATGCAGAGGTTCTGAGCTGAGCCGAGCTGAGCTGAGCTGGGCCAGGAGCACCATGCCATGTCTCTTTAGGCAAGCGGAGGCACTGGGAGGGGTGGTTGCAGGAGGGCTAAGATGAATTTGGAGGAGCTATAGCCCTCAAGACCCTCCCGGGGCCACTGCCCATGGTGCTCCTAGCCCGGCCGGCCCTGCCCGGCCCAGCCCCAACCACCCATCCATCAGGTGGGGTACGGCTCTCCCAGTACGGCTCAGCCCCTTCCCTCCCAGACAGAGCGCCACCTGTCCCGCCTCCCCATCCCTGGCACAGTGTGGCTCTCCCAGCCCAACCCTAGCCCTGCCCTCCACCCCACAGCCCCACTGGTAGGGGGGCCCCACTTCCAGCTACCAGGGAAGCAAATGTGAAAGCCACAGTTTTAAACTTGGCACCAAAAATGGGTGCCGAGTTTAAAACTGTGGCTTTCACTTCCCTGCTGATGAGCATTCCAGAGCTTCAAACTGGTAGAGGCTCCTGGGCTTGTGTCCAGCTTGTCCATTCATTAATCCACCTATAGGGGGTGCAAATCAAGGCCCCTGGAGTGAGGAAGGGAGTGGGGCAGGGGTGAACGGGGCCCCAGCCAAGCCGGGGGAGAATCAGAGCTTGGGCAGCTCGTCCAGGTGCGCAGGGGCTCCCACTGGTGCATGCACCCCAGTGGAGGCCTGTAGGGCACGTGCTTCTCAAATTTGTGCATGGGGCTAGGCAGCTGTGGCTGTGCACTGGGCTTTGTGCCCCAAGCTCTGCAGCAGCCTCACCTGGCGCGCAGATGGGGGGATGTGCTCCCCATGCCTCCGCTGGGGTGCATGCAACAGCGGGATCCCCCCCCCCCCGCACGCCTCACCCAGTGGCAGAGGGTGAGGAGGGGGATCGTCCTTCTCCCCCAGCCTAGCCCCAGGGGAAGGGGGCGCAGCTCAGCCCAGCCACATGCATCCTGCCGTTCCCCATGTGCGTCGCACTGCTCCTAATTGTGGAGCCTCTGACAGTCGATCTCAGTCTGTGGGGAGCCCCCCCAGACTGAGATCGATTGTCAGAGACTCCCTGATTGACCAGTTGATCGTGATTGATTGGTTAATGACCACTGATATAGAGCATGCCTCCGCCTCTCTTGCCCTCACTGTCCTTTCCAAACAGGACTGCAACCAAATATTAACATTCAAGTCACATGAATCATCCCACTAGGTGTCAGTAATGACAATTACATTAACTTTCTTCTCATCAATGAGAATTTCCAATTTCTCTTGCTTATTACTCTGGCACAGAGACAATTGAAAAAATTCCTTTCCCTCCCATTTTTTGTCACATTGGTTCAATTTGTTCATGACACAATGAGTTTGAATTGCATTTGCCTCCTTACTACTGAGCCTCCTTACTATTATAATAGTCCCCTCCTAGCTGCACCAACAAAGAGACTTAGTAACGTATACATAGGTGAGAAGCAGGCCAGAAATCTCTCTCAGGCTCCCTAGTGCCAAGGAGGACACAGGGTAGAATTACACTTCCCTTAACTTATACACCCAACAATTGAGCTAGCTATTTTAGCCACCACATCATACTGGGTGTTTATGATCAGTTCAGTATACGCCCTTAGAGTCCCACTCAGCATTCCTCCTTTGAGGATTGGATCCTGATCCTACCCCCTATCTATCTTTCAAGTAGTATTGCAATCTTTGTTCTTAAATGACTGATCTCATATTTGGCTATATTAATACACACTAGTCAATGAGGCTTCGTACCATAGGCTCCAAATAACTTGGTAATAACCTATCATTATTAACCAATCCATCAATTTTAATGTCATCTGCACACTTTGCCAACAATTAATCATTAATTGAGTTTCTTAAGAAAACTGGCCCAAGAGGACATTCGTGTTTGATTCCACCTGTATCATTCCCCATGTGGAATTACTTTCTGAGATCAGTTAGCCTATTTGTAACAGTTAATATGTGCTACATTAAAAATTAATACCAAATAGAACCAAGCCAAATGTCATATCAGAGTTAGTGAAATACCTTACAATTATACTGGTACAGTTACCTTTGTCAACAAAATACATCATTTCATTAAAAATCTACATCAAGTTTGTTTGAGAAGACCTATTTTCCACAAAACAACCTTAATTGACATTAATGGTGTTGACATCCTCCAATTCACTACAGATTGCACCTCATATCAGCCTTTCAAGGATTTTGCCAAGGATCAATGTCAAGTTATCCAGAGAGTAGTTACTCAGATCGTCCCATTTACACATTTTAAGACTGGTACATTTTATTTTTTCTAATCCTTTGAAACTTCCTCACTTCCCTAGGATTTCCAAAGTATTCTACACTCCTCCATCAAATTCTGAGACTAAATTTAGTCTCCTGTTCTATATAGATGTTATATACTGAATTTGGTAGTGTTGAGATGATGTTTTTCCCATGACAGTCCAGAAGATTTGTGGACTCTTTGCAAGAATTAAGAATACTGAATTTGATCAGCTTCACTTTCAGACTAGATTTCCAACCCAGCATATGGAGACTTCCTATTCCATTATTTCAAACTCTTCTGTCCTTTTGCAGAGGTGCCAGCATAGCTGCGCCAAATGGCCTCATTTTGAGCTAGCTACATGAAACAAGTGGAATTACAGCTTTAATGCTAGATACAGTACTTGCTATTACTCTGTTTTACTCAGCTCATGTCTATTCTAACATTAATTCTTTTACTAATTTATTCCTGGTGTTGGTAACCAATCTGTTATAGAATCTTTCTTTGTAACTTAACTGGGAGACTCAGCATAATTTTATCTGTCTCATCATTGGAACTTTGTCCTTCAGCTGTACATTCACAAGATCATTTTGCTAATGCATGTTTGGCCAAACACCTTTGAACTCTGTTGATTGTATCTATGTTTTATTGAAACTAAACTGATCTCTTCTATGTGATTATCCTTGTATTTTGTTTCTTGGGTCTTAGTATGTATTTGTTATCAGGTGCACTTCTGTTTTTCCCGTTTATTAACACTTTCATGTGGTAAGCATGCTTTTCACTAGCTTTTCAAATAGTGCTCTTTGAAACATCAAGTTCATTTCTTGCTTTAACATTACTGTGAGCTGGTCATGGGTAATAATATCTCAAATTCTTCAGGCTGTTTGCTCTGTTTATTAATCATATGTCAAAATTCACATGATTTAGCTTTACTAATTAGGTTAATACATTGATGTTTAATTGATTCTCCTAGCAAGTAGTTTATTCTCAAGGATTTACTTTCTCTATGCTGTTATTTTGTATATTTCTATCATAACCCATCTTATTTCCTTCTCTTTGAAAGGTTAAATATCTGTTAAATATCTGGATACAGACAAGCTAACACATAATAGTGATTTAGAAGGGGATGATGATATACCGTACATCAGATGTTCCTCAATAACCACCCATATGATTTTTCTTGGGCTTCGGCAATAAAAGGGGGCATACCTACTCTTTCAAATCTTTACATCTCTCTAATGATTTTTCAACCATGCTTTGCATTTTCATTATTATATAGTCGTATTCCTTCCTCTTGCCTTCCACATAACATTCTAGCTCCTGCAAAGCTCTTCCCTTCACTACACTTGTTTCCCCCCTGTTCTTCTGGTTCTCCTTATGGTTTACACTCTCCTCATGCCTTTCCTTGTTGGTACCTTACTTGTCATCCTTATACCTTCTATTCAATTCCTTATGCCTGGAACTCCATCTCATTATAATTCTTGCTTATAATTCCCTTCTTCCACAGATGTTTTCAGTGATGAATCACTGAAAAGTTATGCACAAAACGGCACCTAGTATTTCCCCTACATGTTAAATATAGTTTTTGGATTGTAAACTCCTTGGGGTAGGAACTGTGAGCTACCAGAAATGGGATTTAAGGGAAATGTAGGCACTGAAAGTATCACAGTCCTGAAAATCCCAACTCAACATTTCATCCAGTGCCATATCTGGAATCCTCCCAGGGAAGTTCCCTAACCATTAGGTTAGAGTCATGTTCAGTTTGTTCTGTCTCTCTTCCCCCAAATAATCTTGACCTCTGTCCTGCACAGCAACACAACTTCAAGGAACCAATGGAGAGGTCCTCCCTGTCAGACAACTTATACCTAGGGTTAAACACATTGTTTAGAGATGAGGATTTGAATCCTCTTAGTCTTAGGAAGAAAATTGATTCCAGGTCTCCAACATCATGGCAAATGCTTTAAACACTAGACAATCAAACAAATGATAGGTACTAGCTCTTCCTTTGACTATATTTTAAAAGAAAATGCCTAGCTTTGCCCAAGCACTGTGTGGGGAGGGTAAGCATTTAATAGGGGTTCTGGATTCTGCTCTAGAAGTACAGGTCCCATCACCTTTTAGATCTAGTCCTATGTTTTTGTAAAGATTTGAATGAACTGTCAGCAAATAATAAAGTATCAAATACTCAGGTGCTCTCACATGTAGCAGTCTCCTTCCTATGCTTAGAGCAGGCTTCATCAGATATATCTGAGCCAGTGTTTAACAGCATAGCAAGATCTACTTTATAACTTGGTCATGGTCATGATTCTTTCATTCTACTTAGATCCAATTTTTTTTCAATGTTCATTGATCTCCCCTGAAAAATATGTTAAGTTTGTAGACTGCATTGCTGGAAGAACTTTTCATTCTGTTTATAACATTTGTGCATCAGGGAGCTTGCTTTCAATATCCTTTTTGTAATCCTAAGCAGTAAACATCAACAACAACTAACTTTTAAGTTGTATCAATGAACTAACTGTATTTTGGGTCACCCCTGACACTTGTAAGAGGAATGGCAACTACATGCAATTTGGAAACAAACTTCAGTTAAGCAACACATTGTTCTAAATGCCGCAACTCCCTCTACCTCTGAGAAGGGAAATTAATGAATATTGCTACCAGCCAATCAAATTTATAAAAAAGGAACTTGCTTAGGACAATAAGGAGGGAATAAGATAAATAATCAACTGAAACAATAAATATTAGTTGTGACATAATTGAAGGACAGAAATCAAGGACTTGAGAAGTACAATACTATCTTCTCCATTAATTACAGTTAATTCAACATTACAGGTGTTACTTACTCAGAGAGAGATTTTTTTCTTCTGTGTACTGTCAGTAAGAGCAAATGCTAAATAGAGTATGCATATTTTTCTTGCTGCTTTTCCTCAGCATGTAGAATGAGGTTTTTTGCTTATTTCCTGCAGCATTTATAGGATTTTTAAGTCTATGAAAAAGTTACTATTAAAGTATTCAGTAGCTTCTGTTGAATACAATCTTTCTTTTAAGATTTGAAGTAGAAAGGTTAAAAATATGTACCCAGGACTTCCCAGAAAAGATAAACTAAGTTAGAAATGATTACATTTAGTACATTCATCTTATGGTGCTCTCTCCAGAGAAGGTGAGGCAGCTTGCTGGGATGATATGTGCAAGTGCTACAATCCAGTTTAGAGATGCAAGTTCAGTGTAATGTTTCTGTCCATAGTATTAAGAGATTATAATCACAGGACACATCACCCTTTCCTGCATTCAGTGTAGTTCTTCAGAGGTATTTGTTTAGCAAAGGCACATTTGGATTTTTACTGATAGTACTTGGTTTTAGGTCTGCATAGCTGTTTTCCAGTTTGCTACCACTGTCACTGATAGACTTCCCCAGCCCTACCCCAACCAGAAAAACGGTTGGCATAGAAAACTATCGCCTTTTCCCTCATCTGTTCTGGATCCAGAAACTGGGTGCTGCTGTTTCTCCTTTTCTTCCCCAGGAGACAAAAGGGAGTAGGAGTCACAATCCACCTCCAGAAGGAGCTTAGCATGCAACTGAACAAAAGGACATTAAGGTAGGTGATTGTTAAGGGCCTTGAGCTTGTCCTGCTTCTCCCTGGTACTTTTTGCAGAGAAGCAGTCCCTTGGGTGGCCACATACTTCAACTCAAAAAACCTGTTACACTACTACCAGCTAGAACCAAGATATGGTGGTAGCAGAAAAGCTGGGCCCTGATTTTTTGCATATTGCACCATGTCCATACCAATGGAAAAGGCAAGCCTTTGTCACCAGACCAGTCAGAATTCCTATAAAGATGTTACGAAGCCCACATCCTCAAAAAGGCTATTGTTAAGGTGCCAGTAAGATGGCCTTACTTGCTGAGGTATTCACACATCCATCATAAACACTAGAGGGAGGTCCATGAAACAGACCTACCTGACGTTTGAGAAGCAGACCTGCAAGGTGCTCAGCTGGGAGATATAAATGTGGTCCAGCCAGGAATGGTACAGCTGAGCCCTTGTCCTGGGCATGAGTGAAGCAGATGGCGTCATACTGGTGGAAATCATTCCAGATGTACACTAGGGAAGAGATGGTCAACTGAGGATATCTGCAGTGGTCTCTGATATGAGTCTACCCCTCCAGGGTGGCATTATAGTCTTTATCCAGGACTAGGCACTTGCCATGATCCAAGTTACTGGGGAAGGCAAATGTCAGCATATCAACATGCACTTGCATATCTCATTAATACAGATTAAATTCAGTACTACTCCTTCTTCATGATACAACTTCAACCACTCCCAGAGCCAAGATATAGGTGTGAGGAAAACAAGGTCATGCACCCGAAGACAAGATCCAAGTTCCCTCACTAACTGAGAGCAAGCTCCAACAGTGGAGGGACAGGGGGTGGAGATAGGCAGTCAAGAGCAAAAGTACATGGCTACAGGGAGCAGAGATGCAATAACAAGAGGGGAATAAGTATCTCCCCAAAATGGATCCTCTCTGTTCACCCACTGAGCATCCCACATCATAACTGTTGACAGCAGGGCTTCCCAGCTCAGTCCAGCCAGGAGGAGAGGCCCATCCCAACACCAAATGGGACCAGCAGGTGGCACAGGAGAGAAGTGCCACCCCTGAGAAACAAGAGTAGGATACATGTGAGGACCATTCATTTACCTAGGTACTTCAGATGCTCCCATTGCCAATACCTCCTGGGCCTTCAACACCAGAAAGTAAACAACCTTCCTGTACACCTTTGAAGCTGTCACTATACCCAAAAGCCCCAACACCTATGTAAAAACCTACATACTACTCTCGGGGTTGAGTGTGGGGACCACCAGAAGTTAAAATTGATGTCTTGCTTGTAGGTCAGGATGGGGAAAGAGATCCTGATCACTGTAGCCAGGAAAGGGGGAGGCACCAGAAGCAGTGGGAGGTGGGACTATGATTGGTGATAGCATGGCAGCAAATATGTCTATGGCCACTTGGCCATGTTCTCTGGGAAGTGGAGGAGTGGTGTCCCTGAGGTAATAGAAGGGGTGGCAGACAGAAGAGGAAGCAAAAGAGTCAGCATCCAACAAGTTCTACCCCTCTGATCACTTTTGAAAGCTAATCCATTACAACATTTTCTGGTCCAGTCTGGATACAATGAGTATTTGAACTTTGTAAAAACTTTTACAATCAGCTTGTCTCATCTAATGCTAAAGGTATGAACATATTTGTTGAGTGAGAGGGATTGAAAACCATTTTGAAAAACAGGTATACTCTAATCTTCATGTGCAGGAATTTCAATAAATACTTCCAGTAAAGGTACAAGTTCCCAGCATACCCCATTGCATATGAAAGCAAAAATGAGCTGGGATATATCTTTGACTTAGGGAATGAAAAACTGAAGTTTTACTTCTAGGATGTACAGGGTAGGCATCTCTAAATTAATAAATATGCAAAAGAGGATAGAAAGAGAGCCAGAGTGATGCAAGAAGGACAGTTTATAATAGCTAGAGCCAAATTAAGAACACAGTTCTAGACTTTCATTAGTTAGTACTTAAGAGCCAAACCCTGAGGTCCTTCCAGTCTTCATTGTACAGGGGATAGAAGTAATGTTCCTGGTATATTTTTGACTTTCACTACTGTGAAGACTTTCATTTACTGTTGTAGTAAAGGAAAGTAAAAGAGATGATAAGACTTATAACCATAAAAGATCATGACATAGTCTTATTAATTAATATGGCATATTAACATTCACATATAGCATCTAAAATTAATACCAATGGATGAAGGACCAAAAGGAGTTGAATTTGAAGAAGACAGAGGTTGAGGGAAAGACGTGATCTGAAAAAATGTGGGAGAAAACAAAATCCACTTTTATAAGGTGACAAAAGACCTGATCCAGCACCCATTGAACTTAATGAGAAGTTCTCTGTTGATTTCTAGGGGCAGTAGCCTAGGCCCAAAAGACACCATCCTGTGACTGCACCATTTGCAAAAGACGGAATAGTAGAAGACAGAAGGTAGGGGTATGGTTGTAATAAGCCTTGATATTTCAGGAAAGGTTTGATCGTTCATATGAGTTTATGCAAGATAAGCATATTTTCCTACAATGTTTTCAACTGCTATCTATGTACAGAAGTATGGGTGTATATCTTCTCTATTCACTTATGACAAGTGTTTGTTTTCAAATAGAAGCACATTGAATTTTTCTGGCTTTTGCAGATAATGGAGTTGGCTAGGAGTATAACAGCAAGAATTAAACATATCTGTGTGGAAAGAGACAGGCATTTGACTACAAAGTGATGATGCAGATATTTTAGTGATAATTATTTAATTAAACAGAGGAGTTGAGGGTATCAAATGACTCCAGTAATTTATCAAGAGTCAGCACAGAAGGAAGTGTTCTCTGAATCACCCATGTGATAATTATCACTGACATTTCCCAAAGGGAACCACATTTAAAAATTTTTAAAAAATATAATCACCCATTTACAAGGAGGTCTAAAAGGAATAATTTTCAAGTAAATTTCTGGAGATAAAAATGGTGAATCTGCAAAAACTTTGTGGTAAGACGTTGTTGGGTACATTTGAACAACTATGTCATTGCAAAAGTTAACTGAAATACCAGCTACTGTAATCTAATTTCTGCAAATACACTTAATAAGGATCTATGGGCCAAATCCTGTACCTGATATATTTGTAGTATGATGGCCAATCCCAGTTATGCAACCCAACCAGTTCCTTGCCACAGAGGGTATACTAATACATAACCTTTTCTACCTGGCTGCAACACACCCCTACCTGCCAACTCCACCCCATATAAAATTTAACTCCCATGCATCTTGTAGATGACCACATGGTGGGAGCCTGTTAGCCTGAAGTCTGTCCTCTTAGACTTTACTATTGGAAGAGTTTCCTTTCTTGCTGGCTGACATTTAAGATAAGATACCATAAAAAAGATGACCTTAGATGACAACTCCAAAATAATCAATCACTCACAAATACTTTTAGAAGATTTACATAGGAGATCATCATGACAAACCAACACCATTTCACAGCTCTCTTAGGGCAAAAAGCCTTGCTTTCAAATGCATGCCCTTTATTTCTCATGTAGCCAATAGGTGCTTGTTTGTGACAATCCTGCTAGAAGGACAACAGATGATCTTTAGCGAGGATGTTAACTTTTCATATGTAAAGGTGAGGTATGATCAAGTGAAATAAGCTTAATGGATACTTCATTTTGTTAAGCAATATGGACATTATCTGAGACAGCATTGTCTATCAGTTACAGACACCTAACTTGTCATATTCACAGCTAGTAAACAGGTCCAAGCCAGGTATATGAAGCTGTTTTAGCCTTGAATATGAAGCGCGAGTTATAGAATGTTGCACTATGCCTATTTAAAAGCTTTGATTTAGTTATTTAAAAAAATGACCAGTAGTCGAGAACAATTTCTTTATAAGCAATCTATCTAGTTTAAGATTGCAGTCTGTGCACTTACAGAACAACCACTTGGCTAAAGGCTATTTGATCTTACTATTTTACATTAAAGACCTGTTCCTTCTTCAGTTGTGATTCAATTCGGGGTGAGCAGACACAACTTAGTGACATCAACAGTTGTGCCTATGTAGCTAGGCTGAATTTGTCTCAGTATCATAACATTTTATCCCATTTATGGATAAAAATCAGCTGGGATATTTCAGTAGATAAGGAGCAAAGTAGGGGAGAGAAATTAAAATCATATCACCTTCTTTAATTAGTTAAGGGAGAATGTATATTTTAAAGAGCTGTATGGAGTTTAGAATACTGCAGTTAATCCTCTTGGCAGGGGCCTGATTTGCTCTGGCTATTCCCTTCAGCCCTAGGCCCACTCAGTCCAGCCTCAGTTCTCCAGTAACAGCAGCACAGCTGGGAATTAGGCACCACAATACAGATCAACAAAACTCACTCGCCCATCTGGAGTTACATACAGTATCCATTTGGGCCTTCTCTCCCTCTGGCAGGGACCATCCTGTCCTCTCCATGGTAGGGCTCCACTGCCCCTATAGCAGAGGTGTCCAAACTTTTTGAATGTGGGGCCGGATCACAAACTTTTTATCACCCAGTGGGCCAGCGAGCCATATTCAAAGACATCACAGGAAGTGGTATCATATCAGGAAGTGATGTCACGTGACCTTTGACACCAATGAAGTTGCAGGGGTTGATATGGTGCTGGTTGACATGGCATGCATGCCCGGGTTGACATGGTGCTGCAGGAGCCGCTTGGCTACAACTGGGTTGACCTGGTGCTGGAGAAGCCGTGGGGCCAGGCCGGGGTTAACCTGGGGCCTGCCCAGCCTGCCGGTGCCCTGCCCAGGTTGACATGGTGCTGCATGACCCACCTGGGCAGAACCGGGTCAGCACTGGCCAGGAAAAGCAGCATGCAGCTGAAGCTGGCTTCCCATGTGCTGCTGGAGACGGGAGGAGGCCAGCCAGGTCTGCATTGGCCAGCAGAAGCGGCGGCGGAGCCGTGTGCTGCTCAGGACTGACTGGTGCAGGCTCGTCCTGTCCCAAGCGGCACACAGCTCCACTGCCACTTCTGCTGGCCGTTGCAGACCCAGCCAGGCTCCTCTTGCCCCAGCAGCACATGAGAAGCGGCCCCCTTGGGGCCTCGTGCGCGGGTGGCTGGGCCCAGAGAGCCGCAGCGCCCGGGGGGAAGACTGGGCGGTGGAGCAGGTGCTGCCTTGTTGTGGGGCAGGGCAGGGCAGCAGGGCTGGCTTGAAGCGGGCGAGTGAGGAGGCAGGCCGGCAGTGCCAGAGGCCGCTGCTTGGCCTCCCGCGTGGGGCCACTCCCCCAGGCCCTGCGGGGGTAAGCAGCTCCCTTCCCCTCGCTGCCGGCTGGGGCCCGTGGGCCGGCCCTGCCCGTCTCACCGTGGCCCTGCTGGCTCCGCACTCCGCTGCTGTGGCTCCGCACTCTGCTGCCACTGCCGCAGCTCCATGCTCCGCACTGCCACCCTGTGCTCTGCAGTGGCAGTTCCGCGCTCCGCACCACTGGCCCACGCTCTGCCACGGCGGCTCTGTGCTCCACCGTGGCTCTGCGTTCCAC
Organism: Alligator mississippiensis; assembly: GCF_030867095.1. NCBI lineage: Eukaryota > Metazoa > Chordata > Crocodylia > Alligatoridae > Alligator > Alligator mississippiensis. The sequence goes on along the minus strand of NC_081828.1, from coordinate 155,907,681 downwards.
CGCTGCCATGGCTCTGCGATCTGCCATGGCAGCTCTGCACTGCCGCCACCGCAGGCCAGATAAAATGGCTTGGCGGGCCGCGTGGCGGCCTGTGGCCCATATGTTGAAAGCCTGCCCTATAACCTAAGGGCAAGCCTATTTACCCCCTGAGCCCTACTCTTTCCAGCCAGCTTGGTATATTAGCTGGCCACAGCACAGGAGATACTAATTAATTCCAGACCTGCCAGTTGCCTTTGCCCAGGCCACAAAAACCCTTCCCTTAAAGTGCCCTCACCAGTTCTGTTGGCTTCGTAGCTCTCCCCCATTAACAGGGAAAGGGTTCCCTGTTACACAGGCCTTATAGTCATATTTTCATAAAAATGCATGTGAAATTATAAAATGTGGCCACAAGTGGCAAGCTATCACAATAATTACATTGTAAATGACCCATTGGACATTTAATGTATTTTGCACATGCTTCTGTGTGTGTGCGCATCATCTTGGAAACTGCATACACGCTTCAGGGGTCAGATTCTATTTCATTTAAGTGGACTTGGGCATCTAATGTGATTCCATTCCATTATGCAAAAAATGGGTTGGTCCTCCTTGCTACTTTTTTGTAAGTCAGTCTTATGGGGAAGGTAATGGTGAGTTACAAAAATAGAAGTATTCCTTGATCAAGATCCTAAAGAAAGGAAGAAAAGAGAACAGCATAATAAAAGCAGTGCACTTGAGAAGAGTCCAGCGGATTGGCTGCCAGGATTCCAATGGAGGCAAGTTAAAGGTGGGAAAAGTTGTCCAGGACACTGCTTCTGAAAAGGCCACATTATGGGCAGAAGAGCAGCATATCTTGATGCAAAGAAAGGATAGAAAGTACAGCAAGAGACCTAACCTGACTAATCAACTCCTCAATAAGTTACAACTCAGACTGGAATCTTACAAAAAGTGGAAACTTGGTGATGTTACTAGGATGGCTATAAAAGTATCACATGGGCATGAAGGGAAAAAATCAGGAAAGCTAAGGCACTAATTTAGATACAAATAGCAAGAGATGTAAAAGATTCAAGGGCAATTCCTACTTTATCAGCCTGATTTCCTTCTGTGACAAGGTGACAGATGGGGGGAGAGCAACAGATGTGATATACTTCAACTTTAGCAAGGCTTTAAACACTGTCTGCCATGATATCCTCATTTGTAAGTTAAATAAATACATGGGTAAGCAAGATATGGACTGAGGGATGAATCCAGCCTGTGGAGCTATCTAATCCAGCAGTAGCATAACACAGCAAGGCAACCAGGGCATCAGCCTGGGGTGCCAACCCCAGGAAGTGGGCAGGGACATGAAAAGATAGAAGCAGCTGTGTTGCCAGGCCCGCTGTATCCGTGTGGTTGGCAGTGCACCTAGTGAGGCTTCCCCTTCCTGTGTGTTGCTGTCACCCAGAGTTTCATAGATGCAGGGTCAGAAGGGACCTTGCAGATCTTCTAGTCCAACCCCCTGCCCTGGGCAGGAGACAAAACTGGGCTCAAATGACCCCAGCTAGGTAATTGTCAAGCCTCCTCTTAAACACCCCCAAGGTAGGAATCAGCACTACTTCCCTTGGAAGTTGGTTCCAGATCCTAGCTGCCCTGACAGTGAAGTAGTGCTTTCTAATGTCTAGTCTGAGCCTACTCTCTAACAACTTATGGCCGTTATTCCTTGTTACTCTGGGAGGCGCTCGGGGGAACAGGGTCTCTCCCATTCCCCACTGGTTCCCCCGCTAAGTTTATAGACGGCCACCAAGTCCCCCCTTAGCCTTCTCTTGTGAAGGCTGAACAGGTTAAGGTCCTGTAGACTCTCCTCGTAGGATCTGCCCTGCAGTCCCCGGATCATGTGAGTGGCCCTCCTCTGGACCCTCTCCATGCTGTCCACATCCCTCCTGAAGTGTGGCACACAGAACTGGATGCAATACTCCAACTGTGGCCTGACCAGTGTTGCATAGAGGGGGAGGATCACCTCCTTGGCCCTGCTTGTGTGCATCTGTGGATGCACGACAAGGTACGGTTAGCCCTACTGACTGTGTCCTTGCATTGGCAGCCTGTGTTCATCTTGGAATCGATAATGACTCCAAGATCTCTTTCTGCCACTGTGCTTTTGAGAAGGGAGTTCCCCAGCCTATAGGTATGCTGCTGGTTCTTACTGCCCAAGTGCAGCACCCTGCACTTGTCAGTATTGAATCCCTTCCTATTCTCATTTGCCCACCCCTGTAACCTGTCCAGGTTCAGCTGTATCCTGTCCCTCCCTTCTAGCGTGCCCACCTCACCCCAAATCTTGGTGTCGTCCACTAATTTAAACAGTGCTTTTCACCCCCTCGTCCAAGCTGCTAATAAAGAAATTGAACACCGCAGGCCCAAGGACCGAGCCCTGGGGGACTCCACTGCTTACATACCTCCAGGTCGAATATGACCCATCCACCACCACTCCCTGAGTGCAGCCCCTCAGCCAATTTGCGATCCATCTGACTGTGTAGGCATCAATGCCACAGTCGCCTAGCTTCTTAATGATAATGGGGTGGGAGACAGTGTCAAAGGCCTTCTTGAAGTCCAGAAAGACTACATCCACCATGACACCTGTGTCCAATGATTTTGTGACCTGATCATAGAAGGCAATCAGGTTGGTCTGACAGGACCGGCCCCTAATGAAACCATGCTGGTTGCTCCTGAGCATCATCCCTGCTTCTGGCCCTTCACAGATGCACTCCTTGATAATCTTCTCAAAGAGCTTCCCCAGGATCAAAGTAAAACTAATGGGCCTAGTTTCCCGGGTCCTCCCTTCTCCCTTTTTTGAAGGTGGGAACCACACTGGCCCTCTTCCAGTCATCTGGCACCTGGCCAGAGCACCACGAGTGCTTGTAAAGCTGTGCTGGGGCCCCACGATAACCCCTGCCAATTCCCTCAACACCCTGGGGTGGAGAGCATCTGGACCTGCTGATTTGAACATATCCAGCCCCTCCAGAAGTTCTCCAACTTGGAATTCCCTGACCCTAGGCCTGGTGGAGTCTATCCTGAGTCCATCCCGAATCTCGGTGGGGGAGTCCTAGTCCCTCCACAAAAAAATGGAGGCACAGAAATTGTTAAAAAGGTCTGCTTTTTCCTCTGGTGCAACCACCAGATTGCCAAGCGTATCCTGCAGGGGCCCCACATTACCCAGTGCATTTTTCATACTCCCTATGTATTTGAAAAAGGACTTTTTGTTATCCTTGATCCTTGATGCTAGCCCTAGTTCCATATCTGCCTTAGCTTTCTTAACAGACCCCCTATAGACCCGAGAGATGGAGGTATACTCCTCTTTGGTGATAGCCCCTCCCTTCCACCGGGTGTATGCCTCCTTTTTAGTAATCAGGCGAATGCCCTTGGTGAGCCTGGGGGGCTTTTGAGCACTCTTGCCCCCTTTGATTCTCGTTGGGATTGTCACCCCTTGGGCTCTGAGTATTGTCTTCTTGAGGAACAACCACTCATCTTGGGCACCCAGTTCCCCTACTCTCCAGGACCCCAGTGCCTCTCCTACCAATCTTCTCAACTCATTGAAGTTGGCGCTCTTGAAGTCAAGGGCTACTGCCTTGCTGCAGGCCCTTGGCACCCTGCCCTGGATGGTGAATTCCAGCAGGTGACGATCACTATCACCCAGGTGGTCAAGAACTTGGACTCCCCTCACCAGGTCATCACCTGTGGCCAAGACCAGGTCCAGCAGGTCATTTCCCCTGGTGAACTGTGCACCTCCTGGGTTAAGTGGAGGTCCTGTATCTCATCAAGGAACCTTTGTGAGCGGTCCGACCTGGCTGACTGCTCTTACCAGCAGATGTCCAGGTAATTTAGATCACCCATGACAACTACATCCCTTGCCTTAAGTGCCTGCACAAGTTGACCCGAGAATTCGCAGTCCAGGTCTTCCCCTTGGCTGGGAAGTCTGTAGTAGACCTGTTAAGTGTTAAGTCCCTTTCCCCATGACCCCCTGTATTCTGAGGTGTCATGTTTCTCAGGTGTCATGTTATGCCTCTGTTGTCCAGGTTGTGGGGCTCTCCATGTGTTCAGAAAGTTGGTGGATCAATTAGAAAGAGGCCAGTGGAGGGATAAAAAATTATTAGTGGGCTAAGAAACATGACATGACAAAATATTGGAAGAACTTGCCTTATTTAGTTTGGAGAAGAGAAAACTGATGGTGGATTTGATAACTGCCTTCAAATACCTGAAGAAGGATTATAAAGAGGGTGGCTGTATACTATTCTTTGTGGCCTCAAGGAACAGGACAAGAAGAAATGGTCTTAAAATGCAGAAAGAGAAATTTAGATTGGAATTTAGAAGAACTTTCTCATTATAAGGCTAGTTAAGCATTGTAACAGATTACCTACAGAAGTTGTGGAATTTCTATTCTTGGAAGTTTTAAAGAGTGGGTTAGACAAGCTCTTGTTTGGAATAGTTCTGACAGGGATGTTTTTGCACTGAACAGGACATTGGACTAGATGACCTCTTAAGTCCCTGGCAACCCCATTTTCTATGATTCTATGGTTTTGTGATACTGCCTGAGGCCAGGAGGCTCTCCTAATCAGCCACTCATAGCAGTATCAGAGCTGAAAGATAGGTCCTCACTAGCCTCCTCCATTTAAATGAGCACTGGTCACACTTTGACCTTCTGTAAAACTGTACAGTATCTAATATAGAGTAAAATATTATCTAGACATTTTCTTTTAAATTATTGCAGAGAATTATTTTTATGGTGACAAGTAGCTGTTAATATAATTCTGAAAGAAATTACATGCTGAAATATTTGGCAGAAACTTACCTACATCAGACTTGAGATAGCTGCCAACTTTTAACATCCCCTGTACTGGATACCTAAGGTCTTGTTTCAAGTGGAAAAGTTTTAGAGCTGTGAGATCATGCTCTTAAGGGGGAAAAGAAAAAGACTTCACGCAGTCTGTATGATGTCAGCTGACCTGGTCATTGACTCGATTTGATTTGACACATCAGAGTGGTGTGATACGTAAGCTGAAAGATAGGAGAGACTTTTAGCACTTTGTCCCCACTTATGATGTGACATCAGCTTCTTCAGAGCTAATCTAAGGTATATGTCCCATTGTCTAAAGAACCATCACCATTTCTACAGTTACGCTGTTAATATTTCTTAGTAAGATTCTGGTTTGCTTAAAATTAAGATGTCTTTTTCTCTTAGAATTATAACATTTGTCTCTCATAAGAGAAGATAAGTTCCCCTTAGATGGGACATGAGAAAGATTTGTGCGATCTGAGAGACTTGCACAGGAAAATCATGACAGTTATTTCTTTCATAATAGAAAAATCCTGAGAAAGATCATTCTTTAGAATACAGATGAGTTTACTACGTTAGCAGATGTTCAACTTTAAATAAAAATGTGCTTTTAAAAGCTCCTCTGAAATGGCAAAATTAATGTCATTATTAAAAGGTATTTTGATATATATTATTCCAGTTGTTAAAATTTCCCTCAGCAATAGGTTCTGAAAGAGCTGCTTTAGCTGCAACACGTGAATTCAGGTTCTTCCTTTTAAACATTGCAATTAAAATATTTCTTGAATACCTTGTGGAATTTTAAACATTTTCAAGAAATGAATTCAATCCAAGACAGTTTGTGTGCAGTTCTGCAACCATGTCTCTCAGCTGTGCAATAAATTGGTGGTGGAAACAATTAGTGTAGAGTAATTTGTTAGGAAGGAACCAAAAATGTAGCTAAAAATGCCAGTACTAAATGTGCTGACAATTAAGAGCAAATTACTTGGCAAAGATGCCATGTGTTCATATGTTGCTTCAGCTAATTTTCTATGATTCTATAGAAAACTGATGTCTAACACCACATTTCATTTAAAAAGTAATTGCCCATTTTGATCAAGGCAGTATCTTTCCTGAAACATGGTGATCCAATGCCATCAGTTTTTAGGCAGAACCCGCCCAACAACTTCCATTATCACAATATCACTTTTTCCAGGGAAAAATATATTTTGGAATTAAACATGACATATGCAATAATTGTTCACTGGTTTTATTTCTCCTGTCCCTCAGAGAGTTCTAGAGGGACATCAGGAGAAGCCAGTAGAAATTGCTACAGGAGAAGTTTCTATTTCATACAATTGGTCAGGAATGCTCGAGGGATAAGGACCATGCTTCAGGTATAATCCTGCATTGATGTACAGCTATTTGGAGCATTAAAGGGAAAGTGTTCTATGACTGAAAGAACAGACATTTAAGCAAGACAATAATCCATGTTGCATAGAATTGAGATCCAGAGAATTTTCAGAGCAAATTTATTTTCCCAGAAAATATAAATGTTTTTGCTATATTCAAAAGAATATCTTTCAGTGTTCTAAGTGATTTCTTTTAATGTTGGTATTGTTTAGGAATAGATTTAAATTTTTCAGAAATAACTAAGTGGTCACGAACTGGATGCCTCTTCCCCGTTGGGGAATTCTTTAGCATAAACCAGATAAAGAGCATGAAGGGCTGGTATAACAGGCTCCTAAACCACTCTTGCTGCCACTCCCTGAACAAGGGACACAGGGCAAGGGAGAAGTATGGGTTTAACAACATTATTTACTGAGCCTTTGCCTGGTTTTGTATACATCAGGGCTGAATGATTTTTTTTTAGGTGGAAATCACGTGAAATGCAATGTTTTGCATGTTTTAGCTTGGAGATTTGGAATTCTTTGAAGCTGAAATTTGAAGTGAAATTCAGAAGCATACAGCAAGAAAAAAAAATGTACAACCTCTTATCATAAAGCCAATCCAAAAGCCCAAAGCTACAACTTAGTGTTCCAAAGAGCATTAAATACATCACAAATGTGTGCTTTGAATCAAGGGAACCATATTGTAACCAGAAAACCTCAAAATCTATTCCTACACTTACATTTCTATAACTCTATTTCATTTGGTTTTAATTCTTTCCTTCTAAGTATGTTTCTGATAAGTATAAATGAAAACTGTGCAGGCACAGTAGAATCAAAGAGCATCACACGTTAGTAGTGTATTCTACACAGCAAGCTCTAGTCAGGAGGGTATACGTGGAAACTCAGTAGCATAACTAGGTTGGGGCAAGCAGGGTACGAGCCCTGGGTGCTGACTTAAAGGGGGTGCCAGTATGACTCCCTCCAAACAGGAGCCTTCCCATAGCATGCACAGCCCTGTACAGCCTGGCCACAGTGAGCTGGACAAGGGTAGTGCCATACCCAGCAGTGTATGTGGGGGAGGGAGGTATGGAAAGGGGATGGAACGATGCCCTTTCCCCACAAGGGGCTTTGTCATGGGAGGCTTATTCCTGTGCCATGGGATGCGGGGTAAAAAGTTTACTAGGGACCTATGGGGAGTCTGTTCTGCTGCCTGTTCCTTAGCAGCAGCAGCCCAGTCTGTCGTGTTACAGCAGCAGCAGTAGCAGCTGCCACTTAAATAAGGACAGCCTGGGCAGGTATGACTCCTCTCCTTCTTCCCCTTCCACTCCTCTCCAGTGGTCACTATACTTCCTTCCCTCACTCCAGGCACTGAAAAAGCCTCTGCCATAGAGGTGTAAGGAATAACATGCCTGATCTGCTCAGGCAAACTGTGTCTCCTCTTCCGGGCCACCAGCCTGTCAAACTGGTAATTTGTGTCTGGAAAGCTGCTTCTTTTACAAATGTGAATCAGGCTAACAGATCCACAGTAGCTATTAGAAATGGGCTGAGTCACATTTGGATCCAGATCAAAGCTACTGTGAAGTTCTGAGCTGTTCAAATCTGAATGCTTACTTTTTGACCTACTTCTCTATCCCTATCTACCATATTGGACACATTTACATGAGATGCTTGATGAGGAGTAGCCTAATAACACTGTGCAGTAGCATGCTGGGCAAAAAACCACGCTAATCTGCTACTGCTCTTAGGCTACTGCACAGTAAGCATCACTAAAAAACTGTGCACCAGTGCTACTGCACAGTAACTATAGTTACTGTGCATTTAGTTACTGCTTCACTAGCAAGTACTAAAGTAAATGTGCAGTAACTACGGTGCATTAATGAATGTGTAGTCGTGCCCACTGAGCCCTATACAGGAAGCATCTATATATTTGTATCTGTACATGCATGTTCAGTCCTTCTGACAAAGCTTTTATGCCCAAATTTAACTCCACCTTAGATGGGTAGGTAGCACTTGCACAGCTAAAGTTACCTGCCTACATAGAATTTCAGTCCACTTACATAGCTACTCCCCCTAGGAAGAAACTTAACTCAATGTAAGTCACAGGAAGAAAGGGAAAGTCACTTCTACATTTTAGCTCAATAGCTTAATGGTTAGACTACTTGCATAAGGAATGGGACACCCAGGTTGTTGGTTTCTCTTATCTAGAGGGCATATAAACCTACAGCATCTGCTTCCAGCAAAGTGCCCTAACCACCAGGCCAGGGGCTATGCAGGGTTAAGAGCACCCTTTACACATCCTGTTCAAGCTTGCCTGCTGGGTGGTCAAGAGGGGAAGAGTTATGAAGGTTGAGTGTCAGGCACTACCATGGAAAAGACTGGGCCCTGGGTTTGGCGCTTGCTTTGCCCCAACTTCTGCCTATCCTTTTTATCCAATGACTATTAAATGCAAAAATCAGAAATATTGGTAGGAGCAGGAGAGAGGGCAGGAACTAGATGAGTAATATAATTTGTGTAGGGGCAACCAGGTTTGAATACCTAAGTAGCTCAAAATGTGACTTATGCAGCTAACCTCAGTTGCATAAATTTTATGGGCCCCTAAAAGAGAAATGGATTTAGATCCTAGTTTGTGTCCCTCTGGTTGTCTCCTATCAAACTCCATTTCATATGGAATTCACAAATACCATATATTTGCAGGGCTAACCATTGTTTATATATTTCCTGAATTATTATCATCCCATACAATATTTTCTGATTACATTTTATCAGAGACTAAATTATAGAAAAGTTAAACCATTCTATACCTTAACGGATGAGTTGTGGACATCACTTGCATATAATAGTAATTTCAATTTTCATAGCAGCATCCACCTGAGGATTTCAAAGCTTATTTACATCCAAACTCTAAAACTCTTTCTGGAAAAGATCTAACAGCATTATAGTTAGTGAAATTCTGTCTGTCCATTAATTCATGGTTAAATAAACACAGTTCATAATTCAATAAAAAATCACCATTCCAAAACTTTCTCCCTTCTCTCTCTTGCTTGAGTCCTTCCAGTCCCATTTTAACCAGTTTCAAAGTCAATCTGACCAACATTATTTATTTAGCTAAATTAAAGTGTTACTTCTCTATCCTTATGTCCTGATCTGAATGCTGCCTTTGTCCTGTTGTTCACTCTCTCCTCTTCCACCTCCTTAGCTTCCATTTTCTCTGCTCTTTCACAGTATTGACTGCTCCTCTGCACATCCTTGGTGGGTCTCTATTCCCCCATTCTGCTTGCTTGCCCTTTGGTATCTTGTCTAAACACTCCCATGGTTTCATCTACCATTTCTATGCAGACAATTCCCAAACTCCTATTTCAGAACCCTGCCTACCCCCAGCAACCCAAAGCATTTTCTCTCTCTCATGTTTCTCCCTTCAATATCCTGTTTTCATTTTAAATTAAATCTCTCAAAAATATCTTTGCCACCTCTTCCATTACCCTTTTTATCTCTATTTACACCTCCATTTTCTTTCCTGACTCCCAGCCCTGCAACCATTTGTGTCATTTTAAAACCTTCTTACCCCTTTATTGTTTATATCAACCCTTTCAGAGCCCTGTTTTTTCATTCTTAATGTCACCTAGATACTTCTTGCTAAGTTCTTGTCCACCTTGTTATTTTTTACCTGGACTGTAATCAATCTTCTCCTCTCCTCTCTTCTTCTATCCTCTAGCCTTACCAGTTCTTATTGCTTCCAAAGCCAGCCTTTGCTATACTCTGCTGTAAAAGCATTAAAAGAGAATTTTCATAGAATAAGGCTTCTTTATCTAGCAGATAAATAGCATCGTAGCATCCAGTAGTGGGAATCTGAAGATAAGCAAACTGAATGTGGAAATAAATCATGCATTTTTAACAGTGAGAGTAATTAATCACTGGAATAACTTATGCAGGATGGGATGAGTACTCCATCATCTGAAGTCTTTAGATCAAGCCAAGCTATCTTCCTAAAAGATAAGTTCTAGCTCAACTGGAAGTTAAAATCTTAACATATGATTTTTTTAATGAAAATCTCTGATTTGTGTTTTGTAGAAAGTCAGGCACAATGATCAGACTGGTTCATCTTGAAGAAATCTTAGCTGGTTGACAAGGTCAGGAGTTTTTTGTTGGTGGGCCAGTAAAGGAGAGGGATCGGATTTTGTTTCTGATGATTTTAAATGTTGTTTGTGACTAATTTTTTCTAAGAAGATGCTACATATGAAAGATGTGCTTCAATTGTCTCATAATGTAAGCAGGATTTGAGCCAGTAATCTTCTCACACAAAAGAGAAACATGACTAAAACTACCACCCACCCACTAAAATCATGAAGCCTGCTGGCTCTAGAGCTGAAGTTCTGTATTAAATCATTGTTCTGTGAATGCACCTCAATCCTGACCTGAAGAAATCACTTTAAGAGATCACTATTCAGCTGCTGGCCTCTCAAGTAATCCTTCCAGCCAGGTCCCCATATCAAGCGAAACTCATGATGGCTTGGAAGTTTTGCACACTTAGGCCACATCCAGATGGGTACAGCTGTGCAGTATGTGGTGCCGCAGACCCTGCACTCCTACCTTGCAGCGGGATGGGGTGGTGGGGTTCAGACCCCAGGAGATACCAGGGTCAAAAAACCCCACACAACAAAAAAGCATGGAGGTACACATGGCGACAGTGCACCCCACCCAAAAATGGAGCCTGGCCTGCTGTAGCCATGCTCTAGCTGCTGACCAGGCTCCAAGCTGCAGGAGTGACACAGCTGCAGCTTTCCAAGGCCCCCACTACCCCAGGTAAGGCTTCTGGGGCCAGCTCACCTTACCCATGGTAAACTGCCATGTGCCAGAAGGTGCATGGCATGGGCATTCCCCAGGGACAAGAAGTGGCGGCACAAGGTATGCCACTAGTTCTTGTCTCCAGGGAACCAAATGCCCATGCTTATGTGGATGTGGCCTTATTATCTGGGAGCTGGTCTCAGGGTACCAAACAACTCATTTTACATAGGTGCTCCTGAATAGTCATTAGATGGTAGCATTATGGATTGTCCTGTCATTAAAAATAAATACAGACAATGTAAGTTCTTCCAAAAATAAATTTGAATGATTTATAATAAATTATGCAGGTTTCTTTTTATGTAGATGCTCATCTGCCAGAGGTTAGACTGAGCCCATCACTCATTTCAATTGTGACCCGTCAGGCCATATTTCAATCCAAGTATCTAGTAGTAAAAGGATAATGCCTTAAACTACAGGAACCTTTTCACCTTCCAGCTACTCTGAATTTACCAAATGAAATACCAGTTTAATTCCAATTATGATCACACAATCAAACCATCAAGTATAATTAAAAAGAGAGATTCATCATCTGATTTTTGCCTGCATCTGCATTCTTGCTCAAATATTGTCCACATGCCACTGTGCAATTAAGCGCCTAACTGCCAAGTAGTCTTTCTGAATCCAGCATCTCTCTCTCACCATCCTGACTTGCATATTAACATCACATCGAAAAACTGCAGAGAATTAGAATATGCAAGAGCCTGTCACACTGGAGTCAACGGCTAAACTCACTCTGACTCCAGTGAAAGTGGTATCAGACACATAATCTGCCACTTTCTTTCCTGTGTTCATACATACTTATCTGTCATTTTAAGGAAGATATTTTCAGATTTGTAGTTAAGGTTAATATTGTTTTAGCTACAGCTTAATTATAGCTAATTAAAAAAAACCCTGAATCAATGTTACTACGCTGTTTGTTACATACTAATACACATGGTAATCTACACTATCCAGAAAATTAAATCCCATTAACCTAATGCTGTCAAGTCTCATCCAGAAAAACAGTGCCTAATGCTAAAAGCTGGCATATAAAGCATGGGTGGACAGATCAACTATCCTTTCCCCTGGGTTCTCTCTCTTTTTTTCCAACTACCCTTCCCAAATAATAGAACAGTGTTTTATGTTTCAAATGTACCATATGGCATGATGTGAGTGCAATTTAATTACATATTAGCATATTCTTATAACAAGGGTTGGCTGGTTAAAGCAGCTTGACAAAATGTGAATTGAAAATATTTGCATTAACACTTCTGAAGTAAACCTGGCTTTGTTACTATGATCATTTTTTTCACTAGTGAATGTGTGATGATTTCATTGAACTTTCACAGCTGGGTCTTGTGAAACAGATATAACATTAGTAGCCTGTTTATCACTATGATTTAAATTGTTGTGCTAAACCATCTTGGAGACATTTGAATGGACTCCAATCTACAATTCTCTATAACTGCATGGTTTTCACCCTCCCTGAAATTTTGTAGGTTAAAAATAAATTTTGTGTAAAAATAAATTTGAATAAATAATAAATTCATTTTATGAATTTTATTTATTTAATACATTTCCTTTAATTTATAAATGGGAACATCTTTTCTGGTTAAGAATGACACATCTTTTGGTCTCATTAAGAATATTTCTTGACTGATACATTTATCTATCGTTATGCTATTCTCAGCTTTTAGGAATGATCAGGCAGGCCGTTTTTGAATTATGAGGCTTTGTTTCCCTCCTTTTGTTTTCTCCCCCTTTTTTTTTCTCCTGATTTGTTTCTCTTCCAGTTTCCTTCTCCTTCTGCCACACAAACACACAAGCAGATTGCCAGAACTCTTGCCTCCAACTCTTGATCCTAGCAGTCAGCATATTCATCCCTATCCACTTGCAAGGGGGCCCAAAGACAGTAAAATCGCCCCTCCTTGAGTCTTCTACTCAGGTTCTTGTTCTCAGTTTTAGTAGCTTCCTCAAAAGTGACACAGGAAGAAACCAATGCCATGTCCTCATTATATGAACAACTGCAATTTTCCAAAAAAAATGGCTTCCTTTTTAGACAACTACTGGGAAGGTTTCCTGGCTGCTCCATCCAGGCTGTGCCATTATATACTACCTGGAGAAGAGAGTACAGATGTGCTCAGCTTCTTTTCATCATGGATTTCCAGCCCCAAAGGAGAGAATATCTATTTAACCTAACCTATCCTACATATATACCAATCACATATATGTGTGTGTATCAGTTGATCCAGTGCGACTGTTTTGTATGTCCACTTCTATCCCAAATAGAACCTAAACCAGGGAGGTTTACACCAGAGTGAAATAGTCCTATACTGCTGTTTAGCTTCCACTTCATGTGAAACACAGCAGACACATGAAACAGTTGTAACAGATCAGCTTAGAAGAGGATAATTTCCACCAGCCACCTAAATTGGCATAAATGTTTCATTTTTTCTAGATCTTTAACTCTCAGCCAGGATATTGGGTATTACCAGATCCTTTGAAAGGTGTCCTGAGCTGCTAGGTGTGAAGAGGTATACGGATAAAGTAAGTACATAAAGGCAGGCTCAGGCTTGTTTCTGCCCAAATGATTGCTGCCCACTTCAATGCCTAGCCTCTCTGTAAGGAGGTAAGCACCAGAATATATAAATTAGTTTTTAAAACTGGGTATCACTCAATTCATAAAAAGTTATGGAGTGGTGCCTCAAAACCAATGAGGGGTGCTTCATATCCAAAAAGGTTGAGAACTACTGCTCTATATCCTTATACATAGTAGAGACTTTCTAGTACCCAGTATGGGAAGGCTTAGGCAGATGTAATGTTTGTAGCACTTCAGAGCTGCTTACAGAGATTAAAAAACCCAAAACATCAGTGCTTTATTTTAAACTTGGCACATCCCTGTGCAAGCCCACCGCATGCCCAGAAGAGGCATCAAGTTAATTGGACTTGGTTTGCCTAATGTCTATATAGATCGAGCACTTCAGCAGGGCTTTTTGATGCTTTTATCTAGTAGCTGATTAAAGCAAATGTTAGATAAAGCACCAAAGAGCACCACAGAAGTTTGGCACACATAGACAGGTTTAAAAATGGTAGAACCCTGTTTAAGGTTTGCCCCCACCCCCAACCAAACTGCAAAAGAGTGTCCTGTTTGCTATTGATCTATACTATGCTGTTTACTAAAAAATAAATAATTTAGATCAATTCTTCCTCAGGCTTTTTGAATCTAGCATTAAAATTTATATAAAAAGTGAAAGGAAAAATGACACATGACACTAAACTGCTACAAATCAGCCTAAACTGTGGAAGACTATTGAGAGGATTATAACACCACAGCCAAAGCTGTCAGCATTCAGGACTCCAAGGCTCAGGACAGATGTTCAAAAAGCCTGAGCCTGAATTGATTCAATCTTTGCAGGTTGGTCTAACCTGGCTAGGCTAAACTGGTTTGTAACTGCCCTCTGGACTGTAAGTCCCCTCTGGACTGAAAAAAATCAGGCACATGCCTGCAGTAGCTCAGGCTAGAAGCCAGGGGGCACTAAAGCATCCCTCCCTTCTCTTCCATAGTGCTGAGCTGAGGGGGGCTATGATTAGGGAAGGGTGCCCTGCCCCTGCCCCCCCAGCAGCCAAGCAGGGAATGTTTATCACCCCTAACTCAGTGTTTATCAACCCATTAAGAAAACAAAGCCTCTCTCCATTACTTTAAGCTCTTCTTAAACAGTTTTTCTATGGAAGGACATTACCAGTTACCTGCTGATTAGCTCCAAAAAAGCCTGTCTGCCTTTGTTGTCTGCTACAGCATGAACTGTAGCCAGCATACAGTCTGCTGGTTAATGCTGACAGGTGTCTGTGTAAAGCAGAGGGGTGGGGGGAATAATCCTTGCTTAGCAGAGAGAAGCCAGCAGATGGTTTGCAGTCTCTGCTGGAGCTCCAGCAAGGGAGCAGAGGGGAGGGAATAGCTCTGCTGTGGAGCAGAGAGCCCTGCCCTGCCCAGCCCAGAGAGCATGCCAGGATACTGGAGGAGTCTGGTTTATCTTAAACCAGCAAGGGATCTGGGACAGACATTGCATAAACAGGTTTGAGCCAAGTCAGTTAAGTCTAATATTACATTCAACCAGGTTTATCTCAAACCAGTTTCAGCCATTTTTAAACTGGTTTATGTGCACTGAAATTGGTTCTGTTACAAGTTTAAACCAGTTTCTGATCACTTAAACTGGTTTATGTGTAATGTCTGTCCCCAGCCCAAGAAGCAGGCTTTATATATAACTGATACAGGTATGTAAACCCTAAGTGGAAGTGTTAGGTTTACAACAGCTACAAGAACAGAGTAAGCCTACTGCTGGAAGAACACATTTCCTTAATTTCTGTTTATCATTACTCTTTTAAAAATTATAACTATAGAGGGGAAATGCTCAGGATGTTATGGAATGGTTTCATTTTGGTACTTAAAGAATAAATTCAACCTCTTTATACTGTATGAAAAATACAACACCAACAGTCACCTCCTCCTGTGCAAGTTTTTAGTGTTAATTTTCTCTGGTCAAAATTGAAAAGTAAATTCTATTAATTTGTTTATAAATTACAATTAACTGATACTTAAGTTCTTTATAACACCTGTGTAAGATTCCCTTTGTCCTGTATGAACTTAATAAGAAAATTATATGGACATGTTAAACCTCCAGTATGGTTAAAATTAATTGAAATGTTGTGAGTAAGCTATATTTGATTTTATTAATGTTCATTGCATTTAATTGTTTGGATTATCTGGCTACAAATGAATCAGGTCAATAGCTCTGATAACTCTTATGGAAATACACAGTTAAGCACTCAACCAATTTTAACTCTTCTCTACAATGAATCTAAAGGGGAAAATATAGAGAACAAAGCTTATTAACCATTTAAAGTATAATGCAAACTGAAACCACAACCATTTATTAAGTTTACTAAATTGTGCTTTAATCTGAATTGTATTTTTATTGCATGTTGTTACTAGTGTATGGGACAAAGTTGAAATTGTCTGGATGCCCTTGTTGTGCATTTCTATGAATGAATGTGTTTTGATTTCTCTTAAGTGTAACCCTGATTCTGAGTTGTAATGCTGGTTTCAGGGATAAGCGCAATATTTCTATAGTAATTTTCACCCTTACTGATATGTACTCTTAATTTTAAGTACATTGTAATACATTTTTGCATTGGGGAATTAGAAAAGGCAAAGGGAAAGGTTCTGTGTACATATATTAGCAAGAGGTTATTGTCTTTCCTGTAATGCAGTGGTTCTCAACCTTTTTAGGCTCAAGGCGCCTCTTGGAAAATGCTTTTGCTTATTTTTAGATTATCAAAAAATAATAGAGAAATTCTAATATTCCAAAGAACTCAGTAAGACCACAACGGGATAGAATGGTTTCGACACTATGGATTCCTATTAGAAATTTCTGGGTTTATCTTGTGAATCATGTGTTGGTATTTGCAAACCTAACTGATATAACATTACGCAACACCCTTAAAGGATGCCATGGCACTCTGGTTGAGAATCACTGCTGCAATGTACTCACTGAATACATCTGAATGCTATTTGGCTTCATATATTGTTTTATGATATTAGATGATATATTAAGCTTTTGTCCTTCAGTATGAAATACACTGATTCCGAAAAGTAAAAGCCAGGAAGTACACATTTTCTACAAAGTTAGGTAAAATGTTGATGGTCAAGGAGCACTGGCTTAGCAACACATTGTTCTAAGCATTGGCCTTTATACATACAACCTATATACCATTAACATGCAGGGCTAATAGCAACAGCCTGCTGAGAGGAATGATGCTGTAGAGGCATCATTCACAGCCCTTAGTGGCATAAAGATGACCCATAACCGTCAATTTTGAAATGGTTACTCTGGATTTCAGTACAGATTAGAGGGGGTACTATTTTACATGTGAATAGACTAGCAGAACTCAGAAAAGAAGGATCTGGAGAGGCCAGGGATCATCATTTGTTTTAGCAGTGCAACTGTAAAATTCCAAAAAAAATGTCTGGACTTTTGCTAATGGCTAAAGTTCAGTTCTTAGTCATGTGATTACATTTATTTTTTGTGAAATCAAATTTATTCCTTTATTTTACTTTATACTCTTGCATTTAATTACATATAAAGTCCTAAAACATGTTTCATGGCTTCAGGCTTATCAAGCTTCATTATGTGACATTTCATTTTGGCCCAGGAAGTTATTTATTTTAAAGACATAAGAGATAAAATACATACCAAGCTTGGACATTCTAAACAAAGAATTAGCAGGACAGATAACTAGTGGTCAAAAAAGCCATTATTTCAACCACCAGTGTGAGAGGATTCTCATCAGAATTAAGAGGGCCTCATGCTGATCATGATAACTAAACAAGTCTGAGTTTTTTCTTTTCTTTCCAAAAGAGAAGAGATTAGATGCAAGTTGTAACATGTAAAGAAACAGCTGTGTCATATATCTTTCGAATCTGCAAAATGTTAGCACTAAATCACAAATGAACTGCCAAGAAATAACTTCAGGAAAGTCTGAATTCATCCCTTTGCAGGATATGCAATCTAATCAGTAGCAAGGGAAAGCAGGGAATGGATTAGAAATAACAGACTCTGTTTATTTTTGTCTGGGAAACTATGGAAATGTACATTTATGGCTTTGTTTGAGAGCTTCTAGTTATAAATACTGTATAAAACTACGTATGAATGTCTACATACTCCTTAAATACCTTAAATCACAGAAGGTTCCATTTGGCTTTGGATAATTTCCTAAAATAGTCTATTTTCTGGTTCAGGTGTAGACCTGGCCAATATTGTTCAATAGAAATTAAGTTTATGAGGTTTCTACAATCTTGGGCAAAAGTCCTACAAAGTAGTTTGCAAATGCAGTGCTGAGTCCAAGCTTGAAATTTAGGGTAGACCTGATTAGGCTTCAAGCCAATCTAAAAAGTCTATTTTTAAAATAGCCCTATTTTAAAACTTACCAATAAGCAAGCCATTTACTTATGCAGTCAGATGGTAATGGCTCAATTACTTAGTAATTTGACTTATCCAGAAAAGCCAAGCATACCACTGAGCTTTCTTTTCATTAGGGTGGAGTAAGAGGAGAAAAGGAGCTGAGCAGACTGCCAGAAAAAAATTATAATTTTCAGAGTGAAAGCCCATATCCACAAACTCTATACCCAGGAAGACACTGTTTCCATACATGTTAATTCAGCACAGCCACAAAAAAGCAAAGATGTCTTTTGGTAAAGACAGATGAAGTCAGTGATCTACTCTACATCTTGGACAAACTATTGATCTTCCTCATTATTTCTTTAAAAAAAGAAAAGGAAAAACATCTCTTGCCCCCACCTCTTTCTTTTGGTTAATTATTGCTTGTAGTTCCCCAAGGAAGTGTGCCTAGGGAAGATATCTGGGGCACCTAACAAAAAAAGCAGAGGCAGAAATGGGTAATAATTACCAGGGATTAATAATAATATGAGGGATACTCATAAAAAATTATTCAGAGATACTTGTACTGAATGTGTAGCCATCAAATACTTAATTTCACTGATTACAGGGCCCAGGTTAGAATCTGTGGATATGCCTTGGCAGCTCAAGTATCTCTCTAGTACACTGCACTGGGCTGTTTCAACATGCCTCAGGGAACAAAAGACTAGAAAGCAGGTTCCCTGATCTAATTACAGTAAAGGCACTATTAAGAAAGATTTATTGTGCCTGAGTGACAATCCCTTCTTAGGCTGTCTACACTGAAGCTTGTGCAGACATTCTTGAACTAGCTTTAAAGTAGCTAGCCCTTATCAGCCCAGAATGCAGCATGACACGTAAAACCTACCTGAGGAACTGCGTAAACACTTGGGCAGTTAGCCCACACTAGCCTTGCTACAATACACTTTTCCACGTACCTGATGTAGCCAGCTGGCAGGTAGCTTGAGTATGTCTGTACAAACTGTATAACTTATTTTATATTGATCTAACTCCAGAACTTCAGTCATGCTTCTCAAATGTCCTTCGCTGTGAGCGACATGAGGCATTTTAGTCTGCATGGTAGCTGTGCTGTGCACAAATTTCAGTTCTCTCGCCCTTTTGTCAAGGCTCACAAAGCTGAGGTAATAGAAAGTAGAAGGCATCATATAGACCAGGGGTCAGCAATCTGTGGCACGTGCGCCAAAGGTGGCACACGAGATGAGTTTGATTGGCATTCAGAGGCAGAGGAAGAAAAAAATTGGGGGGGGGGGTGCGCTGAGGAAGTCAGGGCACACAGCAGCCTCCATTTCCCAGCAGCCCCTGTGGCCAGTTTCCCAGGAGACCCCAGTAGCAGTGGTGCCATGGCAGTGTGGGGCCAGGGTTTCCATGGAGACTGGCCCTAGCAGCGCTGTCAGGGTGCACAGCTGGGTGAGGAGCTACTTCAGGGCCAGGGCTGGGATCTTGCAGTGATGACAGCATGGCTCAGAGCCAGGGCAGAGCTGCGATCTGCTGCCTGTACACCCCATGTGGGCAGCGGATTGTGGCTCTGCCCTAGCTCTGGACCATGCTGTCAACACCACAAGATCCCAGCCCCAGCCTCAAAACAGCTCCCTGCCCAGCCATGACAGCTCCGCCCCTCCTGGGATCTCCATGGAAACTGCCTGCCGCCACACAGGCAGGGGCTGCTGGGAAATGGAGTCTGCTGTGGGCCCAGTCTGGCCCATGGCCCAGACTTTGCCCACCCCTGATATAGAGTGTTGTTACACAGAGATATCACACTATCTGTCCAACGTAGACAGCAGAGGGGCACTGGAAACAAGTGATGGCATATACAATGTTGGTAGAGTTGCAGGTGAATGAACCTTGGATGTTACACTCTTCATTATTTGGTCCAGTGATGATGTAGTCTGTATTCATGTGGGGGCACAGCAGGCATTTGAGAGAACTGGAGTTAGGTAGTTTGTTGTTTAAGAGTGACTGTCTGAGGTTGTGGGGTGTCTGTAAGACAGGACAGGTTTGTCCCCTGTGGCTATCTTGAGATGGTCAACCTTTTCCAGGGGGGGTTGGAGATCATTAGTGCCATGTCTAAGGTGTTCAAGTTGGAGAACTGTAGGCAAAAACCAGAGGGATTCTGTTGTCCTTGTCATGGGGTTGGTACAGCAGGTGGGAGCAATATCTGAGTCTGGCTTAGTTGATCTGAGTGGCAACAGTTCATGAAAGCACATGCGCTCTCTATAGGTTATTTAGCTAGTCTATAAGGTGCATGTGTACTCAGCCTTTTGCCTGATTTGACTAACATGACTAACTAGCTAACTACCTCTCTCTGTAATAGAAAGCATCATTTCCACAGAAATGTGTGTGTGTGTGTATATATATATATATATATATATATATATATATTCAGAGACATTTAGTGTGTGTGTGTGTGTGTATGTGTATATATATATATATATTCCACTGCTAGCCTTTATATTGGTGTAAATCAGATTAAATTCCTTTCAGATCCATGCTCATCAACCTGATGAGACCTAAATGTGAGACACCCACACACACAGAGCAGTGTGTCCTTAATGTGTGTCCTTAACAAAATAAGTTAAATATTTTTTTCATGCTTTCTGGTATTAAAAACAATTGCCTTCCAGAAAATCAGATTCAGTGGCAAGTTCAGCTTTTCTAGGTAAATGAATGACCAAAACACATACCTGATCCAAAACTAAAACAATTACATGGGATAAGCATATGAAAATGTTTGGTTAAGATTAGATGGATGAATAAAACCACATAAAATATCCATTAACAGACTATTTGTCTGGTATTCTAAACTTGTATCATGTTCCAAATTTATATAATGTTTTTTAACTCATTGGGCCTTATAAACTCAACTAGCTACACAGTGAAGGAAAAATCTTGGCGCAGTACAAAGACCAAATATTTAAAACTTCTTCTACCCTTTTCACCAAATAGAGCTTGACAAGATTATTTTCAAGGTTTATTTCTGTTGAATTGTATGTAATTAGATTCCTGCGCTAGAATAGCTAGTGGAAAAATGACTACAGCTGGGATACAGCAGAAATGGCGGTATTAATTCTGATCCTGCAAAACACACGAGTTTTATTAATTCACATGACTAATTACATTATTCATGTAGCAAGGAGTTTGTCAAAAGTATCATTGTACTTCATAAATAGTAGACTCTTAATATAAAACAAAATTGTGTAGGCATTGTGTAACATGGCAGTACTTGATACAGTAGGATTTGGTGTGATTTCCTTAAAAAGACCTCATTATCTGTTGGAGAGTCATATTCATTAGTGAAATAAGGCCACTGAAATGATTAACTTGATTTATTGTGTCTTGTTTCACTTATTTTTCTTTATTATTTATTTACTTTGATTTATAGACAGAATATTTAGCTTTAATGCACATTCTCACACAAAGTTTAAAATCACAGATGGCATATGATATTATAGCAATGTTTGCTAGCTTTTTTAAAGTTCATATAGACACCCTGCTGGTGTAGTGAAAGTAAATGCAGGAGGAACTAAATTCAAACTTACACGCCTTTGTGAGTATTCTAGAAAATAATTTCCTTTGCATCTTAAATGCTTCACAGCACTTCCTCTAATCATAGCTAATGCTTACTTTATGTCTAATGGTGCAAATATCATATATGATGGCATTTTATCTTAAGAGGCATAAAAACAGTGCAAGATATCATTACAGAAAATGTAAAGCAAATGTGAAAAATCAGCAAAGTTTAAAATGAAAAGTTCTATCTTGATTTTGTACATCCTGGCATACTAATACTGTAGCATATAATTAGCATTAGTTGTGCTACTTGAACTGCAGTTGTATCAGCTGGTGTGGCATATCCTTGTGCTCTGAGACTTACTACACGTTCTGACCACTACAGTTGTCTTCGATGCATATTTATCAGATACACAGAGGCATAACGATGCGGTTGGGCGCCCAGAACGGCTGCCACACACAGAGCAGTTTCATTTGCTGTGCTCTGTGATTGTGATTGTATGGCTGCAGCAGCAGCATTTTTTTTCTGCCCACCCATCGCCCCCACGTTTGTGCCAGGGGCAACTTCCCCAGTCACCCAGCCCTATTTATGACACTGATGAAACAATATGTCTAACCACAACTTTTATCCTTTTTCCATGTCAAGTTTTGATTTGCTACATAACAAACTGGGTTGGAAGCATTTCCAGGATCCTTCCATTGAGTCCTGGGTTCCCACTTTTAATAGATGAGGCTATATTTAGGGTCATTCTTAAATCATGCTGAGATAAAGGGTTTTTCATGGCATGCTCACAGCATGCAAAGCTGATTTCATAGGCATTTTGTGGTGGCCAATGCTGATTGACAGAGATGCCTGCCCCATGGCACTGATTGGCAAGGAGGCCCTGGTGGGAAGGAAGGACAAAGGGGAGGCCTTCATCTTGATTGCTGGCTGCCCTGTGGGCAGTACCTGCCTCTCAGTGCTGATTGGCAGAGACCCCGGTAGGGAGAGGAGGGATGAGGGGGCAGACACCATCTTGTCTGCTGCCTTTTGTGCCACCCCACCAGCTGGCACCTTCCCCTCCCAGCAGCAAGGACTGCTGGATCCCTCTGGGGAGCCAGCATTTTATTTTTACTTCGTTATGGTTAATTTAATAAATTTCTTGGTTTCCATGAAATCTGCAAAACCACAAATTAAGTAGGACTATAGCTATATATGAAGATAGATTTTGTGACATGAGGCAAGCAACAAGAGCAGTGATTTGGAACCTGCAGGTGGTCTTGCACATCCTGTTTTAGCCTTCTTGGGAAATACTTTAATAGTAATTTGCTGGCTATGTAACAAGGCCAGGCCAGAACCCTAGACACAGCCGGTCCCAATCAAGAGATCAAGGCAAGACATCTCCTGAACAAGCACCACCTGCAGCAAACCCAGAGTAGCACCCTGATCCTGACTAGGCTGAGGGAGGCAATCAGGGCAGCTAATTCCCAGAAGCCAAAGGCAACAGGCCGTACCTGCTCCAGCTCCTAAAAGCCAGGCCCAGGCCCAGGCCACAGTCTCCTTGTCCAGGCAAAGTTGAAAGCTGCCCCTGACCTTCTGTGCACTTTTTTGCTGATTTCCTGGTTGTGATTCCTGGCTCTGATCCTTGTAAGACTCTCAGCATTCCCTGATTCTGGTTCTCTGCTCTTGATTCTGGCTCAAGCTTAAGCTTTTGGCTTCTGACACCAGTTAACCTCAGTTTACCCTGTCTCCAGCTTTGGCTTCCAAATCCAGTTCTGATGCCAGACCCCCGACCCAGGCCCCAGTTCCCTGGGAACCAATCAGGATTGTACTTGTGCTTTGGGTGTCTAACCTTTAGGCAACACTGCCCATGCCTGGTGCATAACAGAGTAGGACAAGGTTTATGTCAAGCTTTACTGATGATCAGCATCCACTTGTTTCCTTGGGCAGCACTTGTTTGTCAGATGCTCACAAAGTTCAGTGAGCTTTTTACAAAAAAAGGGTCTGAAATATATATTAGTGTAGTCCTGTGTTCCAGAACTAGTTAACAGATGTATTACCAACTTCGTACAAATAGTCCATGTACTTTCTTGAAAGAAAAACAAATAGATGCTAATAAGAAAGGCAAAAGCAAAAACAGAAGTATCCAATTTTCCAAAATAGCATGCATGCTTGTGTGTGTTCTCAACATAGGGTATGTCAACTCCAGTGTGAGGCTGAATATTGATTTGCATGAAGATTAAGAGCTTTTATATAAGCAAAGCAGGATATGCATATGAGCTCAGGCTCTTCCCCATACACTAACTGGGTGTATGCACAAAAGAATGCATGCTATTTTTCACACACACTTTGAATATATAACTCAAGATATCTGGAAATTTTATTTAATGATTCCAGGAATATAATGCTTTAAAGCTGGAGTGTCAAAGGTATGGAGTCCTGCTGCTGCCCGTGTATCTGAGCTCACCTACACACTGCCAAACTGGCCCCAGGTGCAGGGCTTGGGACATGTGCAGAATGTGGTGCCCACTCTGGCTGGTATGGTAGGATGTGACACCTGCCCCCATTGGTCCAGGACTCTGCCACACGTAGTGCCAGCTCCAGAATCCATGCTGTATGTGGTGCCTGCTTAACTGCCATAAATGGTACTGCTCCTGCAGCATGAGTCCTGGCTGACTGAAGTGGGCATCACATGCAGCACAATCCCAAACAAGTGGGACATGGGGAAATCCCAGACTTGCTGGAATGTGCGCCATGTGTGGTAGAAGTCTTGGAACAGGCACCCTGTGGCTAGATGAGTTTCAATCCACAGGGCTAGGTGAGTTTAACACCCCAGTTTTATAGTGAGTTTCATACTGTATATGGTGAAATAAACAAACAACGAGACTCAGTCCCTGATCCTTCAGAATGAAATCATACCATAGAGGCATAACACTCACTAGGATAAACTCAAATGTGGCACTTAGTGTAAAGACACAAAACAGCATACATGCAGGAAGTTTCAAGTACTGTAGGATTTGTCATGCCAATACAAATACATCTGTCTCGATTGAAACCAAACTCCAGTGCCATTGATTTTTTTATTTCCAATTATTTTTAACAACAAAAGTGAAGGGGACACTCCATGGCTAAGTAAGACCACAGGGTGATGAAGGGAAGTAAACATCATTAAAACTTCATGCTTGCTTCACTAGAAATTCTCTTAGCAGAAAAAATGCAAGTGTTTTATTTGTTTCAACAACATCCTTTAACAAGTTTTCAGATGTAGAAGTTGTGAAGAATAAGGAAACAACAACAGACAGACTACATAGGACTCCCAAATACATATCCTCAGAGTGCAGCATCAACTGAACTAAATTTTAATTATATGTACAGAAGACTTGTACCACATCTATATTCTGTTGTATTCCCAGGCACTGTCTCAAAAGGAAAGCCAACTGCACAATGCAAATTTTTATGCACCTAAGTGATATGTGCTCAGAATAGTGATTGGCCCCCTGTGGTATAGGGGAAAAATGAAAATCTTTGCTAATTAGGTATCTTTATAATAAGGAAATTTAATGATTTCTATTATGCAATCAAGTATGAGCATTTCTTTCATTACAGGGAGCTATTCTTCATTGATATGACAGAGCACCTACTAATTTTATTTTCAGATCAATAGTTTGTATGTTGAGTTAATAAATGTGAAATGTTAATGCAGTATCAAATAGCAATTTAGGCCTCTTGGTTCTTGTAACATCCTTCTAATCAGCATACTGGGTTGTGATATATATGAACTATATATAGGGACAGATGAATCATATAAAGCATGGAGCTGCTGCTACTGGCTCTATAGTTCTTTGCTAGTTTGAACAGGTCTCATGAAAGAGATCACAATGGATATTATTCAATAAATGTTTTTTTAATCTTATTTGTCTAATAAAATCTGTGGAATTCTGAAATGTGTTTTCTCAAGAGGTATAATGCACATTTACTCTCTGCTAGTCAGGTTGAGCCAGTAATGATTGCAATCAATAAGAAAGCCTTTCTTCAGTACAGCTTTATTATAGAGGCTTTAAGGGCCTCTAACTATCAGATGAACTCACTCTTGTTGTGTGGGCAATTTACCAGATGTACCTTGTGAGAGCTACTTACAGAAGTTTAAAATTTATTTTAATTTGAGCTAGTGTCAATCCTGACACATCAAGGAATAGCATAGAGCATTTTATTTCTAGACTACATTGATAACAAGTAGGTTCGGTTTTCCAGGAGACCTCACACCAACTTCTAAAATTGTACATACAACTAATATATGTAAGTTTTCACATGCAATTGAATTCATAAAAGTGAGATTTTGGTGTAGGCCAAAACATACATATAACAAACAGAAATCTCAATTTGCAGCCCCGAGGTTAGAGATCAATTTTGAAAGTTTGGCCCTAATTGTCCAGCTTGCTATGCCTGCAGATAGATTCACTGCTAATATATATTTATGGGACAGATGAAAACCACTGTTATTTTTTCTGCTCCTTTTGCCCAGTTCAGTCTGTAGTGTTCATTGACATTTTCCATACGTAAGCAATGGAAGGTCTGAATGTGAGGAATTCTAAGCTTTGGTAGTTCAAATCAAAACCCGCACTCTCCACGGATTTCATATATGCAGTGATTCTCAGGATTAGACCTTCCAACTGGTAGCTGGTAGGGGTCTGCTACAGACCCCCACACCAAGGGGAAGAACTAGATTCGGGGCTCCTGAGGCAGCTCTCGGAGACCATAAAAGCTAAGGAGGCGGTAGTCATGGGGGACCTAAACTACCCAGACATCTGCTGGGAGACGCAGACAGCAAAGTCCCACCATTCACGCAGGTTTCTAACCTGTGTACAGGACCTCCACCTGACACAGGAGGTACACGGTCCCACTAGGGGGAATGCCTTACTGGATCTGGTATTGGCAACGGGGGATGACATGGTAGGGGACCTACAGATCGGTGGCCATCTGGGGGACAGTGATCACCTAATAATAGAATTCTTCATAAGACATCGAGTGGGTAAGGTAACTAGTAGGGTGAAAGTGCTAGACTTTAGGAAAGCTGATTTCAATGAACTCAGGCGATTAGTCAAGGATGCACTGCAGAGTAGTTTTGAAGTGATGGGAGCCCAAGAAGGGTGGCTGTACCTTAAGGAAATGATCCTTCGGGCACAAAGGGAGACAATCTCGATGCGAGGAAAAAGAGGGAAAGGGGCCAGGAGGCTTCCTTGGCTGACCAGAGAAATCCAGGGCAGCCTATGGGGCAAAAGGGGAGCACATAAAAAGTGGAAACAGGGAGAGATCACCAAAGAGTATACCTCCTCTGCTCGTGCTTGTAGGGAGGCAGTTAGATGGGCCAAAGCTACCATGGAGCTGAGGATGGCATCCCAAGTAAAGGATAACAAAAAATTGTTTTTTAGATATATAGGGAGTAAAAGGAAGGCCCAGGGAGGAATAGGACCCCTACTAAATGGGCAGAAGCAATTGGTGATGGACAGGGGGGACAAGGCTGAACTCCTCAACGAGTTCTTTGCCTCAGTGTTCCTAAGAGAGGGGCAAGACAAGTCTCTCACTGAGGTCGTAGAGAGGCAGCAGCAAGGCGCCAGACTACCATGCGTAGACCCTGAGATGGTGCAGAGTCACTTGGAAGAACTGGATGCCTTTAAGTCGGCAGGCCCGGAGGAGCTCCATTCGAGGGTGCTGAAGGCACTTGCCGACGTCATTGCACAGCCACTGGCAGGAATATTTGAATGCTTATGGCTCATGGGCCAAGTCCCGGAGGACTGGAAAAGGGCCAATGTGGTCCCCATTTTCAAGAAGGGGAGGAAGGAGGACCCGGGCAACTATAGGCCAGTCAGTCTCACCTCCATCCTTGGCAAAGTCTTTGAAAAAATTATCAAGGCTCACATTTGCGAGAGCCTGGCAGGACAAATTATGCTGAGGGGAAACCAGCACGGGTTCGTAGCAGGCAGATCATGCCTGACTAATCTAGTCTCTTTTTATGACCAGGTTATGAAACGCCTGGACACAGGAGTAGGGGTGGATGTCGTATACTTAGACTTCAGGAAGGCCTTCGATATGGTATCCCACCCCATACTGGTGAACAAGTTAAGAGGCTGTGACTTGAATGACTACACAGTCCGGTGGGTGGCGAATTGGCTAGAGGGTCGCACCCAGAGAGTCGTGGTGGATGGGTCGGTTTTGACCTGGAAGGGTGTGGGCAGTGGGGTCCCGCAGGGCTCGGTCCTTGGACCAATACTCTTTAATGTCTTCATCAGCGACTTGGATGAGGGAGTGAAGTGTACTCTGTCCAAGTTTGCGGATGAAACAAAGCTATGGGGAAAAGTGGACACGCTGGAGGGCAGGGAACAGCTGCAAGCAGACCTGGACAGGTTGGACAAGTGGGCAGAAAACAACAGAATGCAGTTCAACAAGGAGAAATGCAAAGTGCTGCACCTAGGGAGGAAAAACGTCCAGCACACCTACAGCCTAGGGAATGACCTGCTGGGTGGCACGGAAGTGGAAAGGGATCTTGGAGTCCTAGTGGACTCCAAGATGAACATGAGTCAGCAGTGTGACGAAGCCATCAGAAAAGCTAATGGCACTTTATTGTGCATCAGCAGATGCATGACAAATAGATCCAAAGAGGTGATACTTCCCCTCTATCGGGCGCTGGTCAGACCGCAGTTGGAGTACTGCATGCAATTCTGGGCACTGCACTTCAAGAGGGATGCGGATAGCCTGGAGAGAGTCCAGAGAAGGGCCACTCGTATGGTTAAGGGCTTGCAGACCAAGCCCTACGAGGAGAGAGTAGAGAACCTGGACCTTTTCAGCCTCCGCAAGAGAAGGTTGAGAGGCGACCTTGTGGCTGCCTATAAGTTCATCCCGGGGGCACAGAAGGGAATTGGTGAGGTTTTATTCACCAAGGCGCCCCCGGGGGTTACAAGAAATAATGGCCACAAGCTAGCAGAGAGCAGATTTAGACTGTACATTAGGAAGAACTTCTTCACAGTTCGAGTGGCCAAGGTCTGGAACGGGCTCCCAAGGGAGGTGGTGCTCTCCCCTACCCTGGGGGTCTTCAAGAGGAGGTTGGATATGCATCTAGCTGGGGTCATCTAGACCCAGCACTCTTTCCTGACTGTGCAGAGGGTCGGACTCGATGATCTATTGAGGTCCCTTCTGATCCTAACATATATGAATCTATGAATCTATGAAACTATGGAATTAATGTATGATAGGAAAGATGTAAATTTGATAGAGTCACTCAACATAATGGATTTACGATACAAGAGTGTTGCCTACTTTTACACTTCTAAGTCTTATCGGGTTTGATATTTTATATAAAGCCCCAGGTCCTGGAAACAAGTGATTAAGTGACAATTCTTTTACATCATTTTCATAAAAATAAGTTTATAGCCCTCATGGTAGTGGACAAAAGCTTGAAAATGTCACCCAGTGCATTCTGAAGTTTCTAAACCCAGAAGTTTAGACTGTAACACCACAGTTATTGTTTTAAAATATCATCATTTTTAAAGAGTTGATTTCATGATTTTTTTAAGGCCTTACTCTTGATTTTTTTCATGTTTGGGCAGTAATGACACTCTGGATATGTCCAGACAAGTGTGCATATGTGTTTTCCCAGGGACACATAGCAGCAGCACATAGTTGTGCTACAGCTAGGTGTCCCCGGGGAATGCCCATGCAAGCTCACTCTGGTTCACGGCAAGTTGCCACACATGGGGGTAGGGACGGCTGGGGCCAGCATCTGGGCCGGCCTCAGCAGCCTTACCTGGGGTCTTGGGGGCCTCCAGCAGCAGTGATCTGTGGCATGCAGAGCCTGGCCAGAAGCTGAAGTGTGGCTCCAGCTGGCCAGCCTCCAGTTTCGGGTGGCTCACACTACTGCCATGTGCACCATGCCGTTTTTTTTCTGCCATGGGTTTCTTTGACACCAGGATCTCTCACTGTTGGAAAAACCCACACTGCAATTTAGCAGCATGGTGAACGCTGACATGTGGAGTTTGCAGTGCTGCAGATGGGGCTGCAGCATCACAAACCACATGCATGCTCTCATCTGGACATGCCCTATGAGTCACAACAGTGTTCTAACTTGTATATTAGTAGTAGTGGCAGTAGAAGTAGTAGGGGTACTATCATCATCATCTTGATATTTATGACCTACCAAACTAGAGCACCATTTTGCTAGGATTTGTGCAAAAAAAAAAAAAAGTAAAAAACAAGCAAAAAAAGAAGGTCACTATACCAAAGATACAGAGAAGATGTTACTTTGAGTTTCAGACTTTAAAAACAATGTCATTTTTCAATCAAAAGTTATAGCTGAAATTCTTCCTGACATTTTTGGGCTGCAGAATCACCATAGTGCAATTCATACAAATATAAAACCTCTAGGTGCTTCCAAAACATAATTTTCTCACAATAAGATTCCTTAATAAGGAAGACAATGAAACTAAATGGAATGCCTTCCATGGGTGTTTGTAGTACTAAGGCCATTTGAGTCTGATGTAGCAGCCCATTCCTATTCAACAAACTGTACAAACAAACACTTAATTGAAATAGGACTTAGGCATATGCTTAACTTTAATTGTGGCCTTGTGTGTGGTATAGTAGTATTCAAATGTAATTAAACATATGCTAATCTCCCCCCCCCCCCCCCGAAATGGAACTTTATGGTACCCTTGAGTTGTAAAAATTTAAGACAAATATTATTTAAATATATATACTTATATCTTTTACCTAATAGGCAAACTAAAATAATTAATTGATTTAAATACTGTATATACAATCCTAGCATAGTTATAAAATGTGTACATAGCACCTTATGATATTTAATAATGGACTATTCTGTCAAAAGGAACTTTTCTATTTGATTGACTATATGAATGGCCAGAGAGATCCAAGGTCAAATTCAAGATTTTATTAAGATTCTGAGAAAAATTACCTTTCAGTGGAAGAGCCTGGGCTGAATTTAGCCATTACTAGAATAAATTGAAATAAAAATGCAATATACATGTTGGCATATAGGCTGTTATTTCCATAATGTATAAACTCTCATAAAATTTAAAAAGACAAACAAAAGAAAAAGAAATAGGAAGTATAGCTTTAAAACAGCAACAAAATCTAGTCAGGTATAAATGATCCTACTAGAGATTTGAGGTAAATGTTATCACTTAATACACTTGTATATCTACAGGAAATCTTCAAATTGAAACTTTATCTATGAAATGCTCCTTTTAATTATCCTTCTACCTTGTAATAATACTTACTTCCAGCAGAGCAGGATGGGGAAGTGATACAGCCCAATGGACAGGTACTCTATGTGGTAATCATCAGATTCACAATCTGTGGCTGGCTCTTCAGTTTTCTAACCTTAGGCATGTCACTTAGGTTCAATTTTTAAAGGTATTTCAGTGCCTAACTTCTGTGTGTATAATTAGAAACATATTTCTCTGCCTTTGTAAAGAGATTTGAGATCTGGATACTGAAAGTACTAAATAAGTGATAAATAGTATTAGGTTTCCACGAATAATTAGGTGCTTTTTGAAAAAATCCTTTGAAATGCATTGTGTAAGTATTTATATATTATTGTTTTCTATTTTAAATATTTAAATTAAACTTAAACTATTAACCACTCCCAACACATGAAACATAAGCATTTTATACTTGATTGTTTCTGTCAAATATCCTTCTGTTCTGTCTCACAGAATATTGGTAATTGTTGATTTTTAATGGCGAGTACCTTTTATATGTTATACCAGCTGAATTCAGATGAAAACATTGTTTTGGCACTGTATGAACGAGTAATCCAAACTGCCAGGAACATGCTATATGCCACAGTTTGTTTGTTTTTTAACTTGTGTAATTTAAATCCCCAGAATAGTAATCTTTAAAATCCATTAAGGTGTCCTTTTATAGAGAAAAATTCCTTTAAAGGC
Source organism: Alligator mississippiensis (assembly GCF_030867095.1). Taxonomy (NCBI): domain Eukaryota; kingdom Metazoa; phylum Chordata; order Crocodylia; family Alligatoridae; genus Alligator; species Alligator mississippiensis. The sequence continues at coordinate 155,876,275 of NC_081828.1, read as the reverse complement.
AAATTCAAGCTAACAAAGTGATCATTTATCTTTGATGGCTTATTGGATTTGGAGAATAAAGTCACATGTATGATCAGATACTATTTTGAAGAAAAAGCTGTGTTACACATGTATCCTCCAAAAATACATGATATTATTCTTATGAGCAATGAGATGTAGTCTGTTGACTAACTCTTTTGCAGCTATACCTTCTGAAGGTGACCTTCAGTCACATTTTAACAGACAACTTGCACTCCTCTAATTGCCCTAGCAGCCTTAATTGCTTAGGGCTAGAGTGTAGTATGCTTAGTTACATTCAGTAGTACCCTACCCCATGAATAGTTACACTGACTCTATTTTTTAAACAAAGCACTATTCTGTGTTTGGCCTTAGTTGTTATTTAGGTGCAAGAAGTAGGGTTCAAATTATGGGGGGAACTTGGAGCAGGCGGGGGGGGGGGATGAGCCCCTCCCCCCCATAACAGACAAGAGCTACTTATAAGATTTGAAACTCATAACCTGGGGGGATCTCCAATTTTATTAGGGTATCATGATGGGCTGCCCACTTTTTTTGCAGATCCCCGCAAAGTCAAAGTGTCATTCAAACCCTGGCAAAAAGGGCAGAGAGGAGGGGGCCTCCTGACATCCCTTCATGCTTAATACAAAAGTAAGGACTATATAGAGACTTTGTGCTCATGGGACTGTTACATCTGTGTACTTCTAGAAATGAACATGGCTGGTAAAGAAATGGGAAGGAGTTAGCATAATGGCCTCGCCCCTCTTCGTATTTGAGGGAGCTAGCAATACTACAGGGCATGAGCAACTGGTGCCACCTTAGTCGGAGGGGCATGTGCCCCCCCAGCAACCAGTTAGCAACCGGGAGGGGATGGATTCCCCTGCAGCAAAATTCACCGACCGGGAAGTGGCCACAGCGCTACATCCAGTGCTTCCATTCCCCATCTGGTGCTCGCAGGGGGGGCACCGGCGCTCCCGCCTGCCCCCCCTGTCCGTCACCTATGCAGGGAGTGTGGCCTGTCAGGGGGTGCACCAACACTCTCAGGGGGTGCATGTGCATCCCTGTGCACCCTCTATGCATCGCCACTGCTACAGTGAACCTCTAGAGCAGTTTAGCTTCAAACTACCCTTAACACACTGGTGCCTCATATGGTGCCTTATGAACACCAATAAGCCCTGAGGTATAAGATAGGTATTTGGAAGAAACCATTATTTATTTTAGCTCTGATTAAATCAATTTTACATGTCTGGCAGTTTGGCTAGTATCTGTCTGGAAGTATATGCCTGGCAGTATCCACTGCTGTTAAGCTTGGAAAAAATGTTTCCACCCCAAACCTCTGTTTGCAATGACCCCTAAGATTGACTTTCCCACTTTAAAAGTTTGGGTTACTACTTACACATGAATGTAAGAATGGTTCTGTTGCTTTTGGGTATGTGAGGGGAAGCCCTTACATGAAGCACATCAAAATGTCATCACACTGCACTAGAAGTAAGAGCAAGGCTCCTTCCTGAACTTGAATGAGGGTAAGCACTAAGTACCTTCTGAAAAGAATAGGAAGCTTTAAATGCTCTGTGCACTGAAGTCCTTTTCTAAAACAGTGTAAGAAAAAAGTAGTGTAGGTTCTGTGTAGAGACTGGATTGTTGTACTGAGACATAGCACTTAGCTATGGATTTCCCTTTTGACCTTACTTTTCAACAAAAGAGAAGTAATTTTGCAACACTTCCACTAATACAGGATCAGACTCCCCGTGCTCTTTGGTGTACTCATCACATTTTGCTTGGAATATCTATGGGCAAGCTTTGTATGGGCAGGATCAATTCAGCTCCCAAAGACTCTTTCTTCCTCATCCGGATTAATTTTAGGATGCCTTGCTTTGTAGCTATGTTTCCAAATCATAACAAAACAAGTTCAATTTTAACACGAAATGAAAGGAAGCTGTGGAGTCTTTGGATAGGAAAAGTACCTACCAATTTTAATACTTTATCTTAAAATATGGTGGGTTTTGCAGAGCTCCACAAATTGGCAAATATTTATTGCATTAAATATCCAAAAGAAATACTTACAGAGAAAATACTGCCCCAACCTGACCTCCTCAGTCAATAATAGTTTCACAAGTTAAGCAAAGTTACCACATTAATTTTTCTATCAAGTAGCTCTGTAGTTTTATACTCCTCATTTTGCAGGTGACCCTGTTGACCTTCAGCCACTGGATATTTCTGTGTTGTTGTGTGGATGTCATTAAAATATAACATTTACCTGCTGAGAACAACATTATACTATTTATGAAACCATATAATTTCAATAACCAGACTCAGCAAGATTTTATTGCTCTTTCTACCTGTAATTGAAGAAGAGCTGACTCATCAGTCCATAATCACGGCTCACCAATGAACTGCTTCACTAAAATTTGCAAAGTGACTTGTTTTCTCATCATTCTGCATAACCTTTTTTTTTTGGCAGTAAAAGAGCCCTCTCCCAAAGGTTGTAATTAATTAAAAGCTTAGATTAACACCAGGGAAACATTCATGTGACAAACTCTTCACTGCTTTGCTGATCAAAAAGATCTATATTTTTAATAACATAAAGATAAATTAAAATTCATGAATATCTTTAAAACATTTATAGGTATTTTAACAGTCAATTTACTTTTTACCTAAGCTGTAATAAAATAATCCGTCCTTCAAGGATAGACACAATTTCCTCTGTACTTCCTTGTTCCCTACTATGGCACATTTGCTTCATCACAAATTTTCTTCTGAGCAACAGATTGTTCCATCTGAAATCCTTTGATGATTGGCCTCATCATTTAATGATCTGGCACATTTGTTATGGAATAAAATATCCAAGAATTTACAAATTCCTTTGTTGTTTCCCTTCCCATAAAATGGGTTTAAACTACAGGAAAACAGATTTACACTAAATCTCAGGGAAAGTTCCTAGCTTTAAGAACTGTGGGCCAATGGGCCAATGTGACAATGGAAGAAGCTGCCCAGGGGACTTGTACATTCTTCTTTGTTGAAGGTTTTCAACCTAGAAAGCCATCCGTCTGGGGTAGTTTAAGACAATCCTGCATCTGTGTATCTGAACTAAATGACCCTCAAGCCCTTCCAACTTCATGATTCTATTAAATTTCCTGCCATTTCAGGGACACTGGATATTAGTAACATCTCTGAGCCATGTTGTTTGCAGCATACACAATTTAACTTCCCAAAGACTGAAGTGTTTCACTCTAACACAAGTTATTGGACTCAGTATATGGTTAAGTAGGCAAAGTTCAATGCCTTATGATTTACAGAAGATCAGACTTGATAATGCAGTGGTTCCTCTGGTTTCAAACTCTATGAAACACGGAAACCTGCATAGTGTAGAATAGTAGTTTTTTACCTGCTGGGAAAAAAATAGTATTGAAACAAAGGGAAGATCACAGTGCATAGGTGACTCACCAAATCCAGGATCCAGTTTCCAAAAGTGGCTCAGCTAGATGCTCCAGAGGAAGTTATCTTTTTTTTCACCAGTGTCTCAGAAGAACTGTGAAAAACTAAACTGTTTGGGGTGGTGTATTTCTTCCTGATTACAAACTAGTGATCTGTTTATAACCTAATGCATGAGAATTAGCCTTTCTAATTGTTGCCTTAGAATGTCACTTTAGAATCATTCTTATTCATAAACCTTTTATATAGCATCACGGGTGTGCACATTTGAGATAACAGAAGAGATAATGGGCCAAAGAAAGGGTTGATATAAATGACACCACAATTCATTTTAGTGTTGGATAAGGAGTCAATAAGTCATGTTGAAGTAGCACAAGCAAACAGTAGGAGAGCATAAGAAAATGGGAGAGCAGCAAGGCAGGCACACCTGTGGTTTGTTTTTCTGGCAGCTGAGTCCCTCTCCTCAGAGAAGGGGAGTGCACATGCCAAACCATCCAGTGGAATGACATAGGGCACATCTACTGCAACAAGCAGTGCTAGAGAGCACCGCTGAGAAAATATGCCCTACCCACTCACTCCTACTCCACATGTAGGTCCTGTTCAAAGACAGCTCCATTCTCAGGAGCATGCTCAAGACTAAGATCCTGAAACCTGAGGCAGCACTGGGCACACCCTGGGCACACTTTTTCCATATGCGGCGCAAGTAGAGTGAGAACAAGTGCATGGGACATATATTCATGACAACACTTTCCAAGGGGATGTAGGCTTTCCGTCAGTATGTTCTTGCTCTGAAGCCAACCTACTAGATGGTACAATTGGAGAGGCTCGGTAACAGCCTATAGTTCCATTTCTTCCCTACTCCCCTTTGGATGTTGCATAGCTGGGAAAGCAGAAGAGAGCAAGCCCTGGACACTCCTGAACAAAGGGACTGTCATAGTCTCTTATCTTCATATGGCTCCAAGGAACTTCAGTTACAGAAGCAAACATAGATCTAATATAAACCAGTTAGCTTCTTCAGCCAGACTGCAACACAGTCTTACTTCAAAATGCGTGTACGCATCTAGGTTCATACTGGGTTCCTTTTATACCTGTTTCCAGTATGAAATTTGTCCCATAAATGCAATTTCAAAATGCAGAGAAGGGAATAGGGGACCCATGCAATCAATCCCTTGTTCCATCCCACAGGAGACAGCAAAATCTGGCTGCAGCTGTCCAGCTCTGACCATGTGAGAGTTTTCAGCTAGTGTAAAATCTGTGGTACATGGCTCCTACACCAGTCTTTTGCTCTTATTAGCATAGGGGAGGTGTGAGTATAGGTGAAGAACAGGGTGTGGCTGGGAAAGGACAGACTGAAGTGGAGTCTTCTATGTAAATTCTCTGGCAGTATGTTCTCTCTTACCAGCTGTCATAAGCTAGAACAGTTCTTGGAGAACTCTGCTTTACATCAGAGGTACAAAGAGGGCAGCTTGAAAATCAGAAAGCCATTACTATCTCTCTGATGTTCCCTTTAGCTGGAACCTCTGCTTTGAATGTATCTTGACAGCACGGAAAATTTCTTCTATGTACTTTTGTGGAGAGTTATCGTTTTTCAGGAAATGTAATTTTTATTTCTGTAGTACAAAACTTGCGTCACAGTATTCAGCTGTAGTAGAGAAATTGTATCAAATGAAAATTCTCATATCAATTTATAAAGCACTGAAAGATAAAGGAAAAAAGGCTGAGTTTATATATGTATATACATACACATATTATACAAATAGATCACATGTTTATACACACGCACACATATATATGTACATAGATTAGAACATCAGCTAGCAAAAATGGTGATATCACCACTGACTTCAACAAAACAAGCACCATTTTAGGATCCACTGCATATATAAAAAATGTCGGGAAAGCCAGTTTATTAGTCATCTCAGGTAAACTGAAAGAATGTTCCGAAATGAAAGACAACACCCTTTATTTGACTTCTTCAAGATATGTTTTTAAGCATTATTGTTAATTAAATTAAAAAGGAGATGAGTAATAAAGATATTGGAGCAGAGTTTATTATGAGAAAAAGTACACTTTAGGAAGAGTCCTCTCCCACCACTTAGCTCAACACTTTGTGTACACATCCTTCCAATCAGATTTTTTTATGACTGTTTGCCTAGGGAAAAAGTCCCTGTTAAAAGAATGCAAGCGGGAGTGCACTGAGTCCACTTTCCAGTTTTCTCTACATGTATGCATCCAGGTAGATCCCATAACTCAGCAGTTTTCTGCCAGTCATGATTGTAGACCCTTCAGTGGGTGAAATTCAATACTTCCCTTACAAATAAAGAAAGCTGTCTAACAAACCATATTCCCCATACCTTTTGTGGGCCATTCAGTGACTTTATTTTACTGAGGGAACCAGGGGAAGTTTATAATAGGATCAGTTTTGTTTGCAATTTGTTTCTAATAGATGCCAATAAGCCAGTTAACTAGGCTCTAGTTAATGGAAATTTTATTGTTTTTTCCCCTGCAGTGCACATGACCTTTTCTTACAAGAGTTTGTGATTCTTGAAAACATGTATCTGCTGCCTTGCCTCAGGCTCTCCTGTAGCAGGGATATGACCACAGGCTCTTCTGAACTTGTTCACCACCCCTCTGCTTTTGAATAGACCAAAATACTTTGATCATCCTGTCAGTGGCAAATTTACAGCAACATTCTGGCTTTTGTTCCATGTGTATTTCTCCAAATATAATATCTCCCTCAAGAAATCAATGATAAGCTGTTAAACTAAAGAACATGGTAACATCCACAGAGCAGTAAATTAATGGTCTTTTGTGGATAGATGGTTACAGATTTCATCATAAAAAATGGATAAAAGATTACATATCACGCAGAGCGAAACTTTTAATAACTCAACATGACTTTTCTTAATGGGTTTTATTCATTTTAATCATTATAGTGTCAATGATGATTATAGCCTTATTAGATTCTAGTGATTGAGGAGCCTGTTTATGAGATATTGAAAATCTTAGCCTGCTCAGAAGTGCAGTTGCAGTCTGCGTAGGTTTGATGTGTAACTTCATCTGAGGGAGTAAGGCTTGTTAGAGGAGTTTCAATTAATACTTTTACTAAATTGCTCTTGTCTTTAGTGACCTAGGTCAGAGATGACTTAAGGATTCCACAACATCAGCTTCTCAAAACAGTACACTAGCAGCAGAGTAAATCAAAGAGAGCAGTGGAGATTGTTTTTTTTTTTTTTTAAAAGAGCAAAGTACATGGTGCAAAAATGTGCTAGTCTCCCTCTCCTGTATTGCCCTCTCATTCTCCGCTAAACCTTCCTTCTGAAAAACAGATTATCAGTGTGAAGGTGGAATTCAGTATATGCACACATTCACCTTAAATTAAGATTTTTATATCCTTTGACATGCCGTGGGATATGAACAGAACAGATGCATAATTTCAAGAGTAATTAATAGTGTGTGATCACTGTTGTATTCTGGGAAGGAAAATTACATTCTGCAGAAGAGGCCTTACATTGGTTTTCTAGCATAAATTCCTTTTCATCTGAATGGGAATTTATTACACTATTTGTTTGGTTTTGTATTGATCCTTCATGAGAGAGCAATTCTCTTTTTAAAGACTTTGGTACTATCTAAATGCTGAACTTTTTTTTTTCAAATGTTTGATCATAATTAAAGAAACAAGGTATGTTTTGTACTCACATATATGTCTAATAATGTCAGGTCAGTAAACATCCTGGTGTTTACAAATGAACTTCAAATGGTTTACAGCTCTGGTTCACATAAGAACCCAGGAACTTTTAAGTATGCTTATGTCTTTGAATTATTTAATCTTTTGGGACTTGAAAAATTGTTGAGGTTTTTGAAAGAGCACTTTTTTCCTCATGTTTACTAAACATGTGTGTCCAGTAAGGCTGGAAATGTTGCTGATTGATTCATGTCTTCCTCACAGCCTCTTTGCTCTGACTGTACAAAAGGGTTGAATTGCAGTCACCTTGCTCTCTCTTGCCCCTTAAAATTCCCTAGTGTAGAAGAAAGCCTGTCACACTGGCTAGGGACAGACATTCAAAAGCCTGAGCCTGAATTGATTCAATCTTTGCAGTTTAGTCTAACCTGGCTAAGCTAAACTGGTTTGTAACCACACAGACATCTCATCTGAACTGAAGAAATGCAGGCACATGCCTGCAGTGGCTCAGGTTAGAAGCTGGGTGCTAGAGCAGCCCTCTGTTCCCTTCTACAGTGCTGAACTGAGGGGGCATGGCCAGGCCCTGGCAGGACGCTGATTAGGGAGGGGTCCCTGCCTTTGGATAACAGAGCATTGAGTTACACAGCAGGGAGTTACACAAGTTGTTGTTAGTATGCATCAGCCCATCAGACAAAACAAAATAGCCTCTCGTTAGTTCAACCGGTTTGACTCAAATCAGTTAAGTCTGATACTACATTCAACCAGGTTTATCTCAAACCGGTTTCAGCCTTTTCCAAACTGGTTTATGTGCACCGAATGTCTGCTCTGTTATAGGTTTAAACCAGTTTCTGATCACTTAAACTGGTTTATGTGTAATGTCTGTCCCTAGACACTATGTTCAGCATTTGCTCTGCCACTACAAAATGTAAGAAGGGCTTTGTCTAGGTAGTGAACTAATCCCAGCAGTCCCATAACTGAGGGAACAGAAGCCATCCCATCTCAGTCCATGCATGGAGCACTGCACTGGTGCAGGGATGCATTAAGGGCTATTGAGAACAACTGTATATGGCAGTGGAATTGTATCTGTAGCAGGTACAGGAAGTCAGGGGGAGGGGCACAGTAGAAGTTCTTATGTAGATATGGGAGACCAGGCTTGCAAAAAAGACTTTGGATAAGCTGTATCGCTTGAAAGCAGCTTGTTCCCAAAATGAGCACTACACTCTAAATCAAATCTTCACTCTGCCTTACACAGAAGCAGGCAGGATGTCAGCCTATTTCAATGCATACAGGAACTTCAAATGAGCTCAGCTGATCAAACTTAGGATAACCAAACTGGTATAGAAGGGAGTCTGGCGTTGTTATAAAGTGATGCCATGCGTGAGACATAACACAGCTACTGAACTGTTTGCTCTGTCAGGGAAAATCAAGTTTGCAGAGCTCTATAGTACCTTGTGTAAATTCCCTCTATGCACAAGTCTGCAATACAAACAAAAAAATTATAGTGGAACAAAAGCGAATGTCTGGATCTGCAAAAACTTGTGCAGATTCCCACTTCGCACTGCTCCTGCCCATTCCAGGAAAAGCAGTACTTGAAAATAATACAGAGGCATGGAGAAATCCTGAACTGATGCAAAGCAAAGTAGAATCAATACTGGACCAGAGTAGTAAGGTTAATGTTTTGGTTTGCATTTTAGTCAATCTTGAAAGTTCAGCACCTCCAAAAGTCAAGTCAGAGAGCACAGACACCAAGTCGGGAGCAATGTATAGCTAGCCAATAGGAAACACTAAGCCGAAGTGTGTTTCTGAACACCTGTCTCTCTCCAGACATTAGGCACCTACTCCAAGCTGACCATTAAATGCCTCTGCCTATTCAGGATCAGAGTCTCTTTTGGAGCATAAGCATCTAATAAAGTTGGGGTGGCACTAGACACCCTCTCATGGGGGGGCACCAAATCAAATGGAAGTAATTATGTAGCAGCACATTGGAGGGGCTGGGGGGGGGGAGGAGGGGGGCGTGCTCTGCACATGACCTGCACCAGGCACTAAAATGCCTGGCTATGGCTCTAGCACCACCATACTGCTATCCATAGCATACATACTACTATATTTTCTTGCATATCACACACTCCTAAATAAGATATGCCCTTTGTTTTGGGAAGGCAAAACGAAGAAAAAAAAGATTTTTCCAGAGTCATGGCCAGATGCTGACCAAATCTACTCTTTAGCATCACTCACCCCCAAAAGCTAGGGTTTAAACCCTCTCACAGCTGAATTGGCAGCAGCTTTGGCTGCCATAGCATGTGATGAAGTAAGATGTACCTCATCAAAGCTCATGCCTCTCTGATGTTGTAGAATCCTTATAGAATTGGGATTCTTTGCCCTGCCTTTTGCCTAACAGGGAATAGTAACAGGCAACTTGCCATCTGTCAACAGATAGGACACAAATGGATGCCAAAGGAAACAGACATGAAAAGAGTCTTTCAAAAATGTTTATACCAAATAAGCACGGAGTTACTATCACATACAGTAGCTCCAATTATGTTTTATTGTTGATTCACTCTTATTTTGTATGCATAGCAGACAAAATGCTCTCGCTACCTATCACCCACTTTATTCTTACAGATAGCGAATGATGTTGAAAGAAAAAAGCCAATTGAGAGTCCTTCTGATTCTCCACTAATGCCTTTTTTCAGTGCTCAAGATTCTGTGAGCCGCTTCAGGTGGGCAACAGGACGTTCTGACTATACTGCTGTGCCAGACAAAACACTCCATAGCTTCAAACTGCAGTGATTACTGCAGCATGTGCAGTTGATTTTCACAGTCATTACTTACCTTTTTAAATATACCTAAAAACTAAATGAAGAGTGGAAGGGGCAGAGCATGCTTATTTTAGTCTATATCTATGGATATTTTTTAATTAATCCAACCATCTCCTAATAAACTTGAGGGCAGACTCACCAGCCAAGACCATCCAAATTAAAGCCCACATGCTCAAGTTTATGTCCACGTCCCTTTCCTCAGGGCAGATGTATATTAGTCAACCAAGAGGATCTCAAGTTTCAAAATCATGCCAAACACTTAAAAGCTTTTCCTGTCTTTTAAAAGCTGGGAAGGGGGAGGGCACATCCTTCCTTCCCCTTTGGTAGCCCTTCCTGGCCACTGGAGAGTCCCTCTTGCATCCTTTCCTGACATAGGGTCTCTCCTATATGCCCCTGGATAACAGGTAGCCTTGCTGTGATTTCATGTCATGCACATGCCTGTGAGCACACACATGCCTGTAAAAGACCCAAAGGCCATTACAATTACATACTGGTGTATGTGCATGTGACCCAAGACCCAGAGCTGTTACGCAGCTTAATCTTGGTTCCTTTTATTCTACATTCTAAAGATAGCTATGGCCTAAACAGATAACTTGCTCCTAGCATATAGTACAAGACTGCTTAGAGCTCTACTGCCCCAGGAATCAAGGGGGAAAGTAATTTACTGCTCCTCTTTGCTCATAACAGGAAGTAGAAGCAAAACTCCACTCATTCACTTGCAGGAGGAGCCTTCTCTGCCTGTTAGGCACAGATTGGCGATGCAGGGAGGCCACCCAGGGACTATTATACTCCTTTATTGCCTTGTGTGGATGCCTAGGCAAGTGAAGACCTGGCTATAAAACACATACAAGTAGAAAGCATTAAGGAAGAAACTCAGAAGCTATCTCTGCTTTATCTTTACCAGGAGGACCTATAGAATTTAATAACAATTAATAGCTTTTAAAAGTATAATTCCAAACGACCCACTGGAATTTCATAGGGAATTGCAACCTTGCTATATATAACTCTAAAAAAGGCTGAAGAAAACTATTCTATATTTTTTAGACTAATTTCTCAAAAGCTCGATGGATTTTTTTGGTCTCTAGTCAGTTTTACAGCACTCTCCCAAACTGGTAAAAAAAACCCCAACCAAACAACCCCCTACCCCCCCTGCCCCCCCCCCCCAATAAAAAATTTGGTTGGCCAAAATAAGGAGCCAGACCATATATTTCTGAATTACATGTGTATGAGGAAAATAGGATTTGGGCAAATACGCGAAAACCTGTGTAATTACATTCTAATTACTGAATAGGGAACTTAGTAGCATGTTCTATAAAATAGTTTCCCTTTTGGATGAAGTATTAAGGGACCTGTAATGTAAGCAAATAAATGGTGATTGTGCCTCACTGCCTGATCAAAGCCATTAAATTAATGTAGAATGTATTGGTAGTAAATTGTATGATAAAAGAAAATGGTTTAATGTGTCTACAGAGAGTCAGCCAAAAATATCTACTCCAAATATTTGGCTATTTTTATTAAGGTCAAACAGCCCATTTCATTTTCCAGAATTTGCTGATAGGTTCACGGTTTCATCCTTTTCCTTTTTACTATGGTAATAACTAATCGTTTCTGTTCTATACCTTTGTCATATGTAATTGCCATTTTATTGTTCCCAGTGGGCAGTTTTACTAAGACTTTTAAAAAGCTGAATTTAAAATGACTAATGCTGATTAAAAGAAGGAATTCAGGGTTGCAAAGCCTATGACAGCCTTGTGCCATTTCCTGTGGTTGTATTTTAAGGTAATTAAGAGCAGATCTCACCATAGTGCATCTTTAGTAAAGTACCTCTGCAAGTATATTAAAACTCAGGCCTATATGCTAAATATTCACACTTGTTTGTGAGGTTGGGAGGCTTTTTCTTGACTTTTTCAAAATCCTCCTTAACTTTGTAACATGTTTCAATAAAATCCTACTTGCTACCTGTCACCAGAATTATTTTTAACTGCTTCCCACTTAAAAGTCAGATGTAGGGAGTGGGGCATGTCATGCACCCAACAGCTTGATTCTACATCCCTTTACTTATATGACCAAAGCTAATTAGACTACTCATGTGAAGATAGATGATTCACACGGGTAAGGGATTTCTGAATTGGATTCCATATCCATAGTTTCTATTGCTTTATTGAGCTTGAAAAGATTAGCTTCAAAATACTACATGGAACCTTCATATCTCTTAAGTAAATGCAAATAAAAGAGAAATTTTTATCTGTTTAAAGATATGTATCTAAATGTGGCCTGATTTTTTTCAGAGGTGTTAAGCACATATAGTTCTCTCAGAGGGCAGTCAGATCTGTTGAAAATTTGAAAATTAAGTTAATGGTTCATAAAAATATAGCCTCGAATGCTGCAGCTGCAGAATTCTCTGTGAAAAAATATAATGTCAGTTTGCTATTTTATATAGATATTGATAGTAAACTATTCGACCCAAACCTGTAATGTCTGAGTGTGGAACTCCCATTGAAGTCAATGAGCCTTACATATCTGGAGTACTCGCAGGATTCAGCTTGTTCATTTGTTGAAGAACCTGTTTTTGTTCTAAGGTTTTTTACCTGTCTAATCTAAATTTAGAAAAACAAAAACAGCATTTAAAAGTTCTAGATATACACTGATCTCTATCTGAAACAAAAATGATAAAAATATAGTATATGAGAACTATTTTAGGCTATAATAGTTATGGTTTGTTTGTTTTTTTACAGTTTTATGATGCATTTTTCTAATGTAATGTAAGAGTAATTTGAATCAGGCTCATATTAACTAAGAAAGGTTAAACTCTCACAAATGGACTCACAAAGAAGTGTTAGTCATTAGTAAACAAGGTTTTATAGAAAAACCATAAAGGATGGTGTCAGTCAAAGCACCTAAAGTGCGAGCGTGTGTAATTTATCTTGTATACTCAACACATTGAAGGGAGTCTAAGAGAGGAGAAAAATACAGTTGCTTGTTATAAAGTTTTCACTAGCTGAAAGGACTTGCCAGCAATATGAAATCTCAGCACATCTGTATCATATGCATTTTTGCAGAATCTGCATGGTGGATTATTAATAAAAACTTACAGAGCAAAACACAGCCAAAATGGGATATAAGAGTTATCTAGCATGGACATTGCTAGATTCATATTACACTAACCACTGTACAAACAACTGCCAGGTTTCAGATTACAACAACTATACTGTACCACCAGTGAGACCTGAGTAATGCAGAAGGAATGGAGCATATCATTCATTTCTGTTGCATAGATGCCTTTCAAACAGAGTAACTAAGAAAGCCACTCACTGATGGCTGTCTGGCACTGCAGTGAACTGTTTTCCTGGACAGTGATATTCCCACAACAATTATAGGTATCAAGTACCATACAAATTACCTGGAAGAAAGCATTTGGTTTGACACACTATGATGGTTCGACATTTGGCACACTCCTTCCTAATTTACGATTAACAAGGATTAGATTGTTTTCACTTTTTGTGATAGCTACTTATAGTTGACCCTACATCCACAAGGTATCAGTGGCATGATTTTAGTTTTAAAATATAGCCACACTTCTACAGTCATTTCAAGTGAATTAAAAAAAGAGCTGAATATAAAAATACAAGGAAAAAGTAAAATGCAGTAACAATGCCTTGCATTTATACACCACAGAAACTCAGAAGAACCAGAACCAGCCCTTCTATAGTGTACCTACCACTCAAATACAGCCCCTTTTAAGTGGCTGCCTCCTTTAAAACACTACAAAGCAGCATAAAACAGAAATTTAAGAATAAGTATGCACTTGAAATCACAGAAGAAATCAAATGACTCACTCTTGTTCCTCATTCAGTTCAATGGGAATTTTATGACTGGATTCAATGGGAGTAGGATAAAGTCCAGAAACTAGTTGTCTGGGCTGGAATTTGGCAGGGATATCGGGTTGAGAATGCATTTGTAAATTCTTGAGTTGGATCGCTGTGTGACGCCTGGACACAGGAGGAGGGGTGGATGTCGTATACCTGGACTTCAGGAAGGCCTTCGATACGGTATCCCACCCCATACTGGTGAACAAATTAAGAGGCTGTGATGTGGATGACTGCACAGTCCGGTGGGTGGCGAATTGGCTAGAGGGTCGCACCCAAAGAGTCGTGGTAGATGGGTCGGTCTCGACCTGGAAGGGTGTGGGCAGTGGGGTCCCGCAGGGTTCGGTCCTTGGACCGATACTCTTTAATGTCTTCATCAGCGACTTGGACGTGGGAGTGAAATGTACTCTGTCCAAGTTTGCAGATGAGACAAAGCTATGGGGAGAAGTGGACACGCCGGAGGGCAGGGAACAGCTGCAGGCAGACCTGGATAGGCTGGACAAGTGGGCAGAAAACAACAGGATGCAGTTCAACAAGGAGAAATGCAAAGTGCTGCACCTAGGGAGGAAAAATGTCCAGCACACCTACAGCCTAGGGAATGACCTGCTGGGTGGCACGGAGGTGGAAAGGGATCTTGGAGTCCTAGTGGACTCCAAGTTGAACATGAGCCGGCAGTGTGACGAAGCCATCAGAAAAGCCAATGGCACTTTATCGTGCATCAGCAGATGCATGACAAATAGGTCCAGGGAGGTGATACTTCCCCTCTATAGGGCGTTGGTCAGACCGCAGTTGGAGTACTGCGTGCAATTCTGGGTGCCACACTTCAAGAGGGATGCGGATAACCTGGAGAGGGTACAGCGAAGGGCAACTCGTATGGTCAAGGGCCTGCAGACCAGGCCCTACGAGGAGAGACTAGAGAAACTGGACCTTTTCAGCCTCCGCAAGAGAAGGTTGAGAGGCGACCTTGTGGCTGCCTATAAGTTCATCACGGGGGCACAGAAGGGAATTGGTGAGGATTTATTCACCAAGGCGCCCCCGGGGGTTACAAGAAACAATGGCCACAAGCTAGCAGAGAGCAGATTCAGACTGGACATTAGGAAGAACTTCTTCACAGTTCGAGTGGCCAAGGTCTGGAACGGGCTCCCAAGGGAGGTGGTGCTCTCCCCTACCCTGGGGGTCTTCAAGAGGAGGTTAGACAAGTATCTAGCTGGGGTCATTTAGACCCAGCACTCTTTCCTGCTTATGCAGGGGGTTGGACTTGACGATCTATTGAGGTCCCTTCCGACCCTAACATCTATGAATCTATAGGACAGTGGCTACAACAAATATATTATCTGGGATGTGTGTTAGGTTACCAATATACAACCTTGATTTAGGATCTGATTTTTAAAAATGCTCTTTGTTTGCATAGCTCTACTCCCATTAATCCTAGAGGCATAAAAATCTCTACATTTTTCTTTAAAGAAATAAGGCATGCATGTAGAAAATGGGGAAAAGATTCCCTTCCCTCCATTTTACCCCTCCAAAAGAAGATGGCTGAGAAGGCTGATCTGGGATTGACAAACTCTGCAGCAACTTGGGCATGTTTTCCATGCAGGATGGGTGGCTCTGGATTCTTGATTCAGTCCACAACACAGCGTTTCTGCCGTTACCGCTTTTCCGCCTCCTCTTGTCGTCATAACGTTTTGAAGTACTGAGATCCTTGCAGCAGCCTCTTCTTCCATTTGGGTTGGTCCTGGGTAATAGTCTCCCGCATGTTGATGTTGCTTCACAGATCTCTGCGACCTCACTGAGGGGTGTCATTAGTTGCCTTGATAGGCCTTTAGTACGGGGTGCCTTCAGTTTCTAACAAGCAATTTTTCCTTGTTGAATGATCTCTGCAATTGCTGCTCATTAAAGGATAATTGGACATTAAACAGCCAGGGGAGACAACCCATAGTTGTCTGCTTGGACCCCAAACTTTACTTACTTTCCCCAAGGGGCTTCCTTTTTAACCTCTTCTCTTATTCCATATGGGTTACAACCCTGATAGAGCAGCTATGACAAGCTGTGTCCTGTGCCGCATTGCTGCTTTTGTCACTTCACCTTCCCTGGTTCTCTATCCTTGCGTACCTTGATGTGCTTTGCCAAACTATACTCTCAGCTTCTGGACACTCATTTTCTACCAGTTTCTTCACTGTCTTCCACAAGTTTCTCCTGTGGTGGCACATGCACATTATGTCTATATTAGGCCTGCAGTCTTTTTCCCTTACTTCAACAGCACAAAGCAAACTTAACCCTAAGGCCAATAATTATTTATTTAATTTGTTGCATCTCAACAGTGTGCTCCAAATAAACCCTAGAGAATCAGAGCCCAAATATCTGGTGACCAGCTCTGATTGCAATTGCAATGTTCGGTTTGCAACCAGCCAGTCCCATTCCTTCACTTTCCTCAGCTCCACTGAAAGAGTTGTCAGTACTCACCACTCAGCCCTTCTCATCCATTCTTGATTCTTTCCTTCCTTATTGTAAAGGCTACCCCACAGTCATCAATTCTAGATCACTATATCCAATTCCTCTGTTCCTGTGCCACTTAATTCCCCTGGAGAAAATCCCTTGGTCACACAGACTTCCTCCTTCAAACATTTGTTCTCTTCTATTTCATTCTGACCATTTTTCTTGGTCAAACAGATTGATTATCCATCCTCAGTGGCTTACCATCTTTCTTACTTATTTGAAGTCTTGGATGGTTTCTATAAACAATACCTTGCTCCAACACCTACCTCTTTCTTCATGCACAATCTTACAGACATTTTCAAAAAGACCAACAATATTGGTGCTAATCTGTTTCCTCTCCTATTTCTTTCCTTTGCCTTTCCTTTCCTAACACACATTTCCTTCCCTCCGTTTAATTGCCAATGAGATTTTTTTGTGCAATCTCCACTCCTAATCCTACCTTTTGTCCCAATGACCCTTCCTTTTCTGTCCCTAGACTCCTTACTCCCTTCCTACCTTCATCCTTGCCTTCTTCATGAATTTCTCCATCATTCTCATCTTTGACTCGATTTTCCCTTCAACCTGAGGCACTGATGCTCTTGTTCCCCTCACCTCTAAGCACATCCTCTCAGTTCTCTTCCTCCAGTCCATTACTAGATCCTACCCGATCTGACTTTTGCCAATTGCCTTGTTGTATCAGGACAGGGACAATAGCCAAATGCCAACTATATCTGCACGTTGCACCCTTCTCCCCTACTTTCCAGTTCTCTGTTCTGTCTGTTCAGATGACGAGCCCTTTGGAGAAGAGCTGATGCCACACCTAGTATTTAGACAAAAAACAAATAACATCAATACGAACAACTGTCATTGATGTATTGCAGAATTTAGTAATTTCCCCTAAAGAAATTCAAATCCAAACAGATGCTTGCTGATATTAGGAATACTGTTTGTCTTTCTAGTAACGTTCCTAATGGTTGCTACATTTGGGCCAAAACCTGCTTTTGCTTGAACCAATGCAAATGAGGAAAGAGTTTGCCTTGGTGGTTTTATACTTATTTTACAGGCACTCATGTTCCTTAGAAATTATTTTTCATGATTGTACTCTTATTTTCCCATGACTGATTAGTTTATCAGTTATGAGTTATTACTTTTTGCTGATAATTTAGCTACCCTTTTCTGTAAATATTTCTCAAAGTTTAACAAAAATAAGGTATGTGAACTCTAAAAAAAATTAATCATACCCAAATTTAACACAATGTACTTTAAAAAACTACAAGATATATTAATGTATATTCTTTATTATTCATTTTCCTTAGAAAGCATCAATGAGCATGTAAATTACCAATCAGTTTTATCATGTAAAAGTTCCAGTTATCCTGATTTAAAAGTAAAATAATTCTTTTCACAATTGCCCTCTCTTCCTAGAAGAGAACTCAGCTAGTGGAGAAACAAATTCAGTATAAATGGGTTCTGTTGGATCTCCAAGCCTTCATCTTAGATTAGGGCAGGATTTTAACTCAGAAAATGACATATCTGAGCAGTGATCAGTTGTGCTATCCAGGCAAGTCTATTTAAAAGCACTTTCCATTTTAAATATGGCAATAAAATACCAGACTAGCAAACCTTCTTGATAAGGGTAAAAGCCATACATCCAAATCCAATCTAAATTTGACATTGCCTAGAACAAGAATTCACATTGATAAGCCAGGGCTCATTTACAGGGCCATAAATGGGTGGGTAGCTATAATTTGAGTATTAAACTTGTAAAATATATTGATGGCATGCAAGGGCTAAATAAATAATTTACTACAAGAAAATTGGAAATCTTTACACAGTACTTAATTGACTAGCCACTCTTCCATGTTCTTGATGGCTTCCTATTTTGCATTTTCTTATTTTTCATGTGCTGAAATTTTCCCCATGTGTATTTTATTTCTAACTGCAGTGAATAATCGTAAGTTACTCTATTTCTGAAAACATATTCCATTTCCATCTTTGTTTCATCAGCCAATTGCATTCCTTCTGACATTTTCATTTGTTTGTTTAAAAGCATGAATGAATCAAATGCACTTTTCTTTGCTGTCTGGTATCCTTCTGGGAGGATAAGTGAAAGGGGGGAAAGAATGGCTAGATACTGACAAATACAATCAAATAGCTTTATTGGGCAAAGCGTGAGTAGTGGTTTATGAATGTGACTCTCACTTTTGTGTAGCCTCAAGTAATCACTGCCTCCCTTAATGTGAACTTAATATGAGACCTTTTCCCATTGACATCTTGTTTCAGAGTGCCAAACATGCAATCTGGCCCCCACCCAGGCCCCAGAATTCACCCACCCGATCCTAGAGAAAAAGATGAATTCTTATCTCTCACCCTGTCCCCCACACACATCCACTCCCAAGCAGTAGATCAAATTACTATTGAGAGGGAAGAGCAAACACAACAATTGATAGCCCTGTAGTCAGAAGCAGGACAAAGTGGGAAGTATAATACTTAAGGCCATATTTCATTCTGTACCTGTAGCTATCTTAAACCAGCTTTATATAGGGGTATCATCAGCACTCCCCCATCTTTTCTCTATTTGCCATCTCTTCCATAAGTGAAAGGAAGGAGTGGAGAAATATTCCCTTCCCTTAACTGCTATCAGTTCTTTGGGCATACGTAACACAAGTGTACCTGCTCATTGCCCCTTTGATACCCTTGCCTGGGGAGTGGAATGGTTTATCGCCCAAAGCTGCATAATTTTCTTCTGCTGGGTTAGTGGGAGAACACCTTTTCCCCTACCTTTGTTTTAAAGAAATGTTGCAAGCCCTCAAGGCAATAGCTGATGTAGCATCTTAGAGCTCTACCTGGGATTGCAGTTAAAAGCCTGCAATCAAGGAAGAGGAGGAAGGAAAAAAAAGAGAGGATCAGTGAGAGTCCCTAAAAAGTTAATCAACAACAACAGCAATATTATGAGTAGTGATGCAGTCAAAAAGACAGGAACAGCTATTTATTTCCCTGGACCCTTACTTTTATAGAAAGGTTAAAAAAAAATATATATATATATATATCTGTGTCCAGACACAATTTAAAGACTTTTTTGGACAGAACAGCTGACTTCAGGGTCTTTCTGGCTTGGGTTTTAGTTCATTCACATTTCTAGTTGTTCTGAATGAAGCTGGGAAGAAAGGGATTTTCTATACCACAAGAATTTATGAGAAAATGTTTCCATCCCAAATTAGGAGTAGAAGTTAAAATCTCAAAAATATTCAGGAACTGATAACCCTTTGTTTGATCTTCTGAATATATATATATATTTTTTTTTTTTTTTTGCTTTTTCAGTATCTATTAAATAGCATTTTAAACTATTTAAATATCAAAACAGGAGATTTTGACATATCAGAAACTTTTCAAAATTTTCTAGATCAGAAGATTAGGTGAAGCCAACCTTTCCTAGAAATCACTTGGGTTTAAACAAATCATTATTTTCCAACCAGAAAAAAGGTTGAATCAGAAAATCCCATCTAGCCCTAGTCATAGGTGTCCACAGCAACCTAACCTGGAAGGCTAAGTACTATGGCACCCAACTGAAAGAGGTGGCATTCTTACTGATCTCGGCCTTGTCTATACTAGAAAGGGTTTATCAGTGATACACATACCCTAGTGGAAACCCTCCTAGTAGAGAGACAGGTTATATGAGAGAGAAAGAGTTCCTTTGTTGGTATAGCTTACACCAGTGCCTGAACAGATCTAAGTGATACTGGCAAAAGATCTTTGCCAATGGTACTGAATTTACATTAGTGCTTTTTGCTGGGAAGGTCACACCCCTTTCAACATAATTATACCAATGAAAGTTTCTAGCATAGACCTAAGTCTAGATAAGCATTGTGAAAGCAATGAACAAATCAGAATGGTTTACAGAAAATTCAAATTAACCAGAGTTGCTTTGTTCCAGCTGCTCTGGGCTGCAGCCATCACCCCCCTCTGTTGTTACAAGAGCTCTGAGGCTCCCAGCTAATTCTTTTTTCCACCTGCCCTCCTCAATAAATTTCTTTTACAGAGACTGATAGTATTTTTTCTACAATTATTCCACTGTTTTTCCTGGCATGTAACCCTTTCTTCCCAGCTGAGTGCATGACCTTATTTCATCAAACTGACAAAACTTTCACTATCTGCTACACAAGACTTTATCACTTTGTGTTCCACTCCTGCAGATCCAGAAATGTCTATACAGAAAAATATCCTTCCAGGAAAAAGTCCTTATCCAAGTTCCTTGACAGATGGATAAGGACAGAATTCTTGACAGAATATTGGCTGGGAGCTTTATATGGGAGCAGTAAAACGCAAATTAAAATCCTCAGATGTGTGAGGGGGTATGGATTAATCTGATGTACAGTATATGCTGAGGAGCCAGAAGAAGGCATCACTAGAATGTTTTACTTTGCAATGAGATTGTGACCTGCCTTAGGGAAATAAGAACCCCTGCTACAACCCTAACTTGGCCACCCAGGTCTTGGAGCCAGGTGCACAATGGTAAGCAAAATCAAGCATCTGCTTATTTCCTCTCTGGGGTGAAGGTAGAAGAGAATCGGAAATAGACAGACCACTCACTATCCAGTTCAGATGAGGCACTGTCTTGGGAGGGGGTGGAGGAAATCCATATTTTTAGTTCACTATAATTCAGAAGTAAATTATTGCCCCCCTGGGTAAGGGAGGGAAGATGTCATTCTATTACAATGCTATGTGGACTTC
This sequence comes from Alligator mississippiensis, assembly GCF_030867095.1. NCBI lineage: Eukaryota > Metazoa > Chordata > Crocodylia > Alligatoridae > Alligator > Alligator mississippiensis. The sequence goes on along the minus strand of NC_081828.1, from coordinate 155,855,276 downwards.
CTTTTGTGATGGTGCAGTTTATACAACACCCTTTAATGAGCATTGTGCTCATGTCCCTCTAAATTCATTTAAGTTCACAGTTGAATTTGACCTTCTGTCTCCAAAACTCCTTTAAAGAAAGTACCATATTTTTGATGAGAAGTGTCTTTCACAAAATGAATTAGATGTTGACTCTGAGCTGAATTCCTTTTGTATATTTGGCATAGTCAAAGAACCTTTGCTAGTATTTATTTGAAAGTATACAATGAAAAAGTTAAATTGCATGGGAGGAAATGCCATAAGGACCCTGACATGGACTTTTCCACAAATTGTTGCATTCAGATACAGGTTCTGAACAAGAGGAGACCCTTCAAATACCTAGAATATCCAGTATCCTCCTAATATTCAGGACCTACCAACTACTTCCTATCAGTCAAAGCTGTCTGACATAGTTGCTGTGAATAACCACAAAATCTAGCTCGTTACTGAGTCCCATAACTTGGGTGTCATCTTTGTCTCAAACCTCCATAGATCCCCTGACATCCAGGCTATGTTGAAGTCTTGAAAATCTTTCTACATGAATTATCTATGATATGGCCTTTCCTGTCGATCAACATAGCCTACATTTTTGTTCAGGCAGTATCATCTTCTTTGACCTTAACAATTAAATCTTGTCCCTCTTGCATCTATCCAAAACACTGTTCCTAAGCCATTTTCCTACCTCAGTGCTTTTAATTCATCACCCTTTTCTATGCTTCTAAGGCTCCCTTTCCTCTATTTTACCAAACCTAAGATGCAGGTCTTTTCTTTTGAACGCCTTCCTAGTCTATTGGCAGACAAGGTTCTTTGGATAAACGTGATACCTTTTATTAGAACAACTAAATAGTTGGAAAAATGTTCTTTGCAAGCTTTTGGGCACAAACACCCTTCTTCAGCCAGAGAGAATCTGCTTCTATTCCTGGGTAGAATAGACGTCAAAATGCAAAAATGCAGGTCTGTGAAAATGCAAATGCGTGGCAGTGAGAATCTTTCTTCCCACTGAGTAGGATGTCTCTCTTTCAGTACTGAAAGGTCACCTCTCACCCCTGATCCATCTATGATGCCAGACTCCATTACCCACGTGTTAGATTTTCAGTGTACTTTCATGCAAGTTGCACCCACAAAATGACTTTATTATACATCTTCGAATACTCCAAACTGTCCACTGATTTATGTACACAAAAGTTAACAAAAGTTGGAATGCCAATGGGCTGGGACTACTACCTATCAATATTATCTCATCATTTCCTTGTGCTTCCCTATCAGCACATCTCCTGCCTCTTGGTTTGTACCTATATTTTAACCTGTCTGTGGCAAAGATCATCTTTATATCCCATGTTTGTATTCTGCCTAGCACAACACAATCCTGGAACATGACTGCAGCTCCTTGGCATTATGGTAATGTAAGTAATACATGACAATAACAACATCCTGAAGGGCCAGGGCTACTGCACAATGTTCTATATTAAGTCTGAGATCCTGTGACTGCTTCTCCATCCAGGCTGCCTAGGCTTCTTCCAGGATGCTCTGATGAAAGCAGGAAATCTGTGCATAGTGGGCTTCTTCCCTGTACTGATCCATGGGCAGCAGGTATGGTAAAACTCCCCCTCGCCAATGTAGTTAGCCACTGTTAATGGGAAACTTATTACTTCATGATGCAATTTTGTCCCTCCGTATACTTTCTTATATGTATACTGAATATACAGGGGAGATGCATCTTATTTACTGAATACACAGGTGCATTGCAGTGTTTGACCTTGGGCTGTTTGTGAGAGAGAGCTGTGTAGAGAACTTTGCACAAAATAAAGTTTAGCCATCCTGGTATGTACCACAACAATGGTACCAGTACCACATCAAAGATATTTAAGTGCCTCTTCCAAAACTATTTATGAAGTGTGCACATAAGAAGCACTGATCCACCCTTCTCTTCCTTCCAAGGAACAACTTTATATTTTATTCCAAGCAGCAGAGGTCAAATTTGCTTTGTCATTTTTGAGGGAGGAAAATGCAAGTGAAGGCAATAGTGAATGATAAACCCAGATTTAAAAAAAAGAAGAGGGTTTTTGATACTTCCTTTCATTCAAAGGTTTTGAAGTACTACTTCGATGTGTAAACATTAATTCTGACAACACTACTGTGCAGTAAGTAAGTGTGATGTCCATTTACAGATGGGTTTGACTCACAGAAAAAAATAAGAAGGTGCTTACCCATGGGTACATGGACTCATTTGCAGGAGTAGGAATAAAATTTAAAAAAGTCTTGATAACTTAATCCCCTTCAAGAGCCACTTGATTGTATTTACTTTCAGATGCATTAACAGGACAAAAAGGGGTTTAACCCAAGAGTCCAAACTCAGCATTGGACAACTACTGCACTTAGGAAAGGACAGGCTGGTGTGAATCACATTTCAGCTTGTGTTCCATTGGCAAAAAAACCAGCCAGATAGTGGATCATATTTTAAATCACCATTAACAGTAAGCTTTGAAAATGCTGTTCCTTTCCTACTGTGCTTTCTAAAAAATACACAGTGCAAGTGTGCTCTGAACACAACAGAACTAATTGAACAATTGCAGCAAAGGAGGTCAAAACCCAACAAACAGTATAGCATCTAAAATGACTCTAGAGAATTTTAACAGATGGACACTTGTAAATCTAACAGGATTTCCTACTGGTGAGAATGCCTTAGGTAAAATGCAGAATGTCTCATTAAATTGTCAGCCTGCTAAGAGTTGTTGCTCATGTGAAAACAACAGCTATGTAGAGCTCTACTGTAAATATATACATCCATATATTAAGATGGATTGGAGTTGCAAAATACAGATCTGAATGCAGACTTAGAATCCTTTCAAAGGTGAATGAGGTTGAGATGCAATGTGTTGATTCAGGACCAATAGGGGCAGAGGGGTTGGGAGAGAGAGATGAAAACAAAGATCCTGATCTTTTAGAAACTATTCCCCTCCTTCCTATTGTACAAGAGTGTTTGGTGGCAGCCTTTTACATCATTCCACACAGCTTAGGAAAATATTCTGGGTTTAATTTCAAAAAAGGACTTTTTATTATTACTTCCTTGAGAATTGAACTGCTTACACTGACAGCCACATAGGTGCTGTTACATCAGTGATTTGAATGTAAACCACGGAAAGACAGTGGTTACACATTTCATTTTAACAGTAATTTGGGTAAGAGCAATTCTCTTTTAACTCCTTGAACTATAGCAAATGCCTCTTTACCCCAACCTCCTCACCTTTTGCTTTTGAGACCTATAAGTCTTCTGTTCAAAGTCACATTCCTATTCAACCAACTTCCCTGGTACGAAATAGCCTCTGCTGGTTTTATTGGCATTTCTCACAGCATGTGAGTTCAAAGAAAATGATTACAAGTTAAGGCAGATCTCTGTTCTTTAAAGAGCTATAGTGTATAGATCTGTAGAATGATATATAACATAAAAACCACTTCCAACTGAGGAAAGCTTAGCACAGCTAGCTCAGGGATAGTTGCTCAGCTGCTAGAATTACTGCTTGCAAATAAAGATTCTGGTTCAAGTTTCAGCTACATGGGGGCATGTATGTTGTGCATACAAGACCAGGCATAGAGTGGGGTACCAGCCAATTAGCTAACCTCAGCTAAAGAGCCTTGCAACTAGCAGAAAGGCAGAATATGCACTTTCATGGCTTATCAGTGGTTACAAAACAACATAAGACCAAAAAGAATTGTGTGAAACCACCAGTTTTAGCCTTGTGATTATTAATACACCCAACTGACAGGCTTACTGCCTGTGAAAACTGCCCTTCATTTTTGTGATATTTTTGGCACATGAGCAGCCTGTAAATATAAACAGATTATTTCCCGCTCACTGAAAGACCCACATCTCTTGGGTGGAATATACTACATGTTTAGCAGTGTCATAAACCCTATATAAGAGTTTAAAACTGGCACTGAGGGGAAAACCTTATTGCCTAATAAGCAAGAGTGTTGGGGAAGGACAGCATTAGTTCATACACCCAGTAAAATGCTGAATGTACTTCTATGTGAGACCAGTTGTGCTACTTGGGTAAGGCAAATATGAGGGCAGGGCTGATGAATCTGACTATTGAAACACTGACCAAATCTCAAGCAGAGAATAGATACACAGAGCCGTTCTAATGCTATAGTAGTAATTGTACAGGACATTTGTCACTCTGCACCCTAGGTACAAGATTCCATGTGCTATACCTCAGCCCTTGGCAATCTCCCCGGTGAATAGCATTTTTTCTTCTGTGCACTGCGAAAAGGATTTGCCCTTAAATCTGTGTGTGAGTGTGAGAGAGAGAGAGAGAGCACTTTTTATTACTTTCAGATACCACAGATGCAAGAATTAGTTTGCAGTGTTACCACAATTCATGTGTAAATGTTGCATAGTACATTGTACATTATATAAAGCAAAAGTAAGCCCACTATCAGATTTAACAGAGTGGCACAACTCCCAAATGCCCTGGGAGAGATCTCCTGGTTATATTTACTAAAAGTGGTCAAAAAGGCTAATCAATTTAATGAGAAGTATAGGTCAAATTTCTACATTTACCATAAAAAGTTCAGCTTTTCAAATGAAAAACAAAAACTGTTTAAAAAAAAATCAAATGTCTAAAATTATTTTTGGTAAAAAATGTAATAATGTTATTTGATTTGGCTTCCCTTTTTTAACCTGTGTGACTCCATTTCTTCTTTCTCTGACACCAAGAATTTTACTACAGTCATCTTAGTACAAAGTCCTCTGACTCTTATGATTCCACCCAGCAAATTCTGAGGCCAGAGAACTCAGGCAGAGACAAAGAAGTTTTCCTGGCAGTTCCTTTAAAATTTTTATTTTTATCAATATTTATTTCTGCAGAGCCTGAAGGGAATTTCTCTGCTTGGGTTGTTTCACTATTTTCAGCTTCCTTCTGAACTGACTGCCTGTGATAATCTACTTTTATTTGACCTCTTCCATCATCAATCAAGTTCTCAAGCACCTATTAGCATATTATTGTCTTGTCAGAGACTTGATGACTTCAATCGATCCCTCCTTCCGAGTCCTCCACCCCCCCACCAAACACTCCTTGTGTTTCACCGTTCTTCCTGCTTTAAAAAAATATCTTTTTTCAGGTGCCTAAACTGGAAATATAACACTGAATAAGGTATGAATGGTTAAAATAGTGCTAAATTTTCAGAAAAAGGGTGCTAAGTAAAATTTTATCATGTAAACAGACACCCCTTAATGTCTGCACAAACGTGGAGTTTTTACAAGCATTTACTTGTGCATGGTCTGTTAGAGTTCTGTCTTACATAAAACCTAGGGTCTCCACTATGAAGCTGATCTTTATGAGGCTGACTTACATATCACTTGTGCTGATGTAAGTCAGGAAAAGTCCTGAAGTTAAATGAAATTACAGGGCATGTCTATAAGGTACAAGGCAATTCTGCACAGAAATACCCCATGCTAGCTCTGCATGTGCTAACTGTGGAACTGGCATACCCACCATAATCTGGCATGACACCTGGGCTAATGAGTTCCATTTCTTATTCTGCCCCTTTGAAATCTCTCTACTGGGGAGAAACAAATGGAAATGTTTCCACATTTGGTGTAAGTGCCCTGTTGGATCTCTATGTTGGGTGAGTTTTATCCAACTTTGACAGACATCCTACAATTTGACACTTTGATTATGTATGGCAAGTTCTACAAGTAGAAGACAGGATAGATAGGCACCTTTATAGACTAACTAAAGATATATAGAGAGCATAAGCTTTCGTTAACTCAAGCTCGCTTCATCAGATGCTGTGAAAGGACAAATATAGAGTAGTGTATAAAGTGGAATGATCTGAATATAAACGATGGGAAGGGAGAAGGGAAAGGAAGGGGAGGGGGGCACAGCACTGGGAGAGGCAAACAAGAGGAACCATAGGGACAAAGGAGTCATAAAAGCTAATGCAGGTAATGGGACAAGAATCCATAGTCCCCATTTAAACCATACTCAACACATTCCAGTCTGTTGATGATCTCTTGTTCCACAATTTCTGGTTGAAACTGATTTTTAAAATTTTGCTGCCCGAGAACAGCAATCCTAAATTCAGCAATGAAATGTCCAGGGAAGTTAAATGATTCTGCCACAGGTCTTTGTTTCTTTCTGCAGCTGATATTAGATGGTATTCATTCACTCTCACATGTAGAGATTGCCCTGTCTGTCCAATGTGGATAGTAATGCGACACTGTAAACAGATGATGGCATATATGATGTTAATACAGTTTCAGGGAAATGAACCTGAGATATTATACTCCTTGTTGTTTGTTCCAGTGATGACATAGTGTGTATTGATGTGGGTGCATAGAAAGCATTTGGGTCCTGGTGCCTTGATGAGGATGGGAGTTAGTTAATCTGTTGCTTGAGTTATGCTGTTTTAGATCAGGATACTGTTGGTAATCCAGGATAGGTGTTGTCCCCCCATGGCTGCCTTGAGATAGTTATCCATTTCCAGGAGGGGTTGGAGGTCATTACTGATGTGTATAAGGTGCTCATGCTGAGGGCTGTAGGTAATGAACAGAGGGGATGGTGTTGTTCTTGTCATGGGGTTGCTACGTTCGCAAGTTGGAGCAAGGTCTAAGTCTGGTTTTGGTGATTTGACTGGCTGAAGTTTTGGAATTGTATTAAGATGTTCATCTTGGTTGATGAAATCAGAGTAGAAATGGTTGTAAGGTAGAGCTTGGCTGTAGACAATGGATCTAGTGGCATGCCTAGGGCAAAAGCTGGTGTTGTGAAGGCAGCTGTGGTGGTTGCTTGGTTTCAGTTGCAATATGGTAGTGATGTGGCAGTGATCTGGCCATTGCAAACCTTAACCCTGGTGTCTAAGAAATGAATCTGCTGGGTAGAGTATTTCAGAGTTAGTTTGATGGAGGGATGGATGTTGTTGAAGCTGTGATGAAGTTTCTCTAGAAAGTCCCTCTTGTGCATCCATATTATAAAGATATCAACAATGTACCTGTGATATACCAGGAGAATGAGAGGGTAGCTGCAGAGGAAACAGACATCAAGATCTATCATATATATGTTGGCATACTGGGGGGTCATATGTATGCCTGTGACATTACTTCCCATTTGTAGGTATAGCGAATCCCCAAATCTGAAATAGTTGTGTATAGACAAAACAAGAGAGTGCAATGGAAACAGAAGCAGTTTCCTCATTGGAATAATGGTCTTTAGGGCTTGTAATCTGTTTTGTAATCCAGGTAATGTTGGTGGGTAGAGATATTACATCCATGGTAGCTAATATGGTGTTTGCTAGAAGTTTTTCAATGGAGTTCAGTTTCTTTAAGAAATCTGTGGCATCTTCCAAATAGATGGAACCTCCAGTGGCAGATGGGAATATGAGGGAATAGACTCAAGTCAATATAGCCAGAAACACCTTCGATGATAGTGTCAATGCCAGACACAATGGGGTGTCCTTGGTTACCAGGTTTGTGGATCTTGGGTAATAACTAATAAGTAAAGCTGCCTGGTCTAAGTTCCTGGGAGATGAAAAGAGTAATTATCTCCTGTATTTCCAGAAGAAATCCTTGAGGAGTTTATCTAGTTCCCCCTGGTTGTGCTGTGTAGTCCTGTCAGGAGTTTGTAAAATACTGTTGGAAAGTTCTTTCTTGGCTTCTTGTATTGCAGGGTAGAAAGAAAGAAAATGGAATAGTGAAGACACTTCAGTTAATCTGAGAGTGCTGTTGGATAAGTTGATTATAGTATAATGAATTAGAAGGTTGTTGGATCATGGAAGCAAAACTCTCTAACCTTGCTTCTTCTTGAAGAAGTGAAGGCTTCATGGATGAATGTAGAGCTCTGCTCCTGGAAAATGGCTATTACATCTCTGAGTGGTTCTGTATCCTCTTGGTTAGTTCTGCAAGTCTGCTGTTGATTTGTTCCAGTGTTTCACCAATAAGGTGGTTCATCAATTTCTGCATGAGAGTGAAGCACAGCTTGCCAGAATACACTGTGTGGTATGTAGGATGGAAGGAATTAGTCACCTGGAATCCCTTGAGTATCATATTAATTTCCTTGCATCTGGTCAGAAATAAGATATCTGAGTATACTTGAGCAAGTTTCTTGTGTATATTGACTACAGGCCATTTCATCCAGCTAAGCATGGTGCCATCCATGAGCAGAGAAAAGGTAGTTAGTAAGGGTGTGTAAAATGGGCTGTATTCAATTTGGATTTGGCCTGAATCAGGGACAGTGATTTGATTTGTTGATTTGGATCACTGTCCTTGATTCGATTTGGCTGAATCCAAATTTTAAGATTTGATGCTGATTCAGAGAATCAACGATTTGGCCATAGACACAGCTTTAAATGTTTTTTCTACATACCTTGAGGTACCAGGCATGGCTTGTGAATGCTGTGATGCTGGGGTGGATGGAGTGTCCCACAGGAGTAGGAGTGTGTGGGGGGAGAGGGTGGGGAGGCACGCGTGCTCAGCTGCAAACCCAGAAGCGGATCAGAAGTACTTTGCCAAGCCAGGGAGGCATGGGGGCTCTCCAGTGTGCTCCCCAGCATATCTGGAAATGGACTGGAAGTGCTTCTGGTCCACTTCTGGGTCTCCTGCCAAGTGTGCTGGGGAGCCTCCCGCGCTGCTGCGGGACACTCCATCTGCCCCACTATTGCAGCATTCAAGAGCCACCTGGTACCTTGAGGTATGTAGAAAAAATATTTAAAGCTATGTCTATATCCAAATCGCCTAATCTCTCCAAATTGATTCAGAGGGTTCCAATTCACTTGAGAGATTAAAGGGTCTCCCAATTCAATTCAGATTCAGAGATTCGGCCACCGAATCGGGCTGAATCTCTGCCGAATCAAATCAGGGTCTGAAGTTTGCACAGCCCTAGTAGTTAGCCCTGTTAGTCTGAAGTAAGGCAGAATAGATATGCATTTTATAGAACAACTGAGTAAGACATACATAGAGTATAAGATTTTGTGAATTTGAGCTTCCTTCATCTGATACTGTGAAAGGAAAAACATAGAGCAGCATATAAAGTGGAGTGAATCATTTGAATACTCTACGAGTCAACATGTAGGATGTCTGTCAAAGTTGGACATATATAATCAAAGCCTCATTGACCTTAATTGAATAGAAATCCAGGTTTAGATTTATTGAAACAACATAGCATTCAGCTATATCATTATAAAAGCATACTCAAGATATGAAGCCTGAAGTCTGGCCTTGAGCCTGTAAAAAATGGCATGGTAGAAACCCGTGTGAATTTTTTCTCATTTATTCCACATCAATTCCTTCTACCTGGTAGTTTTGCAGATGCAACCTGGGACTCAGTCAAGCTGTATTCTTATGTGTCATGCATAATCACCACTGGGGTTGCACAAGCATAACAGGATAAAATGTGGTCTGTACAATTTTTGGTACTGAGGACACAAAAAGGAAAGAATCCAGCTGGGAGTCATAAAGAATCTATAGAAAATACAGAACCCAACATTGCTGTTTTCACAGAGTTATCGGTAGGAATAGAACAGCATTTTTAATCCCAACTTCTGAAAATTTGAGGCCATCATATATAAATAAGATTACAGATTCTTTTGAGCCTATATGGTAGCCCATTTCTACAACATAGAATTCAGGGCTTGGTTTTGCAAAATCATTTTTTTAGTGCTTTCATTTTGCAAAATTAGAATGAAACTAGATTCATTTTTTTTTTTCCAAATCAACCATTTTGGGGTAGTTTGGGTTTATCTTTTATAGGGATATAGTAATGTCTTGTCAGCTTCCAAGTCATCCCCATTATTTTCAACGTAACTGATGAATAGGGATAAAAGAGTAGTCTAAAAAAATGTGCCCATTTTATGAATGTCATCTTCTTTATAATGAAAGCATCACAAAACTTTCACAAGCTGTTTATTCTCAGTGTTCTGGATATTGTTGCTTGTATTAGTGGCTGGGTGTTGGAAGTGGTGATTTTAGGGATTCCTTTTAACAACTGTCTGCAGACACAGAGACCTGAACTTAGGGGCTCAAAGGGCCCCTTTCAATCCTATACTTCTATCGTTGATGTATAGCACATTCCAGCACTGTTGGAACAATGCAAGCAGTAAGTTTTAGCAATGACTCTGTTTTTACTAGCTCTGCATTTTGCTGCTATACCACTGCAGATGAATGGAGCGGATGAGAAAGTGGGTTCAGAGGAAATGTCTGAGAGTTTTGCTTATAAAAAAAAAAGAAAAGAAAAGAAGTTTCAAGCCTTAATGAAATGTCGTTTCCTACCCAAATATACACTTTAATTGGTTAAGGAAAGTAAATAAAGTCAGCAGAAAAAAAAAAATCTCATTTTGAGATTTTTTTTGTTTCTATTTTTGCTAATTAAAAATTGAAACCAAAACAAAGAAAAGAAGAGGAAGGACGAGAGAAACCAACCCAAGAGGTTGGTTATTATTTTGACAAAAACATGTTAATCTGCTTCTTTCTGCTGCTCTTCTCATTAACCTTTTCTTGCTGAAAACTCACAGCTTAACAATAAATACAGTACTAGAGAAGACCTAATTTAGTCCACATATCAAATAAGTAGCAAATACAGTAAAAATAGCAATCCCTACCTAGGGAATGGGAAGGAAGCATATAATCAAATGCTCTTGATTGATCCAAGTGGAGAAATATGAAAAGATACAAAACCTGATACTATCTATTAGCTTTACATGTCCAGAGTTAAAGATCATCAAGAAAGTTAAAATACTATGTACAGTATTTTCTTGGGATAAGAAAATTACAAAAGTGCCATTCTCTTTTTATGAAATATATGTATATAGGGAGAGATAAAATGTTAAGAATAAAGGCTATCCTTGTCAGTAAGCTTATTTTGGATGATTTATTAAGAGAAATTGAAAGCTTTATATTCTAAAGGAAAGCAGAATTTAGAACAGAAAAAAATACTTTGAAATAGCAGGACATCTTTTCTAGTCATGTGCACCCAAACAGCACCTACCTATAAGAAGAGGCATCATTCCAACATGCAGTTTCCACTTTCCCTTTGACACGTACTAAATAGGGCTGTGCAAAGCTTCAGCAGCCGTTTTGTTTTGGAGGTGTTTCGACCCGTTTTGGCGCCAGAAGCTCTGAATCAGAATGGGAGACCGAGAAAAAGCTCCTTAATGAAATGAAAGCATCCAAAACGTTTTGGAAAATGTCAGTGTTTTGGAGCTTCTGAGCTGGGCTTGCAAGGAAACAGAAACTAAGAGGGAGAGGGAATAAGGGGAGAAGGACTGCTCTGATATTGACATCTGTAGCTGGCCAGTGTCCGCGATCTGTCCCTGAGGTCCTTTCCAATCCCAGTGCTCTGGGGGAGGCTCAGAGAAACAACATATAAGGCTGTGTGTGTGAAATCCTCTCTGCCATTTCTCAGCTGTGTCTGTGTTTGCAGCATGAGCAGCAGCAGAGAGCAGCATCTGCAAACTTGCAGTTTGGTAATCCCTTCCTACCAAGTTGTAACCAATCCTTTCCCACTTATCCTTGCCTACCCTCCCTATTGTTATCCCTTTCAACTCTTTCTTCCCCAAAACTCCTGTTATTTGTTCTTATTTCCCCCCCCCCCCACCAAACAAAAAGAAAGTGGTGCTTTCCCTGGCAGTGCCTTATCACTGTGCAGGAAAGCACTACACATATACACACACTCAGACACACTTTCCAGCACACCAAACATGAAGCATGCTGGAAAGGCAGGAGCCAGGTCTTTTGGCAGAGAAGTGAGAGGGGGCAGAGGGAGAGCTGTAAGTTCCCCCCGCCAAAACTTAGACACACCCTCTTTTCTACCGGTCATGAGGCTTCTGCTGCTGTGGCAGCAAGGAGGTGGAAAGTGTCTGCACCTGCACCACCTCCACTAACACCAGTTATAATGACCACGAGCTCCAGCATGACAGTCTCCTCCACTCCAGTTTCAGTTCCCAGCCTAAGCCTTCCACTGCCAGAGGAGGAGCTGGGTCTGGAAGCAGAGGAGCCGAGTGCCATTGCCAGGGAAGTTCTGGGGAAGGAAGGGGAATCTGAGTTTGTGTTTCACATCCCTCAGAGTTCCCCTAGAGCCAGGTCTCCTTCTCCAGAAGGCATCTCTGAGGTTGAGGCTGAGAGACACAAACTGCTTTTGAGTCCACGAGTTTCTGTATCTAGGAAGTTGATGAAGTGAAGTTCATAGGGTTGTCTGTAAATTCAAACAAGCACTGAACCTCACTAACCTCATCACCAGAAACCAGCTTCCTACAGTCCAAAACACACCAAATGAATCCAGACCGTGCCATGACAAGAAATGCAAAACCTGCCAACTTATCTCCAGTACCCTCACAGTTACTACACCCCACAAAAGAACCAACACCATTCCTGGATCTTATACCTGCACCTCCAGAAACAGTATATATCTCATCTAGTGCACCAAATGCCCTGCTGGAAAATATGTAGGAGACATCCAACAGCAACTGTGCACCAGAATGAATGTAAAATGACAGACAAGAATACAGACAAGAATACCCAACTCCTTGCGGGGGTACATTTCTCACAAGAAAACCACTCTCTCTCCAATCTCTCAGTCCTGATCCTCAAAGGAAATTTACAAACTACTTCTTACAGATGGGCCAATGAACTTAACTTCATCAACCTCCTAGATACATAAACTCATGGACTCAATATAGACATTAGATTTATGACACACTATAGCCTGCCTGACATCTGACTCCCCAGGTACCTCTCCACTTTTACCTGCTACATCCTCCTTCCCCCCACCCCCCCCAGCCTGTTTCTCACCCCCTAATGCCTCAATTTACACTTTCACTGACTGACTTTCTTGCCGGCATGCCAGCCTCTGGCTTTTTTACTATTCCTTCCATCCAGGAAGGGGGCACACACCAACTGCAGATGCTGCCTCAGGCTAATAGTAAGCTTTTCAGTTTAAAAACCCTTCAAGATATATTTCTCTAACTATTCAGTTGGTCTAATAAAAGATATCAGATTGACCCAAAGAACCTTGTCTGTGTGGCAGAATGGGAACTCCATAACCAGTCACAGTGCTAGTTTCTCCCACCTGCCTCTGGGCACACCGCCCACCTGTCTCATCTGCCATGCCTTGATGATATCTAATTAGGATGATAATTAGGTGGGAGGCTGCCCATTCTTACCCCGATGCTAGGGGGCACTATCTGCAGCTTCATTTCTCTCCTATGCCGCAGCCCAAGCCTCACAGATGGCATCCAGGTGACAATGCTCCCAGCCTACAGCCAAACCAAGCTTAGCCCTTGTTGTCAGGCCTCAGGCACACAAACATTCATACCACCCTTCTCTCACTAGAGCCTCTCACACTCCACCCACTCTCACAAGGCTCTTTAATGCCTCAACAACTTATACTGCCTTGCTCCCTCTTGGAGCAGGCCCCTTCAGCCGTAGGCTTTATCTAGCTCATGCCTTGGGTGACAGACATACCATCTTTTGGGTCTCTCCCATGACCCTCACTGGGGTAGTGGCCAGCCAATTACCTGACCACTGTCAAGCTTGCTGTGGTCCCTTCCAGGGTGACTCTATACACTCAGACATACTGGGCTCCCAGCCTTCTAGTTTCCCCCTCACTGAGGCTACTCATCTTGCTCCCCTCCCTGGGGCTCTACATCTCCACCCCTGTCCCTGAGGCTGCCCCCTCACTAGGGCTTCTCATTTTCACCCCTCCCTGGGTCTCTACATCTCTGCCCCCCTCACTGAGGTCACCACCTCACTGGGGCTACAGGGCTTCCCCCACCCTGGTGGGGCTCAGGTGGCTGTAGCTATGCCTGGCCCCTTCTGGGTCTTACACCCTCCCTGGGCTCAGGTGACTACAACCATGCCTGGCCCCCTTATACCCACCATTGTTAATGTCACCGGTGCCACGCTGAACCCCCAAATCCTTCCACTCAGACCCCAACTGGATCCCTCCAATCAGGTGGCCCACTCCACCTTCATTCTGGGCTGTCTAGCTCCCTGAACTCTCTCCCATCTCGGGTATGGTCCCCCCAGGACCTTTGGCCACACAGGCCCTGGCCTCACATCCAAGGCCAGTCAGAAACCCCAGGCCCTTTGCTCTGGGCATCCCTCACAGTGGGCCCCTGGCCCTTTTGACTCTTCTGATCCTGGCCCCAGCATTGACCAGTCGAGGGTGTTTTGAGTCAGGCCTCTGATCCTCTAGCCCATGATCTCTCTCCTGGGTCTGCCTTCTTGGCCCTACTATGGGGTAACCCACTCAGTTGTGGGAGCTGGGGTTATTAAGGTGCCCTGACCTGCCTTTCACCAGGGTAGTAACTAGCCTGGCATTTCCTGGGGGCTCCCGCGCCACAGAGCCCCACCAGGCCACCCATTCCTGGCAGGGTGCATTTTTAGGTCATGCCCAGGACCAGGAGCCTCCAAACCATCCCATTAAGCTCCTGCCCTTACCTTCAGGATGTTGCATTCAGCCTTGTAGTCAGGCGATGTTTCTGCCTGGCCTGCCAGCAGCGAACTGCTCTGTTTATACAGGCAACCAGAGATCTAAAATGGCCACCGCAATCAAGCACCTGCTGCCTGCTTGGCTCAGCTCTTAAAGTGGCAGGCACCAACAGTGCCCTGCCACCGACTGCCTATGTCCTTAGACCAACACAGCTACAACCTATACACACTCTTTAACACACACAAGTGTCACAAGTTTTGCTTTGAACAGTTTGAGGCATTGGGGATGTGTAGTTGGTGCACATACACCCCCTGAGATTGGCAGTGCACCCCCTGAAATCAGCGCCACCAATGCTGCCAGCAGCACCTGCAGGCAGTCACCGCTCACCACCCTCCCCTTGCCATTGACACTCGCCACCCCCTGCTGCTGACACCACTGAGGCCACCTGTGGGAGCTTGCTGCTTGCCATCGCCATGCCGCCACCACCACCACCACTGCTGCCTGCGGGCAGTTGCTGTGCCCCCTCAGCCTCTGGGGACACATGTTGTTCATGGTTTGAGGTGCAGTTTCACAGAATTCCCTTCACCTACCTCCTTGAAACTTGGCAGGCTTCATGCTCCCGTAAGGGGCTACCATTCCTGCTGTTTTCATCTGAATCAGCCAAAAAATGACAATGTTATAGGTATTTTAGTGATTCCCCATTATAGTCTATGGCTGAATCTCTGAATCAGTGTTGAAATCCTGAAACAGATTTGGCTGAATCGAATTGGGACAGTGATCCAAAACACCGAATCGAATCACTGTCTCTCCGAAATGGCCCAATCTGAATCAGAACAGAGCAGTTTTGCGCAACCCTAATACTATATACTTTATTGACTTCAACAAGAAAATACTTTTTATATAAACTTAGTGATAACAAATGCATCACAAATTTCTGCCATAGTATGTCATGCCATAACATATGCATGACAAATTTCTGCCATAACAAATTCATGACAAATAAACATTGCAAAAGGAATAAATGTAATTTGTCCTCACTTGGTCAGTTGAAAACTGTTCTATTAAAGGCCAATTCTCAACTAGTGAAAAGTAGATTGAGACAGCTGCTGGACCAGCTTTCCACCAGTGGAGGAGGTGTGCTGAAGGAATATTGGGGCATGGTGGAGTTATATTTCTGTACTGCAGTTGTTGCTGGCATATGTTTTCTTAGGACCACAGCAGATGCTATAAGTAGCCCTTAGCTGCTGTAACTTATGTCAGAGTTGGAGGAAACAGACTTGGAGCCATAACCAGTGCTCTGATAATTTCCTGTCCAAGTCCCACTTTAAGAGTATCTTGGCACAGAGAGAATCTCATCCCATATGTTAAACATATGTAAATACTCTGATGACTTGCATTGTTTTCATTGTCATTATACAACCCCATGAGATTTTTAAGGAGAACAGGTTATGAACCATGTTACTAGAAGCCATAAGAAATCCAAGTGGTGGTGATTGTAGCAATCTATCATGAGCCACCAACTATGCTGATAGTAGTATATATCCATACAGTCACAGGATAGAAAGCAGGTACAGCAGAACCTGGATAGTTAGAGGGTTATATTCCATCACCCTGGGGAAGATGAGTAATTATGAGCCACCTGCAGGTTATATCCAGCTGCAGCAAGCAGCTGTGCAGGACTGCTGTGGTGGTCTAACTGATTGCTGAGGCTTTTATTTCAAACAGCACCACTTCTCCAATCAGCTCTACAGGCCTGTTGATAAGCTCCAGCTGAGTGGAAAAGTAGTTCCCTTTAAAGTAAAAATTACAGCAAGCAGCTATGTGGCTCATCCTTCACTTGATAATCCATTGTGAATTCAGTGAGTTGTGAACTATGTGGATGTGAATGATCTGGGATCTACTGTACTCTTAAAAGAGTGACACACAAAGGAAGAAAAGAACTTCACATAGGTCCACATTCAATTTTTATATTTAAAATTGTTTAACTGACAAATATCTATAGGCTCCCAATTTCATCATTTTTCTAGATTAATGGACCTGATATTACCATGTTGGAGACAGTTGGAAACTGATGACACTTTAGCACAATGAGAATTTGTAGACTCTGCATGATATTTATGGTCTTCGAGACTGAGTCTTATCCTTCCCTACTTTGTATTTGCCTTTTATTCCTGTTTGCTTTAGCTTCTATTCTCTCTGGTTCTGACAATGTGAAGTTGTGCACAAATATAAAATGTTCAGGAATAATATGATGACTACAGTTTTATATAGCACTTACCTTGTATTTTTTCTTGCTTCATGATATTTCAGCTCTTTCTCTTTTCATATATGCAGTAAAAACATTTAAGCAATGATTCAAAACATTTTTACGTAAAATAGGTTATGAATTTGACTTAAATGCACACAAGCCAGGGAATTGAGAATTAATATCTCTTTTTAAACTTAAAACTGATCTTTTTAAATAATGAATTTCTTTCCTTTAATTCTTGGTCCTTATTTTGGGCCAGATCCTAGTTCACTTATTAGGCACAAAAGTGCATTTAGGTACCTAAATCCAATTCTATTCTACCTTGCTTGAGTGCCTGAAAAACTGCTAGGATAAAAGCTGGTTGGGTCTTCCCTCTTCCTCATTGTAATTTTTTTGTTTGTTTTTTTGTGGGATATTTTTTGGTGACTCAGTATTAAGGAACAGATGATGGTATGCTTCAAAAGCAGCATTAGTGGATTTTCAGGGACTTTAACACAATGGAAAAGAATTGCATGTAGGTGCCCAAGTCCACTCAGAAGCCTAATACATGGACTAGCATTTGGCCTAACAGCACCTATACATGTGTCTAACACCTGCTTCAATGCATTCTAATTTGGACACAACTGCTTGATTGAGCAGATTGAATAGACTTGATTAATTGAGTCTGCTGTAGCATTCTAATTAGAATGCTCTGGCAGCCTCAGTGCCACTTGTATTCAGCACTCCTGCATTTCAAAATGGTGGCAGGAGTGCTTTAACTAAAGCTTCTCAAATGAGCTTTAGTTAAAGCTCCCCTGCCACCATTTTGAAGTGTAGGATGCTGAATACATGAAACACTGCAGGCATTTTAATTAGAGTGGTGCTTGGGAACCATTCTAATTAAAACACTACCCCTCCACAGAACGTGTGTAAAGACACCGTAGGACATTTATACACATGCTCTGGGAGTATGGGGGGTGGGAGGTGGGCAGTTAAATTACAGCAGCTCTAAAAGCTGATTTCATTAATGTGCCTGGAGCTTCTCCACACTTCAAAATGACAATGGGGATGCTTTAGCTAAAGTTTGTCAAATGAGCTTTAGACAAACCACCCCCACAACCATTTTGAAGCACAGGGATACCGATACACAAGCTGCAAGAGGTTGCTGGAGTATGGTAACTGCCACACTCTTGCCGACTTGATTAACCGAGTCTGCTTCATTGTCTCCCTGCTCGTGTATACAAACACATAGAGTCTAATCCAAGACTTCTTTTAAGTTCCATGGGCTTTGGATCAGGCTCATAGTTTTGAAAAAATGCAATGGATTTATATTCCTAGAGACCAAAATCTCACATATTCATATAGATAATATCTACAGTGGCAATATAAGTGTGACAAAAGCAACCAACTCTTGGCCAGTCATCATACCGGCCACCCCTCTGTCTAGGGAAGTCTGCCCTGTCTCACCTGCCATGACTTGTTGGGATAAACCTTATATAATAAGTAGGAGGCTGCCCATTTAATGTCCCGATGCCAAGGGGTTTACACATGGCTCTGACCTTCCCTTTACCATGTCCCATGCCTTGCAGATGGCATCCATATTGCACAGTGCCTCACATCGTGACCTGTGTTCCAGGATCTCACTCCCCCTGGAGCTCATTCTCACATTGTTCCACACTGTGTTCCAAACTACCCACTATGACTTCCCCGGCCCCCTACTGGCTGCCCTCAGCCTTTGGCTCTGTTTGCCCAGGTATCCTCAGCTGCAAACTGCATGCCTTCTCACTGAGGCCCAACTCTCCTCCACCCCCTTGCTGCAGCTACTCTTCCACCCACTCACTGGGGCAATGATTTACTACCCCCACTGGGGCTTTCTCACTAAACAACTCTTATGCAGCCCTCCAAGTTGCCCCTTGCAACCTTACTCTGCACCCACTGCCCCCTTACTGAAGCCAACACTCTGCCCCCATGCTGGGGCTCCAGGGTCTTACACTCCATGGACTTGGGTGCCTGTTCATAGGCATACCTGGCCCCACTCTGCCCCTCTGCTGGGGGTCTTACATCCCATGGACTCAAGTGCCTCTCATGAGGCATACTTGGCCCTACTACCTGCTCTACTTCCCAGTGGACAGTGTGGGCTGGGGTTATAAGGTACCCCTACCTGGCTTTCACTGGGGAGGCAGCTGGCCTGGCATTTCTGGGGAACTGCCCTGGCACGGACAGTCCCACTAAGCCATCCTTCCCCAGGAGGGTGTAGTTTTCAGTCATACCCAGCTCTCGGAGCCTCCTGATATCCCCATCACTCCTGCCCTTACCTCCAAGGTGTTCCTGAGCAGCTACTCAGCTGGGTGGTGTCTTTCCAGCTGCCAGCAGCAGACTGCTGCCTCAGCCCTGAGGATCTGGGTCTAAAATGGAGGCTTGCTCAGCCCCCTCCTCCAATCCCAGGGCCCTTCTGTGATCATGTAACCACCTCATTACTCTGGCACACACCTGCCGGCTGCCTTGATGCCTGCTCTGGCCCTTAAAGTGGGGAGCACCAAGGGTGTTCTGCCACAATAAGCTTCCCCTCTTACCTCAATTAATATTTAATTTTTTATTAAGAAAAGGAACAGTTTTCACAGAAGATATTGAAAATAATCCTCCTCCTCCTCCTCCCCCACTTAGGATACTTTATAATGTAGTGACTAGGGCATTTTCCTGAGAGAGATAGGTTGGAGACCTTTCAGACTTAAGACTTAGACACCTGAAGCTGTCTTTAGATACCCATTTCCTTTTGTAAATTCAGTCACAGCTCCCTGCTAGCTAAAAAACAAAGAGGTTTTGCATATCCAAGTGCAGCCATTACACATAGTTTCCAGAAGCAAAACAAGTAAATAACTAAGGTAATCCATAAAAATATAAAGTGATTAGTCCACATTAGGGATTGCTTACTTGCCAAAAGGTATTTTCTGAAGTAATCTATTTCGCAGTATTATGGAAGTTATAGATAACTATGTATATATGTTATTATACATATGTTATTATGTACATTTACTATAGCTTAGAGAATTGCTGAATGTTTTTAACTCAATACAAATCCTTTAAAATACTCATAATTTGGGTTTCTAACTAAAAAAAGCTTCCTAAAACAGTAGATTAGAATAGTGAAATTAAACAATATGGATTCTAACAAGAGTGTTTATAGTATATATTGCAAACAAAGATATGGAGGCTTTTATTTCAGTGACCATTGAAGTAGATGGAGGAAGACTCACATTGACCTGAGTGGGCCCTTAGGAATAAAGCTCTTGAGGAACAGAGTAGGAGACTATAACAGAAACAAGGCTTAGTTTAGTTGTGAATCACAATGCTGCCTTTGAGTTTATGCTCAGTTTAACCTATTACACAATGTAAGACTAGCAAAATTGCTAATTTCCATAGTGCTGATTTTGCAGACTTTAAAATCCTGATTATGAAATAAATATCTTGTTCTTAATAACTGTCTAATTTAGGTATGGATAATATATTTAAATGTGAGAATATAGAAATGATATATTTTTATTGCATTTCTGGTTACCTTTCTATATTGATTCAGATAAATGCAAATTTTAAAAATTACAAGGAGCTATGTAAAAACATTTTCTTTGCATAATAAGTGATTCACTGAAAAAAATGTTTTATGCAAAGTTTGAAGATTAAGTAGACTGTATCCGTGCAATCAACACTGTGTCTCCAGGGTGGCTGGAGTGGTTGAGTAGCTGTGAGTATATCACATAAATGTAGTGATAAAAATTGCATGGAGATTAAGATTGGAATTTACTGCACAGAAATCAAAGTAGCATCCCTCTCAATTATTCTTCATTAGATGAATTGTCTGTGTCAATATACTGCATTCCTTTCTAGAGAGAGGGTTCAGAAAAGATGAGATAATTATAAAACATTCTTGGTTCTTTAAACCTGTATGGTTGCTGTTTTTAAATAAAACATTTACCATTTTTTTAATCAATATTTGGGGAGTTTTAAAGAGAAATAACTCATGATATAATATAAATAGGGATTGAATGGTATTTTGGGATATAGAAGAGAAAGTGGTGATTTCAGAATTCATATACAACCTCTTTATTTGGAGGACATGCTAGAGAGTTAGGTTTAGACTTAGATTAGACTTAGATTTAGACTTAGATTCTCTCAAAATGCTTCTTATTCTTTCTGTGAAATTCTGTTGTCACTTCCCCTCCAGGTAGGTATTCTCAGACTTTTTGAACCTACTGACCACAGTGTGATACTTTCAAATGTCTCTTACTCAGAAATGGAGCTGCTATACATATAACTTCTATCTGAAAGTTATTAATTTCCCTCTGTCAGTCACACATTGATTTTTGCCTTTCTGGATATTTGTTTTCAGGGCTCTCTCACCATTGCTGACAGGTACAGTTGGACTGGAGTTGAACATATTTTGTGTGTAAACAAAAGCAAAGGCAAAGTGGATTTAGGACCATTCCAGTATCCACAAAATGCATCCACAAGGAACTGAACTCTACCAGCTTGTTACATGTAGGTCAAAAAGCCATCACATGAGAATGATTTTCAGGGTATGTTGTCACTGCCTCTATGCTGAGCCAGAGTGCTCATCACTGAAATAAAACACATACACTATATGAGCTGAACTCTAGAGTGGATATAATATAGTCTTTTTTGATTAGTACTAAGCATAAGATCACTCTCTTTGATGTGCTCCTGCTGCATGCTACATGACATTCATTTTGGGGTTTAGCTTTACAGAGCAGGTATGCTATGCTTAACTGTAACATTCCCTCACCTAGTCTGCAGGTGGCATAAACATGCCCTCAGAGTTTCAAAAGAATTTTAGCGATTCTTAAGTTCAGTAAATATTGATTCCCTGAGATGAATTTGGGGTTTGTTTCCATATGCAATACCCCACTGCTCATAGTCTGGTAGCTGTGCATATGTATAAAAATCCACTCAGTAACATTAATTATTTCTTCATTTTTTTACATATGGGAAGAGTAAAAATGAAAAATCATGATAAGCAACTAACCCCCCCCCATCTTTTCTGCCATGCCACAGGTCCCCCAAATAAGACATGTGCCTTCTTTTTGGGAAGGCAGAATGAAGGGGAAAAAAAGATTTTTCAGAGATATGGCTGCACAGAGCAGGGACAGAGCTTAATCTTCAGCTCACTCACACTTAAGAAAAGGCTGCTTAAAACTCATCTCTTTAGGTGGATCTATGACTTTGAAAAGACATAGAAAATCTGCAAGTGAAATAAGAGGAGAGAGACCAGAAGTAACATCAAGACCATTAAAAAGGAGGGAAAATAGTTATCACCTCTGCAATGAAGGACAATGAACTATTAAATCAATTGACTCCCTTAGTTGCATGAATAGAAATGCCACTGCTGCTGCCAGCCAATTGGTTTTGTAGCAGGAATCAAAGCAGGGTGCTTCTGTTCTGGGCAGAAAAATCAGCTTCTCCATTTAAAAGAGACATCCCATTTTTGAAGGGCTGATTTTGGGGAAAAGGATGCATGTGATTTGCAAGAACATATGGTACTCAGTACTGCAGGAGTTGTTATGAGCACTGGGGTGTGGGGCATTTATTAAAAGCTAGAGAGAGCAATCTCCCTTCTTTTTCTTAAGCTTGTGGTAATGTAGGTAGAATAAAGTCTCTTGACCTTCCAAGCCCTTCAAAGTAAACCTTATTTACAATAGTACACAGTATGCACACAGTAAATCTAATTAGCAAGAAAAAGGATACAACAAAAATATTGGATTATGACATATGTACCATGTGAACATAATACACATAATGCATGTGCTTAAACCTACACTTAAACCAATAATCTGGATCAGTGCCAAAATGTATTTTCATAGATATGAAATTATTTAGGCAACAGTTCTTTGTTTTCTTTTAAGATTCAATTCCCAGAATTACCATTTTCCTGTTTGTGTATAACAATAATTTAAAGTAAATTAAAAATAAAAAAGTGTGTGCGCCTTATTATCATCTTCCTCCACTGCAAATGCCATGGAATATATACTTAATTTCTGCTGTTTTATTAGGAGAGGTTGAAAAGTTCAATACGTAAAAAAAAATCTGTTTAATGGTTTATAAATGGCTCATACATTAAATTCTGAATCACTGAGTGGCTACAGTATAGAGTAGGTTTGGTAAACTTATAATTAAGCTGTAAGACGATGAAACTGCAAAATTCCTTCCCTGGGGACAAGCTGGCTCAGGAAGAATATAAACTGCATATGTTCTTCTTAATTGTGACCAGCCCTTTTTGGAGACAAATAAGATCAGATTTGCAGCAATTAAGCTCATAATAGGTATAACCTCATGAAACAAGTTTGTATACAAACAAGATGCTGCTGCTTCAAAGATTTCTTTCATTTTTGTTTTCCCATCTACTTTTATCTGATCAGAGAACACATAACAGGAACATCTGTACTAAGGTTCCCCAAACCTATAGCAATGACTGTAATTTGGGTCAAATATAAAGGCTCTTCCAAGACTGTATTCTTTATGGGGGTGGGGGCACAGGTTGGTCGTGGTGGGGTGGGGAGGGTGTTTGTTTTCTCTTGCTTTCAGAAGATTTGGTTTCATGTTCTAATTGTCCCATCCTGTCCTTCTCAGTTGTGAGGGTGCACTCAAAAACAGAATTTGGCTCCACATGATTTTGTTCTCTAAGAAAGTCTTAGAGGCCATGATACCCATGATATTCCATCTCTTTAAACAAAAAATTCTCATGAAAACTAACTTCTTTCATTCAGAATAACTTAGGCCAACTCGCATGCTAATAAGCAGAATGTTAAGAGTGAGATAAAACTAAACAAGATACAACTGGGAACTGCAGCCCTTTCCAAAGGGCTAGGAAGGGGACTGTCCCCCCAGGCCAGGGGGCACCCCCGGGGCTAACCCTTGGGGGAGCAGGCTCCTGTGGCAGCGGATCCCCCCAGCGGGGGAGCATAGGGGCAGAACTGCCGGCAGGCACTTCCGGGTAGACCGGAGCGCCTGATTGGCCGTTGGAGCGGGGCGGGTAATTCAAACCGCGGGCTTTAAAGCCACGGAGTGACGTAGTTCCCAGCACTCGGGAACCAGCAGCGGGAAGGAGAGGAGGCAGCACACGTGTGTCCCGCACGCACGTGTGCCCTTTTTACCAACCAACTGACTGGAGGCGGCGGCAGCAGCAGCAACAGAGGAATCGGCAGCGGGGGCAGCAGCAGCTGATCCCCCGAAGGTAAGTGGGGCGGAGGGACCCGGCACAGCTGAGCCGGATTCGGAGGGGAAGCCCCCCGGGTCCCATATAGCTGAGCCGGTAGGGAGCCGCGCTGCTGAGCTGCGCGGCGCGAACAGAGCGCGCAAACAGGCGCGCTCTGTAAGAGCACGCCGGCGTTTGCGCGGGCGTTCGCGCCGGAGGGCGGGCCAGGAGGGCCAGGAGTGGGACTCCTGTAGGGGTAGGGCGTAGACACCGCACAGGTCTACAAACAGTAGCTTGTAGAATGGTGTCTACTAGGAGTGCTGCTAGGGCCTCTGCCCAGGGGGACAAGGCTACCCGGGGCAGGTCTGAGGCCTCCACCCAGACCGAGCCCATGGGGGAGCTGGTGTCCCCCTACCTCCTGGCCTGTGGGGGATCCCCAGCAGGGCCAGGGGGGGCAGAGATTGGGGGCCCCCACACCTGTCCGGCAGGTGCCCGTCTTAGGGCTCTGGAGGCGCAGGTGAGGGAGCTCCGGGAGGAGGTTAGCAGGCTGAGGGGGATCAGGGAGGCGGAGGATGAAATTGATAGTTATTTCCTTTCCCTGCAGGCCCAGGCACCAAAGGAAGAAGCACCCCGGGGAATACCCTCCACAGCAGAGTGGCAGATAGTCACAGCCAGGACCGGAGCAGCACGCAGCGAACCGGTACCAGCTTCTCCAGTCCGACTGGTGAACAGGTACAAGGCCCTGGCGACCCTGCAGGAGATGGAAGGGGAGGAGGAAACCCTTGAGGAAGAAGAAACACCACGTTCTTCACACTCCAAACAGATCAAGAGATCCACGATGACCCAGAGGAGGAGGCGACGAGTGCTCGTCATAGGAGACTCCATCCTGAGAGGTACGGAAGGACCCATCTGTCGCCAGGACCCCTCGGCACGAGAGGTATGCTGCCTCCCTGGAGCAAAGATTCGGGATGTGACGGAGGTAATCCAGGCCAGGATCAAGCCCACCGATTATTACCCCATGGTCCTAGTCCATGTGGGTACTAATGATGCGGCCAGGAGAACCCCCGATCACCTGATGGCGGACTACTGTGCTCTGGGTGGCGTGCTGAAGGAGTTCGGTGCCCAGGTGGTTTTCTCTTCCATCCTACCAGTGACCGGACGAGGAAGACAGCAGGAGAACTGCATCAGAGAGACCAACTGGCGGCTTCGGCAGTGGTGTCTCGAGGCAGGCTTTGGCTTCCTGGACAATGACCCGCACATCACGACGAGGGACATGCTCAGCTGGGATGGGCTTCACCTGTCCCCCAAAAGTAAGCGTGTGTTTTCTACTAGGTTGGCGGAT
The DNA here is from genome assembly GCF_030867095.1 of Alligator mississippiensis. Lineage (NCBI taxonomy): Eukaryota > Metazoa > Chordata > Crocodylia > Alligatoridae > Alligator > Alligator mississippiensis. The sequence goes on along the minus strand of NC_081828.1, from coordinate 155,830,065 downwards.
CTCCTCCGGCGGGCTTTAAACTAGGCTCGTCGGGGGGAGGGGAGTACGAGGGCAGGGGAAGCTGTGGACCACCAAACCATGTGGCGCCCACAAGGACAGCCCAGCCTGAAGAAGGAGAACATTGGGAACCTGAAAACCATGGGGAGGCCAGCACTACAGAACAGGTAAGAAACAAGAAGTTAAGAAACAATGGGCCCCATGGGACTCGGAGTGGGGGGGCAGCAAAGGCACCAGTCGCAGGGCTCAAGTGCCTATATACTAATGCTAGGAGCATGGGGAACAAGCAGGATGAACTAGCGCTCCTGCTTGCACTAAACACCTATGACTTAGTGGGGCTAACAGAGACCTGGTGGGATTCATCCCATGACTGGGCGGTACATATTGAGGGCTATAGATTGTATAGAAAGGACAGGGTGGGGAAGAAAGGGGGGGGGGGTTGCACTTTATGTCAGTGAGCAATATACATCAACCCTCATCAAGACAGAATCCGAGGTTGAGGAAGTAGAAGGATTGTGGGTTAGGCTACATGGGGGGCAAGGAGAAAGGGATTTGGTGGTAGGGGTCTGCTACAGACCCCCACACCAAGGGGAAGAAATAGATGCGGGGCTCCTGAGGCAACTCTCAGAGACCATAAAAGCTAAAGAGGCGGTAGTCATGGGGGACCTGAACTACCCAGACATCTGCTGGGAGACGCAGACAGCAAGGTCCCATCGCTCACGCAGGTTTCTAACCTGTGTACAGGACCTCCACCTGACACAGGAGGTGCATGGTCCCACTAGGGGGAATGCCATACTGGATCTGGTATTGGCAACAGGAGATGACATGATAGGGGACCTCCAGATCGGTAGCCATTTGGGAGACAGTGATCACCTTATAATAGAATTCAACATAAGACGGCGAGTGGGTAAGGTAACTAGTAGGGTGAAAGTGCTAGACTTTAGGAAAGCTGATCTCAATGCACTCAGGCGATTAGTCAAGGAAGCACTGCAGAGTAGGAGTTTTGATGGGACGGGAGCCCAAGAAGGGTGGCTGTGCCTAAAGGAAACGATCCTTCGGGCACAAAGCAAGACGATCCCCGAGCGAGGCAAAAGAGGGAAAGGGGCCAGGAGGCTTCCATGGCTGACCAGAGAAATCCAGGGCAGCCTAAGGGCCAAAAGGGGAGCACATAAAAAGTGGAAACAGGGTGAGATCACTAAAGATGAATATACCTCCTCTGCTCGTGCTTGTAGGGAGGCAGTTAGGCGGGCCAAAGCTACCATGGAGCTGAGGATGGCAACCCAAGTAAAGGACAACAAGAAATTGTTTTTTAGATATATTGGGAGTAAAAGGAAGGCCCAGGGAGGAATAGGACCGCTGCTAAATGGGCAGAAACAATTGGTGACAGATAGGGGGGACAAGGCTGAACTCCTCAACGAGTTCTTTGCCTCAGTGTTCCTAAGTGAGGGGCACGACAAGTCTCTCACTGGGGTTGTAGAGTGGCAGCAGCAAGGCGCCAGACTTCCATACGTTGATCCTGAGGTGGTGCAGAGTCACTTGGAAGAACTGGATGCCTTTAAGTCGGCAGGCCCAGATGAGCTGCATCCAAGGGTGCTGAAGGCACTGGCCGACATCATTGCAGAGCCACTGGCGGGAATATTTGAACGCTCGTGGCACACGGGCCAAGTCCCAGAAGACTGGAAAAGGGCTAACGTGGTCCCCATTTTCAAAAAGGGGAGGAAGGAGGACCCGGGCAACTATAGGCCGGTCAGTCTCACCTCCATCCTTGGTAAAGTCTTTGAAAAAATTATCAAGGCTCACATTTGTGAGGGCCCGGCAGGGCAAATTATGCTGAGGGGAAACCAGCACGGGTTTGTGGCGGGCAGATCGTGCCTGACCAACCTAGTCTCTTTCTATGACCAGGTTACGAAACGCCTGGACACAGGAGGAGGGGTGGATGTCGTATACTTAGACTTCAGGAAGGCCTTCGATATGGTATCCCACCCCATACTGGTGAACAAGTTAAGAGGCTGTGATGTGGATGACTGCACAGTCCGGTGGGTGGCGAATTGGCTAGAGGGTTGCACCCAAAGAGTCGTGGTAGATGGGTCGGTCTCGACCTGGAAGGGTGTGGGCAGTGGGGTCCCGCAGGGTTCGGTCCTTGGACCAATACTCTTTAATGTCTTCATCAGCGACTTGGACGAGGGAGTGAAATGTACTCTGTCCAAGTTTGCAGATGACACAAAGCTATGGGGAGAAGTGGACACGCCGAAGGGCAGGGAACAGCTGCAGGCAGACCTGGATAGGTTGCACAAGTGGGCAGAAAACAACAGGATGCAGTTCAACAAGGAGAAATGCAAAGTGCTGCACCTAGGGAGGAAAAATGTCCAGCACACCTACAGCCTAGGGAATGACCTGCTGGGTGGCACAGAGGTGGAAAGGGATCTTGGAGTCCTAGTGGACTCCAAGATGAACATGAGCCGGCAGTGTGATGAAGCCATCAGAAAAGCCAATGGCACTTTATTGTGCATCAGCAGATGCATGACGAATAGGTCCAGGGAGGTGATACTTCCCCTCTATAGGGCGTTGGTCAGACCGCAGTTGGAGTACTGCGTGCAATTCTGGGCGCCACACTTCAAGAAGGATGCGGATAACCTGGAGAGGGTACAGAGAAGGGCAACTCGTATGGTCAAGGGCCTGCAGACCAAGCCCTACGAGGAGAGACTAGAGAAACTGGACCTTCTCAGCCTCCGCAAGAGAAGGTTGAGAGGCGACCTTGTGGCTGCCTATAAGTTCATCACGGGGGCACAGAAGGGAATTGGTGAGGATTTATTCACCAAGGCGCCCCCGGGGGTTACAAGAAACAATGGCCACAAGCTAGCAGAGAGCAGATTTAGACTGGACGTTAGGAAGAACTTCTTCACAGTTCGAGTGGCCAAGGTCTGGAACGGGCTCCCAAGGGAGGTGGTGCTCTCCCCTACCCTGGGGGTCTTCAAGAGGAGGTTAGACGAGTATCTAGCTGGGGTCATCTAGACCCAGCACTCTTTCCTGCTTATGCAGGGGGTCGGACTTGATGATCTATTGAGGACCCTTCCGACCCTAACATCTATGAATCTATGAATCTATGAAAGCTTTTTCTGTTACATGAAAATATACTGACCATAACAGCATTCTGCATAACAGGCCAATATGCATATTGTTCCTCCTCTGAGCAAGAGAAAAATGTACCTCTACCTACACCATATGCTGGCTAAGTTTTGGGGGTTTTTTTGCAAGATATATGTTAGTTTAACTTTTAGTTAGATGCGCCCCCCACACACCCCATACCTCATAGACCACTCTTTTTGGTACCTTGGCTAGGTTGTTAGCTGGTGCTTTCTTTTACAGCACAATTTAACTCCCATTGAAATCAACCAAAAGCTTTTGTTGATTTCACAGGTACTGGATCAGATTTCTAACACGCATTTGAGCACTCTGGAAAGACTTGGTCCTGTCAGTTTTACAAGACAAAGAGGCTTTTTACAACATAGTCCATTCTGTTTTCTTGAATTCTATCCTGGCCAGTGATTCCTTTTTGGCCCTTAGAGCAATGTCATCATGATCCACGAAGTCTTAAACCTGAAATCACCTACATCCTCACTGAGACAGCATAGAAGGGTGAGGCTAGACTAGGGGTTTTCAACCTTTTTAATAAGTGTACCCCTTCTGTCTCAAAGTTTCAGCTCATGTACCCCTTTATATTAAAAATATTTGGGGGTGCTGAGCATGACTGCACATGCATGAACACCCCCTCTTCCATCCCCCCAGCAGGTAAGCCTGTGGGAGAGGGGAAAGGGCCATGGGGGAGGGAAGATCTAGGGCCCTGCGGTGAGTGAGGGAGTGGGGCACAGACAGGGGGTGGGGTGAATGGGGCCCTGGCCGTGATGTGTCATGGGACAATCAGAACCCAGGAGGCTTGTCCAGCATCATATGGCGGCTCCTGCCACTGAACACACCCCGGCAGAGGCTTGGGGGGGCATATGCCCCCCCCCGATCTGTGCACAGGGCAGGGGCAGCTGCTGCTGTGCACTGGGCTTTGTGTGCCACTGCAGCTGCCCCAGGAGCAGTGAGACACCATGTACATCCCACTGCTGGGTGGGCAGGAGGTGCAGTGCAGCCCAGCAGCAGCAGGCACTAGGACTGTGCAAAGCTTCAGTCTCTGATTTGATTCAGTGGAGATTCAGCCTGATTCGGTGGCTGAATCTCCAAATCTGAATCAAATCAGGAGGCCCTTTAATCTCTCCAAATTGAATCAGAACCCTTTGAACTGATTCAGAGAGATTCGGAAAGATTCAATGATCTGGACACAGACACAGCTTTAAATGGTTTTTCTATGTACCTCTAGGTACCATCCGGCTTGTGAATGCTGAGATGCTGGGGTAGATGGAGCGTCCCACAGGAGCATGTGGGGGGGTCCCCAGCATGCTCAGCAGCAGACCCAGAAGTGGACCAGAAGCACTTGTGGTCCATTTCCGTGTCCACCGGGGAGCACACAGGGGGGCCCCCCGGTGCCCCCTTGGCTTGGCGGCTGGTGCCTCCTGGGTCTGGGGGGGGGCACCTGGGGTCCCCTCGTGGCCAATTGCCAAGCCAGAAAGGTGTGGGGGTGGGGCCCGCACACTTGGTGGCAGACCTGGAAGTGGGCCAGAAGTACTTCTGATCCATTTCCAGGTTCGCCACTGAGCATGTGGGGGGCCCCCCTGCGTTCATGTGGGATGCTCCATCTGCCCCACCATCACAGCTTTCACGAGCCGCACCTGGCACCTTGAGGTATGTATAAAACAAAATTTAAAGTTATGTCTATGACCGAATCAGAGTCAAATCTTCAGATTCGGATTCAGCCAAATCAAATCAGGGACAGTGATCCAAATCAACAAATCAAATCACTGTCCCCGATTTCGGCTGAATCCAAATCAAATATGGCCCATTTTGCACACCCCTAGTAGGCACCATTCCTGGGGCAGCTGCAGTGGTGTGCAAAGCCCAGTGTGCAGTGGCAGCCACCTTCGCCCCATGCACAGATGTTGGGGGGTACATGCCCCTGGGCCTCCACTGGGGTGCATGCAGCAGTGAGAACCCGCCCCCAGACCTCTTACAACCTTTTTAAGTACTCCTACATGTACGCATACCTCTTGTTGACAACAACTGAGCTAGACAATCAGTGCAGTGTCAAGACTGCTTTCCCTTAGTTGGTGGCATGCATTCAGATATGCAAAGGCTCATTCAGTTGCAGATTCAAGACTGATGATTGCCTAACCATTGTTACAAGCTGCTGAAAGAATGAGTATTGTTTTCCCACATTAACTCATGGGAAAGTGCAAGCATTGGCTTTTGACTTAAGCATCACCAACAACTTGAAGAATTAAATGAAAAGGATAAAAATATCTAACAGCATGAAGATGCCTTGTAGGAAGAAATTCAACATGTTCCAATGCCCTGAAATAATGATGCTTTTGACTGAGTGCTAATATCTCTTGGCTGCCTGTGTCCTTAGAGTAACACAGCTACAACCAACAGCCCTAATATCTCCTATAGCACAGTCATTGATAGGGAATAAGAAAGAGACCAACTGGATACCGGAGGGACACCAAATAAAGCATGCTCCCACTTAAAAAAAATTAACTCTTCAGTTGTTTTATTCCAGCCATTTTGAGATGTCTTTTAAAAAATAAAGTGATTTTAGTCACCAGATATGTTGAAATACATTTATGTTACTAGTTATTTAAATTTTCCAAATTAAATCAGACTGGTTTGAAAAGAAAACAAATATTCAGTGATAGAAGTTATTGAGTTTTCTGGAGGAACAAACCATAATGATTTTTGCAGCCACCATCACCATAGTAACAGAAATGTTCCTTAGGTTGGTTTCCCCTGTTTCTAATGAAATATTACTATTTCAGCAAATTTGCAGACTTGTTACCCAAGGCCTTGATTCTGCAAAGTGCTAAATGCTTCCTGGGAGGTGATGAGGCCCCAATCCTTCATGGTGTTTGGAAGCCTGAATATCTTGGTCTGAGTACTTTTAACTCCCATTTAAAGAACTGAGAATTTGAGGCATAACTCTTCTCCCATGGTATGTTTGAGAATTTTGTCATCAGTTCTAAAGGAAACAGGATTGGGCCCCTAATAAATCTGTATGGGTGTTAGGCAAGATTACTAAAGGTAAGATTACTAAAGATTACAGAGGGCAGCCATTGATACAGTACTGCCAGCTGATAAACCAGCCATGAGCACAATTGTCCAACCTACATCTAACCTACATCATTCCTGCATCATTCTTTATTTCTATCTTATGCAACCGAGCTATGGCATACTCCATGTTTGAGCTAGAAGGTACCAGAAAAGTGGCTAAGATGTGTCTATGCATCTTTTATAAAATTTGGGATTTTGCAAGCCTGCAAAAGGAATCTTATTTATTGAGAAGAAAGGAGACTGGGGCAATAATCATCAAAGTAATATTTACCCCTTAATAACTGCCTATTTTTATACTGGTGCTAGAGGTTAATAGCACTGTTATTTACTCCTCTGCCAAAAAGTACTGAAGGATGTGAAATGTAGCAGTCAATAAAGCTGAGCAGTCAGATAAATAACATTCATATTATTCCCTGACAAATCCTTTTGCAACACAGGGATATAAATAACACAAAGAAAGCAGTTCCTACATTACAAGTTTACTGATGTGTAAAATGTAATTTTAAAAAGAGCCCAAAGCACTAGAAGCGTGACACTCTCTAACATGATATATAGAAAGAGATACATGGCAAATTCGACACCTGTATGTATAAGAAACTGGGAAAGTGAGACATCTTAGTAAAAATGTGCTACAGAAACAAAGTGCAAAGAGTGGAAAGAAAGCTACTCCTATTCCTATCAATGAGCTGATAAGCAGATTAAATGATTGTAGATGCATCAGCTAGAAGCAGCCTCACAACAATAAGAATAATATATCTGTCTTTTAGTCCATGCTAGGATGGTGAGCCCTTTTGTGGTAAGAAGGAAGGTTCTACTCTGTCCATGCTGAGATTATTTTCAACATGTCTATTTCAAGATGGTCCTCATCAACATGCTGAATCTGAGAATTTCCGATGTTTAAGCAAAAAAATTGGTTAAAAAACAAAATGCCGGTTTTGGCATCTAGGGAGATCTAAATATGAAAAGTCTTCATATTTAATGCTGAGGATGGACTCGCCCATACACTGTGTCTACCACTGACTAGCAGAGCTGGCTTTGCAATATGGTGCAACAGCACTGCCCTAGAGGAGTTTTCTTGTCTCAGAATAACTCTACATCTCCTGTCTGCCAGGAAGAATGAAGCTACTTTAGAAGTGGGTTGCTTAGAGGTTTGATTATATTTTTAAAATAAAAGCATTGGAAACTATGGTAATGAAAAACTGCAGAGTTGGCATGGAGCAAGTTGCTGGATGTTAGAAAAGAATGAGACATGGGGCTTGCTGCCCCAGCTTCCGCAACTTCTTACTACCAGCCTACTTAAATCATTGTTGTGCATGCAGCAAAGCAAGAACTCTCATCCAGGAAAATGTCATGCAGTATACAGGTGTACACAGCATGTGCAAATGTGTACACCATGTCCCTGGTGTTCCTGGGAAGGGCCATTCTTAAGCATGTGATGGGGAAGCCATTTTAGGGTGTCTTCCTCCCCATGATCACTCACAAACACACCAGAGACAGAAGGCCAGAACCTAGTCCACCTCTTTGGAATTTAAGTGGACTCCTCCACCTAGATACAATTCTGTGCCACTATGTTCAAGTCCCTGAAAACCCATGAGTGCCTCTAGTTTTATAACATTTTACCCTTGCCTGTAAGATGGAATCACAAAAAAGAAGTGAGGAGGAAAAGGACCCACCCATGTTTTGCATTAATGGTTCTTCGGGGACTCAGGCAGGGTAGAATAGAATCTGGCCCAGAGTTCAAGAGTGGGAGTATCGAAAGCAGTTTCACCACTGCATTCCTAGGTATGGTGGAAGCGAGTGGGTAGGGCATGTTTGTTAGTAGCCTCCCCACAGACGATATCTATATAAACAGACCCGTGGGGACTTCCAGGTGTCTGGCAGTATTTTCTCCTCACTTCCAGTAGTAGAGCAGTTGTTGGAATTTTATAAAGGGTTGGATTTCTACCCGCTGTTCTCTAGCCATTCCTAAGCAAGGGTCTGATTCAAAGTGATTTTAGTCAATGGAAATACTTCCACCGACTGTAATGGGGATTGATTCAGGTCCACAGAATAGAAGTATATACTGCTTTCATGTCAGGGGATTGAGGGTATCAATTTCTGAAAGTAATGCCATTCATTTGACAGTGTTTACTACCCCAGAGAAAGCACTGAGGTGTCTTCTACATTGCTCTTGCCTATCCTTCCATCCATCATGTGGACTTTCTTTTGTTATAAAATGGTTATTAACAATCCCCAAATAGTTCTTAGAAAAATAATGGATTCTGGGTACCAAAATACAACATAATACAGCTTGAAAAATTCCATTAACATATTACTAGATGTTACTACCACTACCTTGTGGTTCAAGGGATTGTGTTGCTGTATCAAACTGGAAATATCTGTGCATAATCTCATATATGATAAAGTCATACAAAGTTTTGCCTTGGTAAGCAACACCCTCTTCTACATGTATACTGAAACTATATAGAACTATATAAGATGCTACCCCATATGTATCTTTGCACAGACAAGTAAAATAAGTACAAGTCAGTAATAATAGTAATGATAATGCCTGGCTTGTACACTGAACTCTTCACCTGCAGATCCTAAAGGAGTAGTATCATAAATACCATCACCTTCCTTTATTCAAGGAAATTGAGGCTGCAGTGAGAGGAAGTATATTATTACCCAAAAGCCTAATGGCAGAGCCATCAGTAAAATCTAGGTTACTTCAGACACAGTCCAGTATGCAGTATTAGAAATAGGAATAGAAATGTAATGACAAAAATAACAGATATCCATTCTGTTGGTGTTAAAAATTCTTAGTAAAATTTGAAGAAGTTTAGTCTTTTGTTAGAAATAGCATTAGCAACTTTCTGCTAGAGATAGTAAGAGCACCTTCACAATAAAAACAACTTTATTGTCCATCTTCATTCAAATGAAAAAGATATTACTCAATACAAATTAAGGAAAGAAGGAAAAATGGTGCTGCAGCCCAAAGATAAGACCTCGTTTTTTAAAATCCGTTTCAGACACAGCAGTTGTCATAATCTAGAGGAGAAATCTTAAACATATCCATTTGGGAAGCAAAAACAAATATGAGGTAGACCTGGCTTTTGTCATAGACAAATAGTTCTTTTGAAGCAAGCCCAAGAGTATTTAAGGCATCCCCACAAAGTCCAATGAAATGTCAGCTCAAGCCAGCAGCATTATCATTTATTGTCAGCTAGGACCTTCATCACTTACCAACATCATTGGAAATATTACTGATGATTGATACTGATGGCAATGATGATTACTCTTGCAATAAGCTTAATTAAAATAATGAAGTACCATTGCACATAACTTGGTTGTTGCCCAGATAATGTATAAGCAGCACAAGGAAGTCACCAGCTCACAAAATGCTCATATTTCAAGTGTGATGTTGTTAGGGAGCCTATAAGGCACTGTGGGGTATTCTGCCACTACCACCATCCCATTCCTGGCACACATACATATAAAAAAAATCACTGATGAAGTATGTATGGCAACACTAACCTCTCAAATATTAATCTTGATTCTCTGTTGCACTGAAGTAAAGTATATGCTGTTGGGGGTTAGTGCTGCCTATCTCTGAGAAAGTTCTATGTCATTATTCTCTAAGGAGCTGTTTATCTGACTGTCTGGCTGTGACAGTTTAAGATATGTTCCTTGCCCACTGTGTATCACCCATGCAATCAAAGGTTATAAAAGACCTGCAGGGAGAAGACTTACTTCTGGCATCTCTCATTCCAGGTAGCCTATGCTACAAAACCCAGCCGCCAGGCTACAATGACAGCTCGTATTTCTTGTGTAGTCAACTCAAGCCATTAGCTTCCCACACAGAATCTCAAGACTAGGCGTATAAATTCTGAACCACCCAAAAAGCTGGTGTCAAGCCTCCACTGCTGTCAACTTAACACCATTCAGAGAAGCTTTAAAACAACCATAAGCAGCTCTGGTACCAAAGGACTATTTTTCAAATGATCTGAATTTATAACCCAAAGAATACTATCCAGGACATCATAGTAGAAGGTGCCTCCCAAGCCATCAAGTCTAGCCTCCTGCATTTGCAGGAAACCATTTATCTGAAGGGTCCACAAGATCATTCACTCCAATTCCTCCCATGTATCACAGTTATAAAGCGCACTACAACAAGCTACAGGTAAAGTACAGGGAAGAAAGGGCTCTGCCAATGTCTTGGCTACTGTATATACAGGGTATGTATTAGGTAGTTTTTATGCCTAAAATGAAGACCCTGATCTGTGCTACAAAGGAAGGCAAGCTTCCCCCTTCCAAAAATAACAAAAAAACAAAAAACATAGTCCATGCCAGTCTGACATAATAGACAAACTCCTTCCTCATGCAAACTTGGTGATTGGTTTGACATGAGTGTTTTCAGTGCACATGTGTGTCATGCCTTTTTGACTCAACATGATATGTGAAACAGATTATGTAATTGCTTTCTTCCACTGCTTGCTTCAATGGGTGGATCCAAGATTTTGTGAGGGGGGTGCAGGAGCAAAACTTAGTGTTACAAGAGTGACAGCCCTCCCCTCCCCCACTTCTTCCCTCCCCCACCATGATTGGAAAACTATGACATGGGAACAGAACCCGGGGGGGTGGGGGGGGAGGTTAGTCCCCAAATCAGATAAGACTCTGCCCCCCCCACCGCCCCCCCTTGCTTTCAGTCCCCTCTCCTTTCCTCTCCATGCTTAGTGGCACCTTCCCTCCCTTCCCATTCCCGTTTTCTCCCACCCATTGCTGCTCCTCAGTCTTCTCTTCTCCAGACTAAATAAGTCTCTCAGCCTCTCCTCATAAGTGATGTGCCCTAGCCTCTACACTGCTGGCTCATATTCAGCTTATTGTCCACTGTAACCTTCAGGTCCTTTTCTACAGAGCTGCTGCTTAGCCAGCCAGTCCTCAGACTGTACTGGTGCATGGGATTGTTCTGTCCTAAGTACAGGACTTTGTATTTGTCCTAAGTGCAGAACTTTGTATTTGAACCTCATGAGATTTATTTTGGTCCAATTCTACAATTCACCTAGGTCTCTGTGAATCCAAGCCCTACCTTCCAGGGTGCATCTACACATGAAATTAATGCAGAGCAGCTTGAGCCGGAGTCAATTGCTCCCAGGAGCAGCTTCTACAGGTGCACCTGGAACTGCAGCATTTTGAGCCAGGGCAGAGCAGACCTGAGCTGGCAAGAGGTACAGTGGGGAGGTGGGGGGGTCAATCCCAGGCTCCAGGTGGCAGCATTGGGTGGCAGAGGGGCTGGCAGGAGCCTGGGGTCTGGCCCCTGGATGGCTCAGCTGACCGGGTGCAATTTGTGCCTAGCAGTCACCATGTATATGTGCATTTAACTGCACTTTATGACTCCGCTGTAAAATAATACTCGCCAACAGTAATATCTTATGGTGGAGTTAATTTACTGAGCCCTAATACAAGTGCACATGTAGACTGTTATGCTTTACTGAAGAGCTAGTCTACTCCACAGTAACGCACACATGTAGATGCACATCCAGTGTATCTGCTACTCTGGCCAGCTTGGTGTCATCTGCAGAATTGCTGAGGGTACACTCTATTCCACCTTCCATATCACTGATGAAGATATTAAACAAAACTGGCCCCAAGAGTGACCCCTAGGGCACTCCATTTGATACCAGCTGCCAACTAGACATCGAGCTGTTGATTACTACCCTTAGACCCCAACCATCCAGCCAATTTTCTATCCACCTCACAGTCCATTTATCCAACCCATATTTCCTTAGCTTGCTTGCAAGAGTGTTATGGGAGACAGTATCAAAAGCCCTGCTAAAGTCAAGGTACATCATGTCCACTGCTTTCCGTGTACCCACAGAGCTAGTCATCTTGTCATAGAAGACAATCAGGTTGCTCAGTCATTACTTACCATTGGTGAATCCATGCCGACTGTTCCTAATCACCTTCTTCTCCTCCAAGTGCTTAGAAATGGATCCCTGGAGGACCTGATCCAAGATTTTTTCATTACTTTCTCCTGAGTGCTAGCTCTGAAGCTTAGCTGGACCTACATATGAAATGTAAATTACCAAATTATAATAACAGCTGCATCTTGCACAAGAATGTAAGATCGTGACTGGGGCCATTTGAAATGAAGCAATCACAGCTGATCTCATTTCCCATGCTGGTTTCAGATGCATCCAATGTTTAACTATGATAACTTTCCCTTCATAAGTGATTGTCTCTTCAGGCACCTATACATGAGCGTGGAAGCTGTTCCAATGTGCTGGAATTCCAGGGCATCAGAGCAGACTTGATTAATCGAGTCTGCTGCAGTGTGGCAATTGCTGTGCTCCACCAGCCCCTTGCATCTCATGTGTCAGCATCCCTGCGCTTAAAAATAGTGATGGGGTGTTTGAACTAAAGCTCATTTGATGAGCTTTAGTTCAAGCACTCCCACCGCCATTTTTAAGCGTAGGAATGCTGATGCAGGAAATGTGGTAGCAATTTAATTAGAGCAGCTCTAATTTAATTAGAGCAATTTAATTTAGAGCAATTTAATTAGAGCACCCCCCACCCCCCCCCACACACACACACAACTTGGAACATGTGTAGAAGTGCCCTTCCTTATTGACACGTCCTTCCCTGATCAATACATATTTCTTGAAGCAGACAGAGAATGTCTGTTTGGGGTTTTGATCCATCTCTGGTCAAGAATATTTTGGGTTCTGCCCCACTGTTAAAACAACTCCCTAAACAGTGCCTTGTAATCAATGTCCCAATGTGTCCAATTCAATTAACCAAACTGCATCTCAGTTGATTAAATTGCAAGGCCTGGCCCAATCAAGAGCTTGCAAAAGCAAGTTTCACAACTGGACAAACCAAACAGGATTCATGTGGCTAACAATTGTGACCTAATTAAAATATGATGACCCCCTGCCTATCTGCTTTGTTTAGGTTTTAATTGTCAAGCTATCAAGAAAAAATGCTTTTAAGGCTTACACCTGAAGGATATAAGAAAGAAACAGAGCTGCCGGCAAGGCATGCTCCAAAAGAAAGGAGTCACTCACTGCAACACAGTAACCTGTGCCCAGCTGATCACTCTCGGTGACAGATCCATGCCTGGTGAAGGCTGTAAAGACTGAGATTGCTTCCTGTCTGTATTGGTGAGATCGCTGAGCCGGGGGGTGGTATGGGCGGGGGGGGGGGCGAGGGGTCTCCGTGTGCTCCCCGGCAGACCCAGAAGTGGACAGGAAGTACTTCCGGTGCATGTCCGGGTTCCCTGCTGAGCATGCGGGGGACCCCCCATGCTCCTGTGGGATGCTCCATCTGCCCCACCATCACAGTGTTCATGAGCCGTGCCTGGTACTTCAAGTTATGTAGGAAAAACATTTCAAGTTGTGTCTATGGCCGAATCACTGATTCTCTGAATCAGCATCAAATCTTCAGATTCGGATTTAGCCGAATCAAATCAGGACACTAATTTGAATCAACAAATTGACTCACTGTCCCCGATTCAGGATGAATCTGAATCCAACTCAAATATGGCCCATTTCGCACACCCCTAGTAACTGGTCATGAGAATACGTTATTTATAGCAATTTGAATAATTCAGTAACATTGAAATAGTCAAGAAATATGCATTTAATCCAGCCATTTGCAAGGTCAAGAACTAAAAGTGTAATTATTATGGGATGTAAGACTGATATCTAGAAAGGAGTGACTGGAAAAAATTTAGGCGTCATGGTACATAAACATCTAACCATGGGATCCTGATGCAATACTAAGGCTAAAAGGATAATGTGATAATTTGAGTGTACAAAAACAGTGAATATCATCTAGGAGAAAGGATTATCCCTACTGATAGTGAGACTACTGCTAAAGAACTCTGCATTCTTTTGATATACATCCTTTAAAATAAATGTCAAGGCACTGGAGAGCAATCAGAAATGAGCCCCAGAGTGACTTGAGACCTGAAAAAACTGCCTTACAGTAAAAGATTTAAGAAACACCATCTACTCCATTTACTGAAGAAACCTTTAAGGGGTGATTTGATTATGTTTTAAAAGTATTCACAGAAACAGAAGGTATCTATTACTACTAGGGGTGGATCCATGTGCAGTGCAACCATGTAGTTGCATTCCCCTCTTCTGCCACTGTCCCCAACAGACCTGGAAACAGGGGAAACCCCAGAGCTGCTCCTGCCCTGCTCTAGCCGTGGGCTGTGGCTGTACAGGATGCCAGGTCAAGAAGGGGACAATGGTAACAGCAGGTTGGTTTCCTCTTCCTACATTTGCTCCCTGCTGTTCCCTCCACCAAGTTCTCTGCTGGCTGGGAGCAGGCACTGGAAAGAGGAACCTGTGTGCTGCCACCACCACTATCCCAGTCAAGCTTGGCTTGATGTACTACTGCTCCCTACAGCCCCTGGTTGGAACAGGGAAGGCTCTGGGGCCCCTTTCCATTCCTGGGCCAGCTAGGGACATTGACAACAGCGGGTGGGTTCCTCCCTTCAGGCCAGCTCCTCAGTACCCCTGGCTGGCCTGGGGGCTCCAACTATGCTTTGCCCCTTTCCTCCATGGCTTGTGGTGTGGTGTGCCACATGACCCTTTAGTAAATCCTGGATCCACCCATGATTACTATAGGGATTTTTAAATAATAGAGTCATAAAGGACTCAATGGCCAGAAATTGAATATGGAAAAACTTAAGGTATAATAATGAACAAGCTTTTAAATTGACAGTTATTTGCCACTGGAACAGTCAATGGCAGTAGGAGATTCTCCATCACTTGATGTTTTTAAATAAGATTTCTCTCTAAAATATATGTATTAATACAACTAGAAGTTCTTAATCCTGATGCAGACATCACTGAATGGAATTCTATTGCCTATATTATGCAAGAGGTCAGATGGCCCTTTCTGACCTTAAAAATCTATTAGTCTATCAATTAAGGGGTACTGTAGAGTGAGCACACCTCAGAATTGGCTGCCTCAATCATGCAAGTGAAGAGGCTGGTTTTATAATGGAAAGATGCTGAAGTAGAATGGAAAGCCAAACTCTCATAAATAAGGCCTGCCTTTCAAAGAGAATGAGTCATTCTTCAGAAGGGTGAATAGCAATGAAGGAAAATTTGTGGCTGAAATAAAATGATTTAGGTTGCTAAAGAATGGAAAAGACTGTAAGGAACTTCTGATAAAAGTCGTAATTAAATTCAGTGAATAAGTAACATATGATAAATGTCTTGATAAATGCAAGGTAATGCATATTGGAAGGAATAGTCTTTACTACTGAAACATGCTGCTAGATTCTAAATCAACTATAATTACTCAGTAAAAAAACCAACCCTAAATATCATTTGTGCCGTGGCATTCAAAAAAAAGTAAACAAAATGTGAGGATGAATAAGGAACAGGATAGAAAATAATATTGGAAATATTATAATACCATAATATAAATCAATGCGCTGTCCTCACTAGGAAGAGTGTCCAGTTCTAGTCCCCTATATCAACAAGAATATAATAGAAGGGATGAGGAGCAGGCAGCAGAAATTAGAGGCAAGGAAAGTCTTCCATATGAGGAAAGATTGAAAGTACTGTCAACATTTATTTTACAGAAAAAATGAATGAAGGAAGATAATGGAGGTATAGAGTAGACTAACTCTCTCATAGTCCAAGAATGGGGGGGACATTCATTCATATAATTTAAATTAAATTGAATTTTAAAATGTAAATCCTGTTGAAATTAAAGGACAACAGGGTTTGTTTGTTTGTTTTTACACAGTGACTAACCTGTGTAACTCCACAAATTAGTGAGACCAAGAACTTAGTAAAAGTGTACATGAATAAAGAGAAAAACCAGAGCTTCCTTCAGGCAGGAGTTCTAAAAGATTTTTTTTTGGAGGACCTATAAACTCTTATGTCAAAGGACAAGAGTCAACACCTAGATGACAGGCAATTTCCCTAATGAATAATTATTACTGCATTTGCATGTTGGCAAAATAAATTGACTGATTTTTTTTCCCCATTGTTACATGATAGGTTACCCATGAAGAAAGATCCCAGGAAAGAAAATGTCCTCAGAGGAAGAATGGACCTTCAGGATTGGATTACTTTTTTTGTTAAGTGCATCCTCATTAGGGCTGTGCAAAATTTTGCCACCAGTTTTGTTTCGACACCTTGTTCAGGCTCTTCTCAGCATTGGTGAGACCGCAGCTGGAGTACTGCATCCATTTCTGGGCTCTGCACTTTAACAAGGATGTGGTAAAGCTTGAGAGAGTCCAGAGGTCACTTGTATGATCAGAGGCTTGCACAGCAAGCCATATGAGGAAAGGCTGAGGGACTTGGGATTCTTCAGCCTGAAAAAGAGAAGGCTGAGGGGACTTGGTAGCAGCGTACTGCTACATCAGAAGCATACATCTAGGGCTTGGTGAACAACTGTTCACCAGGGGACCCTTAGGGAAAACTAGGAGTAATTAAGGTGCAGAGCCCAGAACTGGATGCAGTACTCCAGCTGCGGTCTCACCAATGCTAAATAGAGCCATGTAGAGCAGGAGAATCACTTATTTGCAATGGTTTTGCTGGAGATGCATCAATTGATGCATGCCAGTGTATTGTTGGCCCTGCTGGCTACAGAATCGCACTGCCTGCTCATGTTCATACTGTGGCCAATTATTACCCCCAGGTCTTGGTGACAAGTGATGAGGGATCTTCAGTCCTGCTGCCTGATGAGAGGCAGAAGTTGCACAAGCACTCATGTCACGAGTTTTGCCTGTGAGCAGCTAGGGGTGCAGGACCCCAGAACCCCCCTGCACCGATCTCCTTGACAGCTGGCAGGCTTTGTGGCTACAGCAGGGCTTAGCAGTGAGGCCTGCAGTAGTTCTACCCCCCAACCCCTCCCCGGTGCCCCAAGACAGACACAGTTGCACAAGCACCCATGTCACGAGTTTTGCCTGTCAGCAGCTAAAGGTGCAGGGTCCCAGAAGCCCTGCACTGATCTCTTTGACAGCTGGCAGGCTTCATGGCCACAGCAGGGGCTACCATCCCTGCAGTTTTCATCCTGCTGTGCCTTAACACACACAGTGTCACCCATGTCATGCGTTTTGCTTGTCCGCAGCTTGAGGTGCAGTTTCCCCAAACCCCTGTACTTATCTCCTTGAAACTTGGCAGGCTTTGTGGCCTCAGCAGGGGCTAGCAAGCCTGCAGTTTTGACCTCGCTGTGTCTTAACACATATATGTGATATGAGTTTTGCTTTCAGGATTTTGGGATACAGTTTCTCTGAACCCCATGCACCTATCTCCTTGAAACTCAGCAGGCTTTGTTGCTTCAGCAGGGGCCACTACCCCTGCAGTTTTGACCCTCCTGTGGCTTAACACATACAAGTGACATGAATTTTTCTCTCAAGATTTTGGGGTGCAGTTTCTCTGAGCCCCCTGTACCTATTGTCTTGAAACTTGGCAGTCTTCAAAACCTCAGAAGGAGCTATCATTTCTGCAAGTTTTATCCAAATCTGACCAGAAATGACAAAGTTATAGCCTGTTTTGGCCTTCCCCATTATAGCCTATAGGCAAAATGTCAAAACAGCGAAACATTTCAACTTGCCTCATTTTGTTTTGAGGCTGTTTCGACCATATCTGTTTTGTTTTGACCTCAAAACAGGTCAAAAGAGCATTGAAACAAAACTGGTGGCAAAATTTTGCACAGCCCTAATGAAGATACACGTAATAACAAAAAATGCAATCCAATCCTGAAGGTCCTTTCTTCCTCTGAGGACATTTTCTTTCCTGAGATCTTTCTTCATGGGTAACCTATCATGTAACAGTGCGGGGGGGGGGGGGGGGGGGGGGGGGGGAGGGATTAGTCAATTTCTTCTGACTCTGAACACGGAATTTTACAAGAATAAAGAAAATATAGCAAAGGGAAGAGTTGCTGGGAATGGTGAGAAGATAAGCTATTCTACTTGAAATCACCACAACAGTGGCACCAGTATCAGGAAAGGAAGCATGAAAAATCAAACAACATTCAAGAGGTAGATTGGGGGAGCTGTTGAGGAGATACTCCTGGAAAAATCCTCATGTGAAATGGCCCTCTCACCACCCTCAAATAAGAGAATGATACCAGTTCATAGAACACCGCTTAACTCGGCCAATCTGGCCAAGGAAGAACTGTGGTTCCCTCGCCTCCCACACTCCTTTCAATGGAAATACCTCTCTTTTCCTGACCAAGACAAATGGTCAAAGGGTATCTACATGCAGTGCAGTATGGGTGTTTATGAAAGTGTCAAACACCCACTGGAGCCCATAGCACACATGTGCATCAAGGCCGAAAGGGGAGAAAAAAGGGAGCTCTGAGGAAGAGATATAGATGCTGCCAGTGTAGATAAATGGAGGCAGATAGAGGATGGCCATATTAGGGACATAATGGGGAATCTGTGGCTTCTAGAGCAGATCCTGAAGAGCACTGTGAAGATCTAAGGATGCATCCCTCCAGAAAAAAGGCCTCACCAGCAGAGTGGGATTTAGACAAGAGTCCTTCCCTAGCGAAGACATGGACAAGGGAAAAAGATAAAGGTCACAAACGAAGATCCAAGGGCACTGGTTCCATGATACAAATTAACTCAGTGAACAGTGCACATACATGAAAGCACAGGCAAATGTGTAAATATACATACAGGCAGACTCATCTAGCTACATAGGGATGCTACAACAGGATAGAGCAGTGGATTTGCTCGTACTGATTTCCCGCTGTGGCTGTGACAGGATGGAAAAGTGAGATGTGAGGGGTGTGAAATTAACAGACTTTTATTCCAAAGAAACTCAATTCACTCCTCTAAAGAGTCTAATGGTCTAACATTTCCAGGCATATTATTTTAAATATATCAGAAAGTGTGTGTCTGTGTGTGTGTGAGAGAAGAAAACATTTTCTGGAAAACACAGAGAAGAATAACACTGCAAAAAAAAAAATATGGATCTAAGAAAAGGGTGGCGTTAACACAACAGCATCATACTAAGCTCCTCCAACCCACACCTACATTGGACTCTATTTTCAGTTCCCAGCAGTGACTTAGCAATAACCAACAAGAAAGCAAAAATGTTTATTTTTTTGCTTATACTGCAACAGAATCTAAAGATTTTGTCCCATGGAAGCATTGCCTTTAAAAAAATATAAATCATTTGACTATCATTTGATAGCACGAGTAGGGTTATGTGAAAGATTTTTAGAAACTGCACAATACTCTGTAGCTATATATGCATAGAAAATACACAGGCCTAGATTAGGCTGACTTCAGTTTTAAAAAGTTTCAAATACAAGGTTAAATTTATTTCTCTGAGCCAGGTCCTCAGCTAGCACCAGAACATTCTCAATGCCAAGCATTCAAAGAAAAAAAAAATTACCTGGGATTCCCCAGTGTGAAAAATAAAATAGAATAAAATAAAATCATCCTCTAAAAATTGAACTTGGGGTTTTTTAGTTTGTCTTCTGTTTCTGATCCTTTAGTGGTCAGACTTGTGGTGAGATTTTGCACACACCTGTAAGAGCCATAAACATACATTTATAAAATAAAATGAAAATACTCACATAACTACAGGATTTCAGAAGCTGGAGGGTTAAGAACAAACAGCGACTATCACAAAGTCGTTGGACAGAATCTGGAGTTTGTCAACACTACAACTGGCATGGCTCCATTCAAGCCAAAGGAGCTATGCCAATTTACATCAGGTGAGAAACTGCCTCTACATCACCTATCTATCATATCAATATAGATTTTAAATAAATTTACTGTTGATTTTGATCCAGAAGCAAAATTAATCGCATTTTTTGCTGTCACCAGTTTACTAGCTTTTGCTTAAGTGTAGCATGTGTCTCACAGTAGAAAGGAGCTGAAAAATCAATGAGTCATGTCCAGCTTTTAAGAGTTGCCTTTCACCTGCATAATTAACAAAATTGCTTCAAGACTGAACAAGTACCAACCAGTTCTGACAAGTGTGAACTGGTTCCGACTGGTTCCAACCGGTTTCAGTTTGAACCAGTTGCAACCAGTTCCAAGCACTTTGAACCAAATAAGCTTTGAACCAGTTCTGGCCAGTCTGAACCGGTTCCAACCTGTTTCAGTTTGAAATGGTTCCCATCGGCTTAAACCAGTCCTGACTGGTTCTGACCAGTTTAAACCAGTCCTGACCAGTTTAAATTGGTTTCAACTGGTTTGAATGATCTCCAAAAGGTTTGAACTGGTTCTGACCTGTTTGAACCGGTTCTCACTGGTTCCAACCAGTTCCAACCACTTTGAACTGGTTCCAACCGGTTCTGACCCATCCCGACCAGTATGGACCAGTTCCGTCCAGTTTCACCCGGTTTGAACCGGTTCCATCCAGTTCCATCCAGGTTTAAACCGGTTCCGTCCAGGTTCCATCCAGGTTTAAACTGGACCCAACTGGTTTAAACTAGACTTGACCGGATCTGACCAGTTTGAACTGGATCCGACCAGTTTGAAATGGATCTGACCGGTTCCGTCCATGTTCGCACTGGATCCAACCGGGTTTAAACCAGTTTCGACAGAAAATATTCTGTCCTCATAGTCACAGAGCTAAAATCTCAGTTGGGCTAAAGCAGATATCATCTCTACATTTTTTTCAAATACCACTGCAAATTCTGTTGCATCTCTCATATTCACTAATGGATTTTAACTTCGTTACTGCTCAGTTTTATTGGAAGGCAGTGGGAATGAGAAAGCCTCCACATTACTGAAACAGTTAATTTTTTTTGAAGCAGGCTGAAGTGCAGAAGTGCAGTTTAAAAGAGGGGAGCAGATTAAATCCATGTGCAGGTCTTTTAAGAGCTCAGCCACATTTTTGAAATATAGATTAGCCAAGATAGTATGAATTCAGCATTTCCATGTAATGTTTCATTGATTCTTTAGGCCAACTGGACTGGCTGTAGATAGATACCTACAAATGAGTTTTAAAACTTTACAGTTTTTTAATGTTTTATAGCCTGTCAGAAAATCGGTGAGGATCTGCTTTTCTCAATTCTTGGTATCAAAGCAGCAGATTTTTTTAGCAGGAGTGAAGTTTTTTTAAACATGACTGAAGAGTATTTGCCATAAAAGTACTCAGTGAGTCATGACACCACAGAAATTCTTGGATGAACAGTTTTAAAGGTGAAATGAACAGCCGTCACCTGCCAAAACCTGCATGTAGACTGCTGATGTCATCACTAAAGCTATCACTTCGTAGGCAAAGCTTCAGCTCAGGTCTTGACAGTTAAGGGTAGGAGGCTATGACCTTCAAATATTCTATTTTAAGATGCATTTTTGTGTGGTCCTTTTAAGTCTACACACTCATTCTGTAGGGGCTTGATCCTGCCAATTCTCATGCTCCCTTAAGTCTCAGTGAAGCCTAATCAGGATCCAGCCACTATTAATCAGACCTTTATTTATGTTTATTTATAAGCTTTTTCATGGAGGTCATCACGGTAACATCTGAGCACTTCACGTATATTAAAGGACATGTCCTAATATTATACTGAGAGTTAAGGAAGTATTACTCCCATTTAGTAAACAGGGAACTGAGGCAAAGAGTGATGAAATAACTTAGCCAGGTCACACACAAAATCTGAGGCAAAGGACTAGATCCACTGACAGAACTAGGTAACTACTAGTTAAACATGACAACATGCAACTTTTAGGTGGCTAGTCCCTGGAGTAACATCCAAAATACAGAGTAAGGTGTTGAGGTGCATGGAGACAGGTAGACACTGAGCATTAAAACCCTCTGCTCTCAGAAAGGAAACACCTTGAGCTAGCCAATAGGGAACACAGAACACAGAGTTGCAGGTGAGTTTTCACCTCCTTTCCAGAGCCAATATACCTAAATCTGGACCGGGTCATGAGTGACTACAGGGCTCTGGTGATTGGGCTCAAGGGGCTGGGGCACAAGTATTTTTTCTTCTGTGCTCCCTGTTGCAGGCCACAGACCCAAGAGGGAAGGTTGTGTGGAAGAAATAAACAGACACCTCTGACAGTGGTGCTACCATGAGGGCTTTGGTTTCTTCAACCACAGCATGCACTTCAGGGAGAGAGGACTCCTGGGACAAGACAGCATCCACCTCATGTGGAGAGGTAAGTCCCTGTTCTCAGCCAGGATGGCTGATCTGCTAGACAGGGCTTTAAACTGACTTTGCTGGGGGACGGGGAAACTTCAAGTGGAGCCTGCCTGGGGACTGGCACACAGGAAAGCTCCAACGTGGAGGACACGAAGATAAGTATTTTTGAAAATGCTAATAGAACAGTTCTCCCACAGCACCTCAAGAAATTGAGGGTGTCAGTTGGGGGCCTCAGCTGCCTGTACATCAATGGTAGGATCATGAGGAACAAGCAGGAGGAGGTAGCCCTCCTGCTCTCTAGTGGGCAATATGACCTAGTAGAGATTCATAGAGTCATAGATGTTGGGGTCAGAAGGGACCTCAGTAGGTCATTGAGTCTGACCCCCTGCCCTGGGCAGAAAAGAGTGCTGGGGTCAGATGACCACAGCTAGGTGCTTGTCCAGTCTTCTCTTGAAGACCCCCAAGGTAGGAAGAGCATCACCTCCCTTGGAAGCCCATTCCAGATTCTGGCAACACTTACTGTGAAAAAGTTCTTTCTAATGTCCAACCTAAATCTGCTCTCCGTCAATTTGGGGCCATTGTTCCTAGTTACTCCAGGGGGTGCCCTAGTAAACAGAGCATCTCCTATGCCCTGTTGCCCTCCCCTGATGAATTTATAGGTAACCACAAAATCACCTCTCAGCCTTCTCTTGCGAAGGCTGAAGAGATCAAGGTCCCTCAGTCTCTCCTTGTAGGGCCTTGCTTGCAGGCCTCTGACCGTACAAGTGGCCCTCCTCTGAGCCCTCTCAAGATTCTCCGCATCCCTCTTCAAGTGTGGCACCCAAAAATGGATGCAGTACTCCAACTGCAGCCTGACCAGTGCTGCATAGAGGGGAAGCATCACCTCCATGGACCTGTTTGTCATGCATCTGCTAAAGCATGATAAAGTGCGGTTAGCCTTGTTAATCATTTCATCACACTGTTAGCTCATGTTGATCTTAGAGTCAACTATGACTCCAAGATCCCTTTCCACCACTGTGCTGCTGACAAGGTCCCAGCCTGTAAGTGTGTTAGTGGTTCTTTTTGCCCAGGTGCAGCACTTTGCACTTGTCTTTGTTGAACTGCATCCTATTTTGTTCTGACCATTTTTCCAACTTATCCAGATCTGCCTGGATCCATTCCCTACCCTCTGGTGGGTTAACTTTGCCCCATAATTTGGTATCATCTGTGAACTTGGACAGGGTGGTCTCCACGCCCTCATCCAAGTCACTGATGAAGACATTGAATAGCACCGGTCTAAGGACCAAGCCTTGTAGGACTCCTCTGCCCACATCTTTCCAGGTTGATATCAACCCATCTGCCAGCACTTTCTGGGTGTGACCCCTAAACCAATTTGCCACCTACCTGACCATGTAATCATCTACATCACAGCCTGTCAGTTTACTTACAAGAACAGAATGAGATACCATATTGAAGGCCTTCTTAAAGTCTAGGTAGATGACATCTACTTCAACTCTTGTGTCTAAGCATTTTGTGACCTGATCATAAAAAGAAATAAGGTTAGTCAGGCAGGATCTACCTGCAATGAATCCATGCTGATTTCTTTTCAGCATTATTTCCCCTGCTGGCCTCCCACAAATATGATCCTTAATGATTTTTTCCAAAGTTTTCCCAAGGATAGAGGTGAGGGTAACTGGCCTATAGTTTCCCGGTTCCTCCCTTCTCCCCTTCTTGAAAATAGGGACCACATTGGCCCTTTTTCAGGCCTCTGGAATCACAGATCATTGGCATCATGGAGACCTGATGGGACTCCTCACATGATTGGAGCATAGCTGTAGAAGGCCATACCCTGCACAGAAGGGACCAATCAGGGAGAAAAGGCGGAGGGGTAGCTCTCTATGTGAGGAAGCATACACCTCTCTGGAGGCTGACAAAGATAAGCAGCTTGAAACCATCTGGGTCAAGCTTCGAGAGGTGGGGGGAGGACAAGGTGAGAGAGACCTAACTGTGGGCGTTTACTACAGGCCACCAAACCAAGGGGAGGAGCTTGATCTGGAGTTCTCTCGAGAACTGACAGAGGCCGCACATGCAGGGGACTTGGTTGTCATGGGCAACTTCAATTACCCCGACTTAAACTGGAAGGAACACTCAGCTAGGTTGGATCGGTCATGTAGCTTCTTAACTGTAATTAAGGAGCTCTTTCTGACCCAGGAAGTGCAAGGGCCAACCAGAGGTACTGCTCTCCTAGACTTGGTCTTGGCCAAAGGAGATGTTCTGGTGTGTGGCTTGAACATTGAGGGTAGCCTGGGTGACAGTGACCATGAGCTCATCAAGTTCACTGTCCACTGCAAGGTTGACAAATCAACTAGCAAGATTGAAGTCCTGGATTTCAAAAATGCTGACTTCAACAGGCTTAGGGCATTAGTAGGAGAGGCGATGCGGGACCAGGGACGGAAAGCGAACAGGATGCACAAAGAGTGGTTGTTCCTCAAGGACATGATCCTCAAAGCACAAAAGAAAACTGTTCCCTTAAAGAGGAAAGGTAGCAGAAGGGCTGGCAAGCCCTCCTAGCTCAATAGGGACATTGCGGTCCTCTTGAAAAAGAAAAAAAGAGGCATACACACAGTGGAAGCTAGGGACAACTTTCAAGGAGCACTATATAACAGTGGTCCGCACTTGTAGGGAAATAATTAGGAAAGCTAAGGCAGTGATGGAGTTTAAGTTAGTCAAGGGAGTCAAGGACAATAAGAAGTTCTTCTTTAGGTATGTAGGGAGCAGAAGGAAAACAAATGGAAGCATGGGCCCCCTGCTTAACACCTCAGGACAGCTGGTAACGGACACTCAAGAAAAAACTGAGCTCCTGAGTGCTCACTTTGTTTCGGTATTTCACCGGACCAAGGGGAAAGACAAGAGAGACAAGGATCACAGGAAGCATAGTAGGAATGATAGCCTTCCCACTGTGGATGCTGAGCTGGAGCAAAACCAGTTAGAAAAGCTAGACATCTATAAGTCAGCAGGACCAAATGGACTTCACCTGAGTGCTGAAGCTGCCTGAGGTCATTGCGGAACCCCGGCAAAACTCTTTCAGAAAATTGCACACAGGGGAGATCCCTGAGGATTGGAAGAGAGCCAACATTGTGCCCATCTTCAAAAAGGGAAAGAGGGAGGACTCTGGCAACTATAGGCCAATCAGCCTGACATCCATCCCAGGGAAAATCCTGGGAAAACTCATTAAAGAATCTATGTGCGATACTCTCATTGAGGATAAGATTCTGAATGACAGCCAGCATGGCTTCATCGTGGGTAGATCTCGTCTTAGCAATTTCATTTCCTTCTATGAACAGGTCTCTTGCCACCTGGACACGGAAGAGAAGGTTGAAGTTATATACCTAGACTTCCAAAAGGCTTTTGATCTAGTATCCCACGATAACCTTGTGGAAAAATTGGAAGATTGTAGGCTTAATTGCTCAACATTTCAGCGGGTGCAAAACTGGCTGCATGGTAGGACCCAGAGAGTTCTCATGAATGGATCTGTGTCGTCCTGATGAGAAGTGACCAGTGGTATCCCTTAGGGGTCCGTGCTTGGACTGGTGCTTTTCAACATCTTTATCAATGATTTGGATTTGGAAGTGAAGCTCGCTGGTCAAGTTTGCGGATGACACCAAGTTATGGGGGAGCGTGGTCATGCCAGAAGATAGGTTGCAGATACAAGCAGACCTGGACAGGCTGGAGAGCTGGTCAAACCAGAACCAGATGAAGAATAACACTCAGAAGTGTAAGGTGCTCCATCTGGGGGCAAACAATCCTCAACATACCTATGGGCTTGGTGGTGACAATTTGACTTGCACCATGACTGAAAAGGACCTAGGGGTAGTGATCAACCATTGCATGAACGTAAGCCAGCAGTGCGATGCTGTGGCCAGGAAGGCAAACAATATGCTGGCATGCGTTAGCCATTGCATCTCATGCAAAACTAAGGAAGTGATACTCCCACTGTACTCCACACTGGTGAGACTGCAGCTGGAGTACTGAGTCCAGTTCTGGGTGTTGCACTTCAACAAGGACATGGAAAAACTTGAGAGGGGCCAGAGAAGAGCCACCCATATGATGAAGGACTTGCAAGACAAGCCAAATGAGGAGAGGCTGAGGAACTTGGGCCTCTTTTGCCTCCTTCCCAGTCAGGGTGTCCAGACTGTGGAATAAACTCCCTCCAGTGGTGGTGCAGTCACCTACCCTGGAAATCTTCCAAAGGAGACTGAACAGTCACCTCACTGGGGTCACTTGACCCCAGTTGTCTTTTCCTGCCTAGAGCAGGGGGATTGGACCCAATGATCTACAAGGTCCCTTCCATCCCCTAACAACCTATGAATCAATCTATGAATCTATAAATCAGAGCAGGAGAAAAAAAAGCCTCCATCCACTCAGGATCCAAAAGCTGGAATCTGTTCCTGAGGATAGGCACCTACAAATGCCCTTTCAAAGAGCAGAGCAGGGCTCCCTATTTTCCTATTAAAATGTTCCTAGAGGAGGAAGAGGAGGAAATAGAGCCTACTATTTATGTAATAATCTACTGACTGGAGCATTCAGTGAGAAAGTGGGAGAGTGAAGATGTAGAAAGCAGTCAGAGTGGCCCATAAAGGTAGAGCACCCACCAAGGACATGAAAGACTTGGGTTTTAGGCCCTCAGATACCAAACATAGGACTACAAGTCACACACAGCTCATTTATTTCTTAGCAGTAACAGTCATCTGCTGTACAACGATGGGTAAATCACTTACCTTTGTTGTCTCGTTTTTTCCCCGCTGTCTAATAGGACTAATACTACCTAAGCCATCTTTGGAAAGTGCTTTGAAATCATGGATAAAGTGTTATTTACATTCTAAGAACTACAGTACTGGATATATTTTATCATAATACTCCAACTGAAACAGCTGAATATAAAAACCCAGTTCCCTAATATTACAATGGCCCTTAGACCCAGTCAAACATTGGGAACATCCAGTTAGCATTGCATCTGTGTTTCTTACAGTTAATTAGAAGCAGTAACAAAAGAAAATGCAATATTTGTTAATCTGCTCAGGGCACCATGGCAGAGTAACTGCACAAAGAACTAGTTAACCAATGTGGTAATAATTTTTTTTAGCCTCTTACCATGTTGACATTGATGAGAATATTGAGAAAGAGGAGAAACACAAAGAAAATTATAATTTCTGATGAAATGAACCGAAAAGAGAAAGTATCTCTATGTTTTAAAAGACTAGCAAATTGCACCACCAGACTTGCTAGCCCAGCCTGGCTGGCAGTGGATACAAGACTTCAGGTCACAAAGCAGCTGAAGCTGGAAGTAATGCAAATGAAGGTGATATGCTTAGCTTCTGGAAGGGTCGAATTAAACTGTCTGCTGCCAGGAGGAGGCAGGAGGGATGGGAGGGTGGCAGGGGAATAAAGGACAGAAACAGCAGCAGTCTCCTATTTCAGCAGCGGCAACCCATGGAAAGTTAGGGAAAGAAGCGGGGGGGGGGGGCAGGAGGCAGCTGGAACATAGCAAGTTTTCCCTTCAGTGTACCTAGCAGGAGATTAACAAAGAATATTCTTAATTATTGCTTCCTGCCCACCTGCCTAGTTCCTTCAAGAGCCAGGACTCATTCAAACAACATGCACTCCCTTGGCAAATTTACTCATAATGTTAGTGGTTACAAATTAACCAACTCTGTTCTCTATTCTTAAATTAAAAGAAACAATAATTATTTTCCTATCAATCTTTTTTCAGATCTAATGAAAGCAGTCAAGTCTGGATTCTTCACTGCTAACCAGCATTGTGTTTTTGTTCAAGTCATTGTTGCTACACCCAGTTACTCCAGCTGAAGGTTTAACCCCAAATGTTTATGTTCACTGTCCTCTTTACAACCTCCAGTAACACTGTGCTACTCTGGCAGGCACTGGATTTTTTTTTTTTTAATTCATGCACTGTCTTCCACTTATGAGTCTCAATGCTACCCAAATTATATGGAATGATTAAATTTCCTTTAAAGCACCTTGAGTGCTGTTGGCAGAAACAAGTGCAAGTATTTAAAAGAATATTTAATCCTGTACACTGCCAGCAGGCATGCTGGGAAACAAGCTCACATCCCAAAGCCTACCCTGGGCCAATCACTGGAGAATGGTTTAATTGGTTAATCATATAAATTACAGTCACTTAATCATTTTAATCACCATCAGCCAATTAGCACAGAGTTATGGGCTCTGAGGTAACAGTTATGCAAATGTTTGTTCCGCTGCAAGCTATTAACAGCCATATTTTTTAGATCAAGCTGACAATGACTGATGCGGAGAGGGAAGTAAAGGAAACAAAGCATTTGTTTAGTTTAAACTTCTTTCCTGCTAGATTATAATGAAGTAGATGACAGGAAGTGGCCTTAAAATGTAACAATGGCCTTTCTCCATTCAAAGTAACCTTCACAGGTAAGAGGGATGGTTACGTTGGTGCATTATGGCCAAGAGAATCTCAAGAGCTACCCGCGCAGTGTCATTTTGATCATTCCAAAGCCCTAATATCTCCATTACTTTTAATGCACTGTTTTGCCAGTAGCACAGAAATAAATACCTGTTAGCAGTCAGTTACTAGGAATTTGCAATAATTGACAAAGGCATATTAGTTATAGTTCAGTTATGCTTAAATAATTTTCTAAAGTGGAGATGCCACCAGTCACAATTCTGCCAGAATTACTACACCTTACATGGGTCTGAGAGCCAAACTCTGATCTTCATGTTACTGGAGCTACTCCATACGTGCACCTGTGTAATAAAAGATCACAGTTAAATATGATAATATAGATATATATTCCCCAAAAATATAGGTGTTTATTCCCTAGCCTGCTATGGCCAATTTGAATTGGTTTGCCAACATAGCCAGGCAATAAACCCAGGAGATTTAGGACAGCTGAGCTATTGCCTTGTATGGTAGAATCTTCACATGTTTTCCATACTGAGGATGTTTTCCTCAACCTAAATATTTCTGACATCTACACTGTTCAAAAAATTAAGTATGTATATTGCCCTAAGTATGTATATTGATTTAGTTTGTTATAAGCTTTGCATGCAAAAATCAAGCAAGGAGTACTAAGTGGAATACTGCATAACTCACGACTCAGAACTTTATGGGAGTCTTAGCCTTACTAATAATTAGTCTTATTAAATTATCTAAATAGCACCAAAGGAATATTGTAAATGGGGAGAGAAGCAGCTGCATCCTGTAAGATGTTTAGCGCAATTCAATCTTGCTGTCACTGATAGGAGTTAAAATTCCTTAGCACCTTTATTTAGGACCCAATGCTGCACAGTTCTGAGCACTCTTCTGAGGTCTTCAACACTCAGCTCCCAGCAATGATAGAAGAACCCTGCAGCATCTGTTCCTAAATAGAGACCATACACAGGGACCACAAAGGCCCACATTTTCAAAGGGTATGACTATCTAGTATATCTCCTAAGTACACCCAGTCCCCTGTTTCTGCTTGCATGGGCTGGTGAAGCCACTCCAATGGTGCCCTTCCCATGGCTGTTCTCGACCGCTGTCTCTGGCATGCTTGAAAGCAGCCACTGGAAAGGACCATAATGTTGCTCCACTGCCACCTTTGCAACATGTGAATAGGAGTGGGCAGATGGAGACTGCTTGAGTGTGGAAGAGGATCTCTTCCAGGACATGCTGGGGACTCCTAGACATACCCAAAGGCAATCAAGAATCTTTGGGGATCTGTGCCAAAAAAGCCTGGTGGAAAGGTCAGCATACATCTTGTTATGCTCTCAATTATTTGTTCGGATATTTTTTTAACTTTGAAGTATGGCTTCTAGAATAATTTTTGTTGTTGCATATTACATCACAATTCCTTTTAAAGTGCCTTATAAAGGGTTGACAAATGATAACTATGTTTTACAAGCATGCTACAGCTCTGAGTTGTACATTATGGATTGTCATAAGCACATCAGTAGAAAGCATTACAGATCGTTATAAATTACAATAGATTAGTAAAACTGATAGACATTTTAGACTATGTCAAAGGACTATGGTTGGATGCCATGGTAGAGAATGCCATGTCTGTGCTGGGCACTATGCCCCAAAATGGAGTTACTGTAGTGTGGTGCTGAGCGGGTGCATGCCAATAAACACTTCCAAAAGAGCCAAGTTATTGGTGACATCCATTTTGTGATATACCTTGCACAGAGCAGGTGTGCTGTGTTTCACTGCCCGACCTCCTAGTGCAGCCCTTTGAAATGGTAGACATGCTCTGTATCACTCTATCAAAAAGTTCTGACAACAGCTATTACCTGTTTATTAGCACTTTATCAATTACTTTAAAATGGGACCTCAGTATCAAGTATGACCACTTTGACCAAATAAAGTGAAAGTCACAATGTGGGAAGATGGAGTGTGATATTCACTGACTTAGGTCAAGAGTGAGAAGTGGATCCTGTAAGGTACAAAAGCAAAGAACAAAAGCAAAGTAATTAAGTATGTGCACTGACTGCTCTCTCCATGCTAGAGAGCACAAAAGCAACTAGCTGTTGAGCAAGGGCAGTAAAAAGTTATTTCCTCTTTGGAAAAAGGGAGGGGGAATGAGGAAGGAATTATGACTTTAAATGTAGTTCGGTTTTTTTTCCTCCAGGCTGTTGCTGAGGTGGCACAGATGCAAAGTCAATCTAGCCTTTAATGAGCAGAATAGGTATGCCCAAGTTCAAGGACAGAAATGATATACATTTCAGAATAGTAAAAATAAGAATAATAATTCTCTACACATATCTGATGCCTTTCATCCTACAATTTCAAAGCATTCTGAAAACATTAATGAATTAAGCCTCACAAAGCCTGGTGAGCCAGGAAAATACTTTTATTCCAATTTTATGAGGGAAATGAAAGCAAAAAGAGATTGAAGTCTTGTAAACTGACTAGGGCAAGAAGACCCTTATGCCTGCGTGGAACCCCCAAGTGGCACTTCCATGGACAGAATATCAGGTCTGAAAGTTCATACCCAAGGTCACACACTAAATCAGCACCAGAATTGGAAAGAACAGAGATTAAACCTGGGCATGATCAGGGCTCATGGTGAAATGCGCTGGGTTGGGAATGATGTGCAACCCCTGTAATAGGAATGGTATACCATATTCCACAATTATAATGCCTTGCTGCAATGTACCATTTGGTACTGACACAAAAAGGGAAATTCTGGAGAATAAAATGCACAAAAAAGTACTTAACTCTTTGATTACATTTTTGCACTATTAAAATGGAAACTCATTTTCTTGTCAGCTTTGTGATAGCCCATCATAGTTTTTGCTCCACCCTCAGCAGGACTGCTTATGCATGGTAAGCCAGGATTTCTCTTTCAATGACATTCCACAGCCTCACGGAGTTAGTCTGACTGAAATAAAAAACAGAAAATGGTAAAACAGAACATAAAGTCAAGGTCTAATCCTGCAGCATGGAGTCAGGCCAGTCTAGGAGTCTCAATATCCTGTGAACCACATCAAAGACTTATTTTCAGTTAAAAATTGTGGTAGGTTTACAGCCTCCTGCTTGGATAACCCTCTCTGGCAGAGGAAGGAAGAGGTAGCCAGTTAAGGAGTTTGTATGAAAAAGGATTCCCCTGCAGAGGGGAGGAAAAATCTGTCAGTAATCACTCACTGGGATCTTTCCTAGTGCTACAAGGAAAGTTGCTGCTTGAGAGCATACACCTTCTCCATGAGAAAATCATTCACTATTCCAACTTTTACAATGTCAGGCTGAAATTATTCAAACTCCTTTCTGAGGCCAAAATCTAGCAGTGGTCTAATTAGACCTAACAGCCTAATTTACTAGGAAATTAGCAATGGTCTCTACTACAAGAAATCTCTAAGATGTCATTTATACCATGCCAATCACTGGTGTATTTAGGTGCTGAGGCTGATCATCCTATTTCTCTGAAGGAGTGGGGAAAACGCTGAATTTTCAACAAAAACCCACTTTAAAATATTTCTACAAAACCTCCGTGTATTTTTATGGAATATATACCACATATATATGGAATATATATTTTATGGAATATATTGCACGTATACAATTTTTAGCTAATTGACTGAAACATTTCTGTGAAATGTTTAACTTTTCTTTCTTGAAAGATTGCCCTCCAGTCTCAACAAATTTGATTATTTTGTTTTTTTCCAAGGATAGTTTGTCCTTCATTCTCAGTAACAAACAGCAGTTTGCACTGTGCACAGAATGCAAGATCTGGCCCTATAACATTAAGCTCCATTAAGCCTGGTGGCCTTTGATTGTTACCAATTGATTAGAACAATTTATAACAAATTAGTCAATAACTGAACATTTTTATTTGGTAAAATGTATCTCCTTTCTGTCTGTATTTATTTTAGTTATTTCATTAGGGTGACATTATTTATGCTACCATACCTGGATTGCATGTTTTTTTAAATTCTATTGACAAGCCTGTCACTTAGGAAGGAACATATTGTTGCTATTAGTTTTGCTGATTAGTGATACTGCTGACTATATTAAATTCAATAATGATCTTAATATATTGCCACTTGGGTGCAAAATGGTGATTGCATCCTAGATGCAGAGAGACTCCACTGTACAAGGAGATTTGTTTTGCATTATGATATTAAAACAGAAGGATCATTTCTGATTAATACAAGAGCAAGAATAATCACAAAAAAATTAGAAATATTCCATGAATGTTTCTTCCTCAGAAGAGAAATGTCTGTCTATTCTATGAAGTAGTAAAGGGATGCATAGTGTCAGTCTAGAGCAGTGGTTCTCAACCCATGGGCTGCAAGCAGCCCAATCAGCACATTGCTGTGACCCATGTGATATCCTGTTAAAAAAAAAAGTAAAGACATTTGACAGTGTAGAAATGAGAGGTATTAAAGAATATTGATTTGTATTGCATTACTGTCAGATAACAGATACAAAATATTTTTAAAATGGATTTGCAGGAAGTAAGTTGTGTGCATGCAGCCCACAACACAGAGAGGTGCAAGTGTGACCCACTATGGCAAACAGATTGAGAACCACTGGCCTAGAGTGATGGGTTCTGGATGTGTTTTTAAAATGATCGTAGCTAAGGAGTGATTTGTGTCACAAGCTAGATAGATATTTGTTTTGGATATTTTATTTTAGGCAGACACAAGGGGCCAGATTTTCAACAGTTATAGCCCCTCCCCCCCCCCCCAAAACACAGAAAGATATTGAGAGCTAATCTAAAAAGTGATGTGTGTGTCCAAGAGGTAAACAGTGCAGCATCTCATTTTTAGATGCCTAGCCTATGAGTGGAATCCAGAACCTTGTGAGAGAGCCTAGGCTCCCTTTACAATAAATGGGGAGATAGGAGACTTAGAACAAGTTTTAGAACAATCAGCTAGCCAAGCAGATAACTACTCAGAGAGCGCATCTGCTTGAGATATTTATGGCAGTGGCCTAATTAGCTCTGCAGTAAACATCTCACATCTACACATGCAGTGGTATTAGAACGGAGGAAACTAATTAACTCCACATCAGATTAGTACAATTAGTATAGTAAATACAAATACTATCCTGCTGTGGAATTTTTTTTTTTTATTTTTTTTTACTTTACAGCAAACCATATGTAGATGCTGACAGAGCTGGCTAGCCCCACACTGGAACACCCTCATGGTCTGGTCAGCCCCTCCGCAGCATGTTGAGTCCGGTTGGAGCAGCTCTGGGAGGGCAAGCTGACCCCCCCCAGGCCCTCTCCCAGCCAGGGCTGCTCTGACCCAGCTCAACATGCTGCAGTCCTGAGTGATATGTGCTGGAGTTTATTGCTTTATGTTAATTGCATGTATAGACATGCCCAGAGATAGCTAATAAGAAATACTGAAGGCAGGAAAGTGTCTTATATCTAGGCACACCTTAATCAACCCTGCCAGGAGGTCATGTGGGCTCCAAAGGCATATGACCTTTCCTGCAAAAATGGAACAGAGCTCACTCTTCCCTTTTAAAGCATGGCTAGAAATTAGGGGTGTGTGAAGTTTCAGTC
The DNA here is from genome assembly GCF_030867095.1 of Alligator mississippiensis. NCBI lineage: Eukaryota > Metazoa > Chordata > Crocodylia > Alligatoridae > Alligator > Alligator mississippiensis. The sequence continues at coordinate 155,795,767 of NC_081828.1, read as the reverse complement.
ACTGATTTGATTTGGAGGAGATTCGGCCCGATTTGGCGGCCGAAACTCTGAATCTGAATCGAATCAGGAGACCCTGCACCCGCCAGGCCTCGTACATTTTACCTCGAGCCTCCTTAATCCGAAGGCTTGCTGGTGCCCCCCTTGCCGTTGCAGGTGGCCTTACGGGAGATCTTCACACATGCCGCAGGCTACCCCTTCTCGCCTGCCACGACTTTGAATCTTCCAGTGGGTGGGGCTTCGTGTGGTGCGGTCACACTCTTCGGTTGCCTGCTTCTCTGATGTCTTATGCGAGGCTCCTCCTCCCCTGCACCTCGCCCTCTACCCAGCCCGGCGGGTCCTGGTTGCTTCTGTGACTGACCGTACGCTCCCCTAAATACTCGAACGATGAGTCCACCTCTCACTCCCTCAGTCTTCCAGCCTCATACCACCTCAACCCCTTCTAATACGGGGGAACATAAAACACCCTACACAACTCAAAGAACAAACTTCATTAGCCCCAAGAGAAGCACCGTCCCGCCCCTGTTGGTCTTCCATATGGAGCACAGATAGCCCCTCAACACCTCTGCTTGTTGACGGAGCCTCCTCCACGTGGCCCAGCTCTGTGGCCCCGCTCCACCTACCCAGGTTTAACACTACTCCCTCTCCTGTTTGCCGCTGTCATGACCCTCTTTCTGGATCTCAGCAGCACAGCCACCCTCTCTCTGGGTCCTTGCCTTGCAGCTGCCCTCTCTCTGGGTCTTCCCCACTCAGCGACCCTCTCTCTGGGTCTTGCCAGAGCAGCAGCCCTCTCTCTGGGTCTTGCCAGAGCAGCAGCCCTCTCTCTGGGTCTTGCCAGAGCAGCAGCCCTCTCTCTGGGTCTTGCCCAGTCCGTTGACCTCCCCATGCCCTGGGAACTCCTACTGGCTTCTGACCTGGCATGCCTGCAGCTGTTGTTCCGGCTCCGGGCGCTGACTTGCCGCTATGCTCCTCCGTTCCTCCGCAGCCAGCACGTGCAGTCTCTTCTGGCATCCCGTGCCTCTGGTTGACACCACCGGTCAGGCCCTCTCCCGGTACCCATGCACCCCCGCTCCCTCTCACCACCGGCCCTTTTATTTCTGCCGGCCGGCAATTGGGAGTGACATCATCTGCCGGCTGCAGGTGACTTAAGGCGCGATCAATACCTCACGCGGGCTTTCCCCGCCGTCCTTGCTCCTCCTCCCATCCTGCGGTGAGCAATTTTCCTTTCTTTACTTCCTCCTTCCCTGTTTCGCCCCCGGCTCCGGGCCCTGGGGTTCCCCTCGTGGGCTCAGGAGTCTCCCCGGTTTGCCTCTCCCTGTGACAGACCCATTAATCTCTCCAAATCGAATCAGAAGCCTCGGAATCAATTTGGAGAGATTCAACAATTTGGCCATAGACACAGCTTTATATATTTTTTCTACATGCCTCGAGGTACCAGGCACGGCTCATGAATGCTGAGATGGTAGGGCAAATGAAGAGTCCCACAGGAGTGCAAGGGAGTCCCCCATGCACTCCACGGTGGACCTGGAAGTTGATCGGAAGTATTTCAGGTCCACTTCCAGGTCCACCGCTGAACGCACAGGGGCCCCCTCCCACACTCCCATGGGACGCTTCATCCACCCCACCATCTTGGCATTCACGAGTTGCGCCTGGTACTTCGAGGTATGTAGAAAAAACATATAAAGCTGTGTCTATGGCCGAATTGCTGATTCTCCGAATCAGAATCAAATCTTCAGATTCAGCTGAATTGAATTGGGACAGTAACCCAAATCAGCAAATTGAATCACTGTCCCCCAAATTGGGCCGAATCCAAATATGAATCAATACTATACTGCATGCTTTGCACACCCGTACTAGAAATGTACAGAATAGCCTATGGCACTTGCACACAATGTGGGAGACACTGGATTAATTCCACTTTCAGGCTGAGGGGATTTAAACTCTCAGCAGAGTGCCTTAACCACTTTTCTAGATTAGGAAGATTGCAATCAATTTCTTCTACTGAAGCTATGACACAGTTTAGGAAAGAATTCAAGGGTCTTTAGACAGAAAGAAAATGTGAGAAGGAGCATGATACTGTAAGGTGCTTACCCAGAAGAGGAGGTCGGACTTGGGTTATAGTCCCCTGCAAAGACTGCTTACGCATATTATCAAATCACTTTTTTCCTGCAAAATATACAAATCATCTTTAAAGCAGGGGCAGGACCCCAGGACTCACCTCCTAGGTGTGTTTTGGAATGTTTAAGCCTTGGGATATTTAGGAAGAACTACAACTTCTTTCTGGATCTTAATCAGACTTAGGCATGAGCTAGGCATACCAAGCCCTTGAGTGCTCCCAACAAATTATTACACTTCAGTGCAGAACACATTTTTCCTTCCAACATTGGAAAGGCAGTGCACAATTGCAAGTTTTCTAGAGAAGTAAGGAACAGGGAATTCCCCTTTGGCATTCTTCCTTCACAGAGATAGTGCTTATAGCTGCAAATGATGATTAAGAGCTAAAGGTAAAGTAAGAGAAAATTACAGCTGTACTGCCTAAGAAATATAGGAATAGGGAGGACATGGTTAAATTAATAGGGTGTTCTGTTGTTAAGATCCGGAGCACGGAATACAAGCCAGGTCTGGGCAGAGAATGTTAAATGCAGCAGTAAAACAAGAAGCATTAAAAGTATAAAAGGACTATTATAAACTTCTGATTTAGCTTTCTTAATAAAAACGGAAAGCGGTCATTGCTTCCAGTAAGGACTCCTGAAAGGGTGATGGTGTGGGGTAACAGAGAGGGAAAGGAAGAGAAAGCAGATCATAAGGAGAAAGGGTGTTTTGATAGTTTGATTCTAGTTTTTATTAGTAAAGTTTGTAATGGGAAAGGGGAAGATGGACTTCTCCACTAACACAGAAGGGAATGAGAAAACAAGGGTCCTAGCTCAGAGAGCAGGGCAAGGTGCTAGCCCAGGGGCATGGTTTTCCTTCATGTTTGATATTATTTCTTTATGTAATGTATGTGCCACCCTTCCCTTCACAGTGGCTTACATAAAGAGAAACAGACACTTAAAATGGCAACCACAGTAAATAAAACAAAATGACAGATTAAAACTGTGCGGGCCGGGCCCCGATCCCGCCCTTGTCGCCATGTGCGGCGGTGATTCTGATCCCATTCTGGCCGCCATGGGCAAGCCGGGGGCGAACCGGGGTCGTACCAGACCCGTCTTCATTGCACACGGGCTGTGGCCAGCAGCCCAGGCACGCGGGGCTGGAGAGAACCGCGGGGCGGTTTAGTGCACATGAGTTAGAATTAGTTACAGAGGCGTAATGGTTGATTGAAAAGATTGTTTACTTACACCCAAAGATGGTATTGGTGTAGGCTGGACAGGTTTCCAGGCACAGCTCCTGCTTGAATCCTCGTTGGAGGACTCTGACAAATCGATTGCTCCCAAGGAGTTTGCTAGGCTCCACGGGTCCAGTTCAGTTGGATTCGAAAAGTTTCCCCGGAGTTATTCAGGCTCCGCGGATCCGAAGTTACAGGAAAGGGATACGTCTAGGATTGCGCTCGGCGACGGGGAGAGGTGAGAAGCTAAAGCTCCGTAGGCTTGGTTCTTTTGCCTCTATTGCCTGCTTAGGGGAGGCGCGTTGGGTCCGCGAGGGTCCGCAGTGCTTGGAGATCTTCACACAGAATCTCTCTTGTCCTCCCTCCTCCGACTTGGGCGGAAACTACCCAAGCCTTTTGTACGGCTAGCAAGCCAATCGCTAGCCGCCACGTGTGCCTACATTAGGAATGGGCCAATAACGTGGCGCGAATCCTAACACAAATGGTGGGAACTTCTTTACAGCGTGTATCACTACAATGCAAAAAAGAGATGCACCCTGCAAAGAAGCTGTAATCTGGCGGGAAATCCCCCGTTGCACCAGAGTTCTCTCTTGCAGCAGAGAACTCTACCGTGCAAAGAAAGCGACAAATTGGCGGGAAATAATTTAGCGGTGCCGAAGCGCACACACAAACAAAAAATCACAACTTTGGGTTGTGACAAAAACAAAATAAAGACAGTCCTTCCATGGTAGTTCTATGTGTCTGAGACAAGAGACACACACAGGTCAAGGTATGAAGAAGCCAGAGGGAGTGCTGTCCCCCTCCTCTGCTTTCTTCTTTTCTCCCCTGAGCCCTCCTCAACTGCTAAGGATCCCTTTCTTGTTCTGATCTATTTTAATCACAGAGAAAAGGTTGGTGAGTTGCAGGCTGAAAGGGGCTTATACGAGTTCAGAACACCTAGGGTGAAACCCTTTCCTCCACAAAAGTCAATGCCAAAACTTCCACTGAATTCAATAGGATCAGGATTGTATTTTGGTACCCAATCCCTTTTGAAATTGTAAGAAAAATGTTGATTTGAATTCCCCATCACCCAAATATTTCTATTGGTACAATGTGACAAATGCATAGGACACAATGGAATCTACAGACACAGAGAAAAGATACTGTCTGATTAGTGAAGATTTTCAAATGTGTGAACAGTAGATAAAGTGTGATAGAAACATTCACTAAAACATACATTTGAAAATTCAAATCAGTTTAGTTAACCGATTACCAAGATTTCATCACCCTTTCATTACTAGATTGCAACAGTTACAGGTGAATGAACTTCATCATCATATTAAATCATAGGCCTCATGCCCAGAAACCACACTTTTACACTTGTTAAAGAAAAGGCACGCGTATTAAAATCTGCCTGAAAAACAAGGTTTCACTTTGGAGTCTTGTGACTTGCTCTTATGTTTTAATCTATGCAATGACAGAAACTGAAGTATTTTGCCATTATCAACAGGCATATTGCAGCAGTTTAGTTAAGTCATACAAAAGTCTGTATAGCCAACGTTATTTCTGTTAAAAAATGGCTTATTTTGATTTAAACTCGATTCCAACCGACTCAAATTAACTAAATTGAAAATGCACATAGTCTTTATTACCTGTTTAACTGAACAGGTTTCAGTCAGTGCCTTGAGTTGATCCAGTTTAACTTTTCATATGGAAAAAAAAAAAAAAAGTAAACCCCAATGGTCCCCTAGATTCACATCAATTAGTTACATCTCTTTCCCATTATGGAAAATATACATGCATCAATCTTGCAGTGCCTCGAAGCATAAACCAGTTTCTTTTGGCCCAATAGGACTTTAGCCATAGATATAGTGGGAACAGCATCAGACTTGGCTTGGAACCTGCTGTTCAATACATTGGGAAATGTTGTTTTTCCTTGACCATTAGGGTTTGCTACAGAGCCTACTGGAAGCAATGAGAAGGTTTCCAATCAAGTCATGTCCCACTGATCTATCCATACTGGGCACATTCACACAAGATGTTTACTGAGGAGAAGACTAATTAGCTCTGTAGTAAACCTCTTGGCATCTACATGTGCAGGACTATTAGGCTGGAGTAAACTAATAAACTCTGCAGCAGGGTAATATTTGTTAATACAAGTACTATCCTGCTGCGGAGTTTTTTTTACTCTACAGCAGCACACATGTAGACGCTGACCCAGCTGTTTGGGGCACAAGGGTGTTTCAGTGCAGGGGCTGCCTGCTGGCTAGCCCCAAACTGGAGCACCCTCATGCCCTAGCCAGCCACTCCGCAGCATGTTGAACTGGGAAAGGAGCGGCCCTGGGCTGGTAGGCTGATGCTCTGGGCTCCCTGCTAGTCAGGGCTGCTTCAACCCAGCTCAATGGCCGGGCACATACGTAAACACAGTACCTGGCAGCAATAAACTCTGGCACAATATGCTCATGTAGACACTCCCACTGTGTTCTAAACATAGTCATTTTCTAAAAATGGGTCACCACACAGAAATTCAATAGCAAATGTTAAGGGTCCTTTACCAGCCCCATTACCTACCGAGCCCCACCCACTAAAGTCAATAGCATTAACTTTATTGGTGCCGGGCCAGGCCCTTAATAAAGATAATAATTTTTCTTGCCTGTTCATTTCTGTATGCTGTATATTAAATTAATTAATCAATATTACCTTGAACAATTCCATCTTCTTCCCACCATTCGCCCTCCTTTGAGCCATCCGTAGCATCCACAACAATTGATAACCAGACTGAAAAATATTTAATGATGAAACAGCTGTTAATCCTGATCTTCCAACCATTCTCTTCAATTTTAATGACCTTTCCCAAATAAACTAACTAGGGATGCTAACAGACTATTTTTACTGTCTTAGCTAAGGACAGCAATTTTTTCAATCATGTCATGAAATATGTTAATAATGATTAAATTTACATAGGGAATTTTCCTCATATCTGACTAATAATGCCATTTGATTTATTCTTCCTATCCAGTCCACCACTAATTTGCACAAATGTTCAGTTTTCTGTGTGTAATTATTTTCTGCTTCTTTGGTGAATATTGCAAACTATTTCACTGTATACATTCTTCCGTTTATAGTTCAGGACTGCTTGCACTGACAATGAATGAATCTCCAAATGAGAATGACTTGGACACCTACAGTACAATGTAAGTGGACTTAGGTGCCTATGCCCAAAATTGTGATCCAAAAAACTCTGCCCAGTGGTTGAGATTTTTGAAGTTGCTAGGTGTTCCTTTTTTACCTGAAATTTTGCTAGGGTTCTACAATTCTACCTTATTTTAATGATCAGAACCATGTTGGTTTAAAAAACAAGGTGTCTAGTACCCTCTAAACTCCCTTTGGGACACAGAATGAGGAAGACTGGACCCAATAAGTAAGCATGCTTGGAGAGTACCTACCACATGCTGACAGCAGCTAGGGCAACTTCTATTAAAAAACAGCCAGATGTGATATGTGGATGGGCCTGCTCTTGTATTATAGCTTAAGGGTTAGAGAACCAGCTTGGGAAGTGGCAGACCTGAAATAAAAGTCCATTCTCACAGTGAGGGGATTCAAACCCTCCTACCTCCTAGAAAAGTGTTCCAGTTCCTACTCCCAGGATTATTTCAGTTTTTCTTCCAACTACTCTTCAATATAAAATGAATAAACAGTACAGGGAGCTGGGACTGGAACTCTTTTTCTCCATGTCCAACCCCTTGTCCATTTCACATTTGAACTTATGATACAAGTTTCCTGGACATGTATACATGTTAAGCAGTGCATTTCAGGTCCTCAGACCATGGTCTAAATTATCGTCTGTTTGTTCCAGCTACTAAGGAAGAAGCCAATGGACTCAGAAGAAACTTGGTTATGTCTTTTCAGAAATGCCCCATCTGAATCTTTAAAATACAGGTAAGTAAGAATTACACAGAGGGCTAAAATCTCTTGGACAAGAACTTCTGCTGATGGTCCATGTGGCTGTCAATATAATGTCATATAGTGGTGTCTCTTGAAGGAAGAGTGCCAGTTTTCTTTTTAAAAGCCTAGAAAATTGTACACACAAAGCTACATTAAAAGAGCATTATTAAAGTTGCAAAGTCAAACACTCAGAAATTTGGAAATGTCAAAAGTCTTTTCCACAGGACTTCACCTACAGTCAGTACATATAGACCTGTTCCTGGAATGATATATAATTGTGTAGTGAAGGCTGTTGTCTATAAGACCCTTGCTTCACCTCCAGCAGAAGCTGCAAGACCATAGCGCACAAGACAGGGGGACTACAGGAAGAGAAAGGACAGTCTCATGGTTAAAGTAGTTGAACACTGCCCTGGAAACTTAGATTTTATCCCTACCTCAGCTACAGACTTGCCATGTGATTCTGGACCAGCCATATACACCATACTTCCCACATGTAGTCACTAATAATGTGTTCCTCATTTTTCAGGACCTAACTTGAGACACTGGGAATTCATTTATTGAGACACTGAGGAATCCCAGAGTCAACTGAAGACACAGACACTGGGCTCTGAACGTGCAAAGTGCTTTATAAGGCTAAGTATAATAAAAAATCAGGTCCTAGGCATCTGAAACTGGGCATGTGATCTCTATGCATCTCATTCCCTGTCTGTAAGGTAGGGATAGCTCCACCACAACCTCTCAGGGGTTTCTGAAGACAGATTAATGCTTGCATGGGACTCTGGTACTATAATAATTAACTCCACAGATAAGTCCATGAGGAGTATAATAACTCTATCCTTACAGCACCTTCTAAATACTGTGCAATGAATAAGGCCCTCAGCAACACCTAGAACAATGAGAAAACAAAATACTGATTTAAGTTCTTGTTTGGTGAGCACCATCCATCCTGCATACTGAATGAGACAGGGGGCAGGGTAATGATCTTGAAATTAAAGACTGAGTACATCCACATGAAGGATTGCCTTAATTCTGGCATTACTAAATTCTGAGTGATTGACTTTACAACGTGGTTTAATTAAGTTCTTTTTAATAGAGTTTTTGGCCACATCCAGATGAGTGCAGTCGTGTGGTACATGGCGCTGCAGACATATCTGCAGCACCACGTACTGCACATTCAGTTGTTCTTTTCACTGCAAAAGAACAAAAAGCGGAGTGGTGCACATGGCAGCAGTGTGTGCCACCCAAAGCCCAAGCCTGGCCAGCCAGAGCCATGCTCTGCTGCCAGCCAGGCTTCGCACGGCAGAAGTGATGCAACTGCAGTCCGGAGAGGCCCCCAGGACCCCAGGTAAGGCTGCTGGGGCCTATCTAGTGCTGGCCCCAGCCTCCCCTGCCCCACCCAGGGTAACTTGCTGCTTTTCAGAGTGTGCATGGTACGGGTATTCTCCAGGGAGAACTAGCAGGGCTACAAGGTGCACCGCCACTAGTCCCTGGGGAACCAAATGTCCATGCACATCTGGACCTGGCCTTTGTGTGCATTATAAATACAAAGGGTGAAATTCAGTTCTGGCAGTTTCTGGAATGACAGTCTTCTATAAGGACAGCCAAATGTGGAAAGCATATTTGGGGGAGGGTTTGTGGAATACATGGTTATGAAGTATACATAGCCAGGGTAGCAACACAGGCACCTGTTCTTAAAATAAATCTGCCACACCATAGTGGACCACCTAGGGAAAAATAGGAGTATGACCACCATTTACTGTCTAGAAAAAGGGAAACATCATTGAGATAGAGGAGGTCCCTCAGGCCCAGGGCTTCACTATTTGGTTTAATGAAATACAGCAACTGCAGTTATAATCCAAAGGTAAATACTTTGTAGTGTCACGCTGTTTGCTTTGAAAATGGCTGCACTGTAAAGCTCATGTTTCAGACTGGCCCAAACAGGTGCTGTATGCAGCACAGTCCTAGATCAGTAGGAGTTGGCAATGCAGGGGATAGATCCATCATGCAGTGGGAGTCCCAGACTGGTCCTGTATGGGACCAGCACTGGGGAACAGATGATGTAGCTCCGTGGGCCAGATATGGCCTGTAGGGCCATATCTTTGACATCTCTGAGTCAGCAAAACAAAATTAAATATTCCTCTCGAGAAGGAACAATATTTGCAGCTAGTTTAATTTTGTTTTGCTGACTCAGAGATGTCAAAGATATGGCCCTACAGGCCATATCTGGCCCATGGAAAGAATTCCTGAGGCATTATTTAAGATTGACATACATATGTGCATAGTACAGCACTAAAATACCAAAACATATCTGTTTTTCAGATCTATCTTCCAATTAAGAAAACGTTAATAGGTGAACAACTAGTAAGGAAAATGTAAAAAGGAAGGAAGGGTCAGTATTACAATAGCTTTTTCCTTCAATAGGCTTTAAGCATGTTCATTAACTTAAAGCATATATAGGTATTGTCCTGAACAAGGATGGATTTAGGTGATTAAGCATTTTCTTGAATCAGGGCCACATCTGCATACCTTACTATCATGTCTCAGTGCTTTGATTTAAAGCTTTAGTAGGTAGCATGGACACAACAAATACAGAGTATCAATCAGGTTACTTGGCAACACAAAAAATGAAACCCAAGTATCTACTGAGTTCTATCTGTGGCACCCGTCATTATAGCATCAGAACATTTCACTATTCGATTTTGTCTGCACAACAACAAAGTACATTCCACCTTTAATGATGGGCAGCTGAGATAAAGTGTAAATTAAGTGATTTTCCCACGGTCTCAAAGGAACACTGACAGAGGAACCAAACCCAAGTGTCCTGGTTCTACCCGGGTGCTCTCTCCCACAAATAAGCTTTCCTAGCCATATGCAGTTATAGGAGATCCTTACAACCAATCCCCCAATTTTTTTTAATGGAAAGTGTTTTAAGAACTGTATTTGCTCTGTAACCAGCCGTGGAATGCAGAACAAAGTGGAGCCAAAGTGTTAATTGATTCAGACCTCATAATTAAATGCAGACATGCTATAGTCTGCTCTCTGGCTGTGATAAAGCTTGAAAGCTTTCTCCCTTTTGCTATAAAAATTATGATCAGACTTTTTGTTTAGGTCAACATAGTTGGTGATAGCATAAGTGACAATAAATTCATGTAATAATTATTATCAGAAATGTCTTCATCGATTAGCAGCATCTAAAATTTGCCATCGCAAATTATTCTGCATGGTTCAAGGTGCAACAAAAAACATGTACATTTCTGTGACAGTAGTTTCAGAAGGCAGAACTGGAACCAGGAGGTCTTATAATGATGAGGCATCTTGTGGCCCTCAGAGTGGACCTCTCCCCAACATCCTTCAATTCTTCACTATTTAGTTTTATCCCAAACCTAAATGCAATTATAATATAACAGAGAACCAACAAAATGATTCTAAGGACCAGAAATAACAATGCTGAAATAATTCCTCTACATGTATTGATTTTATTCACTCTGCACTGCCAGTTCTAACTGTGCAAAATTCATGAGCTGGGCCCTGAAGAATTATGAGACTGCCTTAATAAGCAAGTATTTAAAAAAATACATTTTGAGTTCTTTCAATTTTTCCTCTGATGTCTAAAGTTTTGGGTGCATCCTCATCTCATTTTATTGACATTCTGCACATTGTTTCTGCAATCATTCATCAGCAAGGTAGACTTGCCACAAACATCTGTCATGCCACATCTTTGTGTACAGCTGTAAAGCACAGTTCTCCCAGTCACTACTGCTCCATGTGTGCCAAATCCTGGAAGTAAAGTAAAGGGATGCCCTGAGGCAGCAACAAAGTACACACCACTAAGCATGCCCAAGACTCAGAGAGGCACAAGGAGTACATTCAATGCAAATCTGAAGCAGCTACATTGTCCCATGCTTTGAAATGAAGGGGTAAGTTTTTCTCCACAGCTGCCCAGCACAGCAGTGGTGTAGACTTTACTTAAAAAAAACAAACAAACAAAAAAACCAAAAAGCTAAGATTCTCACATAATCATTTATCTCCTAGAACTGGAGCTTGTAATTAAAATACCAAATGTAGGGAGACTGGCAGTAAAATCATTGGAGATGGCAAAATGTCCTCATGGGGTTTTTTTTAGGGGGGAGGAGGAAGACAGCAGTGTATACTTACTTGGAAAGCTGCACCTGATAGGCAGCTCCACTTACTACTATGGGGAGGAGGGCTAGTAAGTTCAGTGTCATTGCTCTCCCTTGGGGACTCCATAGGCAGAAGCTGTCTGGAAGATGCACTGAACTGGAAGACACATCTCAATCATCTTGACTCTAAACACTTGCCTAGATGGCACCAGTCACTTTATGGATATATGTCATCTGTCTCCAGATTCCCCAGCAGAGTATGAGTTATAAGCAAGGCTGTACCTGTATCCTATTCCAAGTGGAGTTCGTACGAAAGAGAACCTGTGCTCCAGTGCAACATATTGGCTTGTAATTTGAAAAGTACTTTAAGATCCCTCAGAGAGACTCAACTATATAAATATGAGCAGTAAAACGAAGGGTCTCCCTACGCCTGAAGAAGGGTATTTGTGCCCGAAAACTTGCAAAGAACATATTTTCCAACTATTTAGTTGGTCTAATAAAAGATCTCACATCTACCCAAAGAACCTTGCCTGTGGTGCTATAACGTTGTTTTACTTTATCAATTAGATAATCCCCAAGTAATACCCATTTTGGAATTAGCTAATTTTCTAAAGGGAGCAGAGGGAGAGGGTGAAGCTGTGGTGAGAAGGAGAAAGGTCTTTAGGTCCAGCCAGGATTGAAATAATCCTCAAAAATCTCTGTCTCAGATCCCCCTTCCATCCTGACATGCCCACTCATCCTACAGGATGAAGTGCTGTAAATGACACCCACAAGGCAACTCTCCAGAGGTTGCTAGGCAATAGCATCCTGCCACCAGAATTATTGAACAGCCAGAGAAAGCTTTCCTCATAATGTAATTATTGTCTTAGCTAGACTCATTCATGTCCTGCCTAGATCTCTTCTAACTGGAGAACATCTGGACAGTAAAGCATGTTCTAACCTGGCTTCCCTCCATTTGTAACTGAATTAACCTCTTTTAGTAAAAGCAATCATTTCCTAATTCTCCCTCCATGCTCATAACCTAACACAGTCCATGTAGGTGTATAAAAGATATTCCTGTTGTTCCTCAAGAAGTTCAACAGGAACATGCAAGACAGAGAAGCAGCTAACAACACAGATTAAAAAGTATCATCGTTCAAAAACCTGGAACTCAGCAGAAGTAGACATGTGAAAGCATCATCCCGGAGCCCAGAGCAGTTCCATGCCACAGGCTTGTCTCCAGTTGGCTAAAGAGAAGTGAAAGGGAGCATAAAGCTCTCTAGGTCCCTCTGAACATATGGCTTATCCTAGTATCATCAGAAAGCTGTTGGAGAGCGAAGCAAGGCTTACTGTACACTTGACTGCAGAAGAGTAAGCATACTTATTCAGGAAGACATAAGGATTAATCTGAAACACTAGCTTGAATCATAGATTCATAGACTGTAGAGTTGGAAGGGACCACAATGGATCGCCGTGTCCGACCCCCTGCCCCTGGCAGGAAAGAGGACCAAGGTCAGATGACCCCAGCCAGGTGACTATCTAGCCTCTTCTTGAAGACCTCCAAGCTAGGTGATGGCACCACCTCTCTTGGAAGCCCATTCCAGATCCTGGCCACCCTTACTGTGAAAAATGTCTTCCTAATATCTAACCTAAATCCACTCTCAACTAGTTTACGCCCATTATTCCTAGTTACTCCCTGGGGCGCCCTAGTAAGCAGTGCATCACCTATTCCCCGTTGACCTCCCCTAATAAATTTATAGGCGGCCACAAGATCTCCCTTCAGCCGTCTCTTGTGAAGGCTGAAGAGATTCAGCTCTCTCAAACTCCCCCCCCCAGGTCTATCACGAAGGCCACTAATCATGTGAGTGGCCCTCCTCTGGACCCTCTCCAGATTCTCTGTGTCCCTCTTGAAGTATGGCGCCCAAAACTGGACACAGTACTCTGACTGCGGCCTGACCAATGTCGCATTGAGGGGGAGCATCACCTCCTTTGATCTGTTAGTCACGCACCTGCTAATTCACAACAAAGTGTGATTAGCCTTGTTGATGGCCCCGTTACACTGCCAGCTCATGTTCATCTTGGAGTCAATTATGACTCCAAGATTCCTCTCTGCCTCCGAGCTGCTGAGAAAGACACTCCCCAACCTATAGGTGTGCTGGGGAGTTCTCCTTCCCAGGTGGAGTACCTTACATTTATCTTTATTAAACTGCATCCTATTTCTCTCTGCCCATTGATCCAACTTGTCCAGGTCGGCCTGAATCTGCTCCCTGCCCTCTGGTGTACTAACTTTGCCCCATAAGTTGGTATCATCAGTGAACTTGGAGAGGGTGCTCTCCACGCCCTCGTCCAAATCGCTGATGAAGATATTAAATAATATTGGTCCAAGGACCAAACCCTGTGGGACCCCACTGCCTACCTCCCTTCAGGCCGAGAAGGAACCATCCACCACCACTCCCTGGGTGCAGTCCCTAAGCCAGTTGGCCACCCACCTGACCGTGTAGGTGTCCAGTCCACAGTCTGCTAGCTTCCCAATGAGGATAGGGTGCAAAACTGTGTCGAAGGCCTTCCTAAAGTCCAGGAAGATGACATCAGCCCCGGTTCCTGCCGATGTCAATAGTAAATGTTCTAAGAACCCTTAAATACAAACTAATTCTTCTGCCTGTTCTGGCACACCTAGGTTTTTTTTCTTTGAGCCCAAGTGCTACAGCTAGGGATACTAAGAAATGATCTAATGAATAATTTTCTTTCTAGAACAAATTGGAAAATTTAAACTGTTGCAAAGTGGTTCTGATACAGCTTGAGAAGGTGCTGTGTTTCATCCTACAGGTAATAGCTCCAGTTCGAATGGGGGAAGTGTCTTTATATGCAATTTGTCAAATGTCAAAAGATCCTTTTTGATTAGTGTAAATAATTCTGACTAGTTTTCTAACCAACTTGTTTTAGACCTATGGGAATTCAGGGATAGCTCCTACTTCTTCAGCAAGAACTGCAGCCATTATTTTGGCAGCGCTGAATCTAGATTTATGGCATTCCATTAAGAAGGAATGCATTAACTCCACAACTGTCACTACTGCATTGATGTCAAAGGAAGTGCTCTGCATGGCTTTTGCTGACTTGATTGATGAAAAATAGTATATCAGTCTAGGCTCTCTCTTTCTCTCTGTGATGAGAAAGGCAAGTATCCTGGACCCCTGCAGCTAAAGCAGAGCTCTGTTTTGCACTCTTGGATAATTTTCCTGCATTCTCTGGCAGTGGACATGACAGGGGGGAAAAAAGAAAGAAAGAAAGAAAACAACATATATTAGAACTTTTTCCTTTCCCCACATACATAAGGCAAAAGCAGAGCAACAGATCTGAAACCCTCTGCTCACTCAGCCTGAATTGGATAGTTCACATTAGATTCCAGTTAGATTATATTTCTGAACCTGGTCAAGCAGGCCTATTTTTTAAGAGGCCAAACTGAAATAATCAGTAGCATAGTTAGTGGAGGGGGAGAGGGGGGGGAGAGAGTAGCGTGATTAGTGGGGGGTGGCACCCTGAGTGCCAAGTTAGGAGGAATGCTGGAATCACCCCCAACTCTGCAGCATCCATGCCCTGGCAGCATATCTATCCTGGAAACTCCAAAACAGTCCTTGGCTGCAGCTGCTGCTTTAAGAGCAACAGCTGGGGCAGGCAGAGCATGCATGGGATGTCAGCAGCAGCTCAGCCAGGGACTGTTTAGGAGTTCCTGGCATGGGTAAGACTGCTGTCTTCCCCCCATCACCACTCTTGGAAACACGCCCCCCACTCTTCCCCAGGATTTCTCCCAGATGCCAACTCTGCTTGTTATGCCACTAGGAACAATAAATCCAAACCATCACACACTTCAAGATTTCAGTTTGAATCTTAAATTTGCAATATCCCTAATTTCAGGAAACAGCATGATCTCTATGCACTACAAACACGTTGTACAAATCAGTTACAAATGGTCAAGCTGTGAAAATTGGACAACTGGACCAAAGGTAGTTCTTACTGTAGCATTTGAGCACCTGATGGTCCTTAATAGTCTCTTGTGAACTGGGGAAATACTGTTATCCCTGTTTTACTGTTATCCCTGATAGAAAACTGAGATAAGCCAAGATCTGAATCTGAAAAAGGCTGTGGCTGTCTGAAGAGGAACTTAGAGACAACAGGGGCACTTAAGTCCAAGAGTGCTGTCCTGAAACCTGCCATCATAGAAGTTCCCAAAGTTCTTGAAGCACCTAGTTTTCCTTTTCTGCACACCCAGAACTGCCTTAAGTCTTGCCTTGTCTAAGTAGTCAGACACTCATCTTGCAGCTAAACATGATGAGGGTCTTCAAGATAGGCACTCCCCTACTTATATTCCCTCAGCAGCCCAATCCAGAACACACCTATGAATAGGGCCTGATTTAAATTGTGATTTCACATAAGTGATTTTCATGAAAAATATGATTTGCAATGAATGCCACAATATGGCTGCTTGCTGGGGAGTTCCTTAGCAAGTGGCCATATATCATGGTATTTTGTTGCAACAAGATGGCTGCTGCAGGCTGAGGAAAGCATTCCCCAGCCAGCAACAAAAGTCTAGCAATCCAAGGGTTGGGGGAAGGGGGTTGCAAAAAGGACAGGGGGAGGAGAGAGCTTGGGGATGAGTAGGGGAGGCGCTGTTTGCTCCTCCAGGTGGGACAATTAGGGTGCAGGGGAGTTGGGGGCACCTGGGGGCTGCCTTGGCAGACGGCTCTGGTACCATGTAGAGAAGGGGCTGTTTGCTCCTCCAGGCAGGAAAACTGAGGTGCTGGGGGTTGGAGGTGGGGGGGAGAGAGCACACATGTGGAGGAACAAACTGCCCCTCCCCTACCTGGTGTCAGGGCCATCAGCCAAGGCACCCTCAACTAGGGTGGCCATTATAGAGGACAGTCCAGTTGTCCTCTGTCCTCTATTGATACAAAACCGGATGCCTTTATAAAGGACAGAGGAACAGAAAACCAGAATGTCTTCTATGATGGCTGCCCTACCCCCAACCCCCACTCTGTGCCCAAATTTTCCTGTCCAAAGAAGCAAAAAGCCCTACCCAGCACCAGGGCTTTCTGCCTACAGCAGCCAGCAGCTTCCAAGACCAGGAAAAAGCTTCTTACCTTGAATGGATGGCAGCAGCAGCCCAACCACGTAGATAGACTAAGCACAGGGAGCCCACACACACACACATGGATATAAGAGCAGCTAGTCAGGGAAGCAGGAGGCAAAAATGGCAGGCCTTGACATGATTCAGCCATGATATTAGTGAGCTGGGCTTGTGATTTAAACCAGGCCCTATGTATGATCAGCAGGACCCAAACAAAGCAAACCCTGTTTTGGTAAATCTAGCTCTAAATAATTTCTCAAGATTATATGAGAATTCTGTGGCAGAACAGCAACTTGAGCACATGTCACTCAGGTCCTAGGTTAGCATTTGAGCTGCCAGACCAACTCAAGGATGGTCAAGCCTTGTAAACAATCAGTCAGACACAGAAAAGAGAAACTTCAGGCAAACCAAAGAGGTGTCAGATAATAGGGTCTTGACAAATACATGCTGTAATACAAAAGAAAGAGCATACATGCTCCTGAACTCTAGTTTTCACTTTGGATCAGTGAATAGATTTGATCAAAGGAGTCAACATATTATGGCATATACTGAGATTTATAGATCACTGAGCCAAAAATGTATGCTTAAAATTATATGTTATGGCCATTTGTCTCTCATCATTGTCTAAGCCAGGGGTGGGCAACATATGGGGCCAGTGGAGTGATTTTGCTCAGCCTGTGGTGGCTCCCTTGACCCTGCCCAACCCAGGCACAGGGGCAGCCCAGGCTGTGGCATGTGCCCGGGTGCACAGCGAGGTCGGGGGAACGTGGCTGCCAGACTCCATTTCCTAGCAGCTGCAGAGGCAGCAGCTCCTTCCTGCTGTCCCTGCCGCCAGCCCCAGCCCCACTACCCGGGCACCATGGAGAC
The DNA here is from genome assembly GCF_030867095.1 of Alligator mississippiensis. NCBI lineage: Eukaryota > Metazoa > Chordata > Crocodylia > Alligatoridae > Alligator > Alligator mississippiensis. The sequence continues at coordinate 155,778,432 of NC_081828.1, read as the reverse complement.
CCACCAGAAGCCATGGGGGCAGAGGGCTTCGCCAGGTGGATGCAATCGAAGCACCCTGGAACCTGTGCCTGTGGCAGGGGCATGAAGGCAGTAGATCGCAGCTCCGCCCTGGGCCCTGGCATTGCGCTGTCATATTCTGCAACCCTGATCTGTGATCCTGGTCTCACCCACCCCTCCCACTCCTAAACACAGCTCCCAGCCTGCCCACAGCCCCATCCCACCTAGGGAGTTTTGGTGAGATATTGTACAGGGGGTGGGGATGGAGCTGACCCAAGTCACGACACATCAATAAAACTCCCTATGTGGCCCACAGTCTCAAATAATTGCCCACCCTGGGCTCCAAACCAAAGCAAAGGCATTTTTTTCAGATTAAAAGTTTTAGATTTTCTTTGAGATAATATTTTTATGCAATTCATAGACTATTGCATGAACTCGGTTCAGTGAAATATTTCACAAATGGTTTATGCAGATGATTTGGAAAACCAGCATTCCTGATTTCTTTACTTTCCAAAATGTACTTATTAGGCATCTTTGAATTAGCCATGGAGCGAGAATTCTTAGACTAATGAGAGTCTTGTAACGGTGTCATCGAGCATTATGTTGCCCATAGCCTGGGAAGATAATTTTTAATCTTTCCTACATTTTAAAATCTGGAGTGTCATATTGTACAGATTAGCTTGAATCACTTCTTTCTAGAACAGGAGGCAGAGCTTTCTCAGTGCTTGCTGCTTTTACTACATTTCTATCACCATGGAATTGGAGCAGTAGACAACATTGTAAAGTATCAGTTCAGCTTCAGGACAATATATGAGGCATACTTGTCAAGCTTTTGGCTAGTTGATAACATATGAACTGACAATTTGAAATGAATATGGCTGCAGTTGTTTCCTATGCATAGAACAATATATCGCTTTGAGGTTACCCTTTGGATAAGTAAAATCTTGATTTTTATTTTTGTTTTTTTGTAAAGAACTCACATGAGAACTCAAATTATTTTCTTGAATAAATAGCTGAGTATATACCCATATTTTACAACCATCTACTGCACTTGCAACAGGTTGTTTTCATAGAATCGTAGAGACTACAGGTATAGAAAACTTAGGTTGTACTAGTATTTTGAGGGGAAGAGAGGAAGGGGGAGAAATGTTTGTATATACCTCTGTAGAAAAGAACTCTTTCCCTTCTGTCTGCTTATTGATACACAGCAATAAAATAGGTACTAGCTGGAAAAGCAAGATACAACCAGCATCAGTTTCTTTGCTTCAGAATGTGTATTGCCATAATTTATAGTATAAAACAGGGTGCTTTATGACTGATATGTGCTGTACTGTAACTGCAGTAGTCAGCATAGTGCAACAACTCTCCAGAGGATTTCATTATGACTTCAGTTTTTATATTGTTTCTTTCTTTTTGATTCAATCTGACTGCATAGTCAACTGCTAAGCTAAAACAGGTTTTCAACAGGTTTTCAGGACTGCACTACATAAACTTTATTTTAGCTATAAAAAGCAAAAAAAACCCCAAAAAACTTTAGCCAGATGCACTTGTAGCAAACTTACTGATGCAGCCTAGCACGTCTGGGCTCAGAAAATCCTCTTCATGATTGGTGGAGCCCATCCACCAATCAGGTAACTGTTGGGAGGGGCTTGCTCTGCCCCTGCTCAGGGCAAAGAGGAAAAAAAATAAACAAAGAAGCCTCGGACCTGGTTCGAGACTGCACTCTGTCGGTCCAGCAGAACTTCGGGGGCGGAGTCTCCCAAAGAGAATAAAAGAAGCTGCATGCCCAGCACACGACATGTCGGGGACGGAGAAGAGAGAAGAGCGGGGCTTAGAAGAGCGGAGGAGAGCTGCTCAGCAGGGCAAAGCAGTAGCCCGGAAGAGCCCCTGAAGACTTCCATCAGGGGGGAATGGCAGGCGGCTCCCATGGCTAGGCTCTCAATGTACAGCACAGTGCATGGCGTCCAGACCCTGGGAGCTGTGTGAGGCAGCTCCAGTCTGCAACCTCTGGTGTGTGGCCAGAGACACAGTGCACAGGCTGGTGCATGGAGCAGGATCTTTGGAGGCCCCTGGGCAGCTCAGGTCCTAACCCCCGGCCTGAGGCTGGGAGCTCAGTGTAAGAGGTGCTGCATGGAGGATACAGGAGCAGACCACGCCCTGGTACTGCACGAGGTGGCCTGGGCCTCTAACCCATAGCAAAAGGTTGAGTCCAGGGAGCAAGACGGTGCTCAGGCTACTGAGCCAGTGGGCAGGGCTAAGCCAGAGGCCCTGCATAGCAACCCCCAAAACCCACTGCAGGCCAGAGAGCAGCATGGCACAGAGGATGACGGCCACCCTCCAGACCCTGGGAGCCATGAGTTGCAGGGAAAAAGGATTCCCACAGGGGAGGGGGAGTCCCCTTGGTTAGGTAAGGGCTCCTGAAACTGGAGATCCCACTGGGAGGGCCCCCCTGAAGTTACCAACTTCCTTGAAGGCTTTAGGAAAAGGCCCAAGGGGCACTGGGGTTTCCCCTTGGGATTAAGTTTATCTTTGAGGTTCTTGCACTGTAAGTGGTATAATGCCATGCCTTATATTTTGTGAACTCTCATGTTTGTAAATTAGTAGATGAGTAGAGTCTTAAATTTATAACTCTGACTAGGGCTTGGCTAGGAGCCCCTTTTGCTATTATTCACCTGTTGTTTATTTGTATTTATTTATTTGTGGCTTATTTATTATTCACCCATAGTTTACCTGTTGGTTATCCATGTTTATTTTGGGGTTTATCTGTTTTAGATCAGATACTTACCTGTATCTGGAGCACTGGCATAAGGTTTTATAGCAGTTACCCAGAGGGTAGTGTTTATGTTATTTGTTTACATTTTTATACATATGTTTATATCCATGTTTCTTTTCCTTGTGATAAGTTAATGTAAATAAATTTGTATACAGTTAAGTCCTCCGACTGTCCTAGCCTGGTTCTATAGGGACGGATGGATGGAAACAGAGCGGTCTACAGTTCCCCCACAGCATACCTGCCAACTAACAATTCCCTTCAATTGGAGAAGGGGAGTATATACCCGAGTACACCTGGGTTACACACTATTAATTTAAAACAAATATTATTGCTGTAGTGTTGGGTTTACATTTCTGAGAAAAGCTGAATCAGTTGCATTCTTCATGGAGATCAAAGCGATAATGTTCCTTGCATCAGAAAACCCACTCTGGTCAAGTTACATGCAGTACTTCAGATATGGCAAAGCTTGCTTTGTTGGAATAACTTAGTGTACACATATACATTTTGATGTTCACAGCCCAATCCTGTAATATTCTAGTGCAACAGTTTCCACTGATGCCAAATGAATGCAACACATTGCCAGATTAGTTCCTAAATTACTGTATTTTCTCACATAGTCATGCACTTTTTTTTTTTTTTTTTTTTAAAGAATCAGATGCTGAAAATTGAAATGCACATTATATGCAAGGAAATATGGCAAGAGCAGTTTCTGGGAAAACAGCTCTTTCATTTTACTGGAGAAAATGAAAGTAAAACATGCACATGATCCACAGAGAGCAGAACAATGAGCAAGCGTGGCTCCCTAGCTGCTACTATTGTTACTTTCTACAAGGACATTTCTTTTTCTCTTCATTCTGTCTTTGAAAAAAAAGGTTTGTGTTTTATTCCAGGGTGTTGTATGGAAGAAAATACAGTATATGAAGAGCTAAGATAGGTGCAATGATGCAAGTTACTGAATGGCTTTAATTGGGAATTGAAGCTCCTTAGCAACTTACAGAGAGCCCATCAGCCTGTAAAGACAATTAACTCCAATGGGCGTTGGATTCCAAAGCTGGTTACTTAATTAAACAGCTTTTTATTCTTAATTCATTACCCACTTCTATGACTATAAAAATTTGGCCGACAACACATCAGGTTCCATTCATTCAGTCCCACTCACAAGGAATTTACATTTTGACTAAATATTTTTGGTGGAAAATACTCATTTATTGAAATAAAACAATCCTGTGAAAATATATGAAATTCAATTAAGCAGAGAAAGGTACAAGGGGAAACTGTGATAACTGATAGGCTGGTGGTTAGGGCATTTATCTCATAGTGGGTGGCAGGTCTTTGGGATGCAAGAGAGGAAGGACTTAGAAGTCCTCTAACCACTAGCCTATGGGCTCTTCTGGGCTAGTCTTCCAAATTTAAAAGTAAAACGCAAAAGGTTTCAGCTTCACTCCAATGCGGAATGAAAGCAAATAGCAAAAACTCTACATTTGCCAAACAGAATTTTTATTATCTATCTAACCTAAGTTGAACAAGTGCTACTGATTGTGCACAAATAATGTGGGATACATTTTGCTATTTGTTTAGCTTTCATTTTTTGGAGAATACTTTTGTCCAAGCTGTACAATGTAGTTAATTATTTACACTTCAGGCGTGTCTTCCAATAGCTAAATATTTCTGCCGGCATTACCGGTCTGTGTTAGTCATCTGAATTGCCCCCCATATTAGGTTCTCCATCATATGATCTCTAGCCTCCTCAGTGGTATCATTCTAGCATAAATATTGAAGTTTTTTATTTTTATAACTGCCAGTTACTGAACCCCTCTCTTATTGCTCTTAGACATCAACTGTATCTGCTATAGGTTCTACATCAGGTTCAAGACATAGGACAGGAACAAAACTGCAGCATGCATACTACTGTCTTCTGCTAGAGGATCAAACAATATAAACCCACTACTCTATGCCAGATCAGTACAGCTGGCATGTGTGACAGAATGTGCTGAGCTGTGCAAAGATGAGTTAAGTGCTCAGCAAAAATGGATTATTGCAGTATTAGAAAGTGATATGTCCAAAGTATGCCTTTTTAATAGGTTCCTAGACTGCTAACAGTCAGGATTTTTTTCTTTGTTTGTTTGTTTTTTTTTGTTTTTTTTTAAGTGATGTGCTTAACTACTTGCATATTTTTGCTTACCAAGTAGCACTTTTTAAACTGTAAAGTAAGGACACACAGGCTGTCTACACGAGACACTGACTGCACAGTTGTTACTGAGCAGTCATTTAGTACTTCCATATGCAAGTACAAAATGACTGCAGTAACCGGCGTTATTGCACAGTAGTGTCCCCACACAGCTTCCTGGTGATGCCAACTGCACAGTAGCTCATTACTACTACTGTGCAGTGAGTGTCTTGTGCAGACGTGGCCACAGACTTACATTAGGTAGGCAACAATAAAGCTACATGATATTGTTTTTTCTTCCTTCAATTAGATTTGTATTTTTAATACAATAAGAGTCTCAGTTCTGAATCCCCATTTCTAGAGATTTGGAGTTAACCTCCATTCAGAGTTAAAGCCAACCACACCCCTTGCTACATTGGTTCCAGATCTAATTCAAAACCAGCAGAGGTATGACAAACTTCACATGAACAGGTGATCTCATGAAATTTTCACCATGTAGAGATGAAAATCTTACAGCAACTTCTTATGGGATTTCCATGTCATTAAATCAGAACCTGAACTCCAGCCAAAGCTTAGCCTTGAACTTGAAATTCAACCCCCATTTTAAAGATGATCTGGATCCACATCTGGTCACCATCTACTGAGCTCATATGCTAGAAGAACAGCAGGCTGGTTTTGTTAATTTTAAGGTGAAGTGCTCTCTTTGGAAAGGTGAAGGAAAATGTTTTTCATTTTATTATGTAATAGAAGCTTACACGTATGTAGGGCCTTTCATCCTGAGAGATCCCTAAGTGCTTTTGCCTCTGTACAATGGGATCACTTAAAATCCACTACTGGAATGCAACACCTTATGCACTGACATTATGCAGCAGTTTAGGCAAGGATGTGCCAGGAATCTTTAATGACCACAAACAGACAGGACCTTGGTTTTATGTTTCACCCAAACATGGTAGCTCCATCAGCACAGTCCCCCCACACTAGCCTAGGTCAGCAGTTCAATTCTAACTCCAAAGAAAGATTGCCACCTACTAAATTATTTGTACTATTAACAGCATTGCTACTTTCTTTGGGAACCTTCCAAATACTGATCAACTTTAAATCCTTCTTAAGTTGTGAGATGGAATAAGGTTACATGTTAAAATAGGATCCACTGAAAGGTTTTTAAACCAATTAAAACCTTAAGAGATAATTAATCCACTGATTAAAGGATGGGAGGAGTGAAAGGAGTGGAATAGCATGTACTATGGATGGCAAATTTTTCCGGTCAATCTACACATTACTCTGGCCAAAACATTAATCAGTCTGTCAGATCTATTTTCAGTCATCACCTTGCTTTAAAATATACATAAGAAATTTGCTTAAAACACCTTGTCATTGAATCATCAAATCCAAACTATTAACTACTAAGGCTTAATCAATAAATTACATTAATAAATTTATTGCTCACTCCATTTAGTTATTTTTAAAAGTACAGAAAGTCCATAAGTGATGTAAAACATGAACTAAGAAAGTATAGATTTCAAATGATAACTGAATTACAGCACTATCCAGAAATGCATGACTCACTCAGTAAGGTGGGTAGTTCACTCAGGTTATATGTATTTCATGTACTATAACTACACAAATAAATTACTCTATCAACGTACATATTTTGCTGACCAATTTAAAAATAATAATCTTCTGCACTAGAGTGAAACTCAGGCTTCTGAGATTTTTTAAAATATATGTTGTATCTTTAAAAAGAGAGAGAGGGAGAGTCAAACCTCTAGGTTTCTTTATTTTTACATAGCATTCCTATCAGAAAAGGGTAGGACAGAAAAAAAGTTGATGATTTGATGATGTGTAAAACAACACAGTAAAGGAAAAGGGCATTCAAACAGAAAGTATATTCAAAGGATAGAGACATGAATTAATGAAGATGAAGGCCAAGTTCTTTTTTTCTTTTTTAAATTACTAGGGATTTTGGGTCCCTCCTGTTTTGGGAGTCCATTTTAAGCAGGGTGGATTAAAAAAAAAAGATTTAAAAAAATCCCCCCTGCCTGATTTCCCCAGCCCCGCCATGACTGCCCTGCTTGCCCCAGCTCCTGGCCCTTAAAAAAAGCCCCGGTGCTTACCAGGTGCTGCTGGGCGGGGGAGTGATCCCCGCTGCCCCCCACTGCATGGGGGGCTCTGCATGAGCCCCACAACACCCCCGCCAACTCCACCAGACCCCCCACAGGTGCCTTTTAAGAACCCCCCCCAAAAAAAAACAAACAGAAAACCCCAGAAAAGCCCCAGGACTCACTGTTCCTGCAGCCGTCTTGAGGCTTCTGGGGGGGTGGGGGGCTGTGAAAAAGCCCCCCACATGGTGCAGGGCAGTGAGGATTACCCCCTGCCAGCAGGAGTGGTAAGTGTGTGTGTGGGGGGGCGTTCTTTTCTTTTCTTTTTCTTAAAGGGCCAGAGTCACAGTGGGCGAGGCAGCTATGCGGGGGCTGGGGGAGGGTCGGTGGGCTTGTGCAGAGCCCCCCACACAGCATGGGGAAGTAGGGGGCAGCAAGGATCACCCTTCCACCTGGCAGCACCCACTGAGTCGGGGCTTTTTTTTTTAAACAAGTGCCAGGAGCTGGGGTGGGCCGGGAGAGGGGAGGGACCTGGCTGGTTCGGCTGATTTAATCAGATTTGGCCAAATCAATTCAGGGCAGCGATTCGAATCAACGAATCAAATCACTGTCCCCTGAATCAGCCACATCCAAATCCAAAGCGAATACTAGCTGCTTCACATTGGGCTACTATTTTGTGCCCCCATACCACACACTTGTGGTTCCCTCCATGCCCCATACACTGGGACTGTCCATCAAAGTTTACAAATGGGTCCTGGTACAAAAAAGGTTGAGAACCACTGGTTTAGAAGATCCCATTAAGTATCTCTGTGATCCTTAGTTTCAGTTCTCAAACTGTGGATTTGTGTGTCCAGAGATCATAGGCAGACAAAATTTTTTGGGTAGATGTGATATGTTTTATTAGAACAACTAGATAGTTGGAAAAAATTTTCTTTGCAAGCTTTTGGGCACAAACACTCTTCTTCAGGTATAGGGAGAGTTTGCTGTCTCCAGAGATAACATCCCTGTTAATGGCAGTATATGGGACATAACAGACCTGATTACCCACCCATCAGCCCTATTGTCTCTCTGCAAGTTTGGGTACACACAGTCAAGCCCTTATCTTTCTCTAAAAGTGCAAGGTTTCAAGAAGTTAAATTAATAAAAGATAACAAACAACAAGAATGTACTTTTTGTAGAAAACAATGATTAAATCAAGGCTCTCTGACCATTGTGATTTAAATCATGATTTAAATTGATTTGATTTAAATCAAATTCACCCTGATTTTGAGACATGCTTAAAGGAGTCATATTTTTTATTAAGGTATCTGTAGTTAAGCTCCTAAATTGCTAATCATTTTTGAAAATTTAGGATCAAAACAGCATGTAAAAGAATGACTGCAGTTTTATGGACTACATCAAGAGAAAAAAAATGGAAAAATAGGTGAATGGGGGAGGGGAATGTAAAAAGAATGGGAGTCAAGAGTACACCAAAATAGACTAGAAGGCTAGAGTCAATGGTTCAAGGGAAGTGCTATCCATTACCAATTTTAATAATGGCAAGCAGCTTCTGAACAGGCTTGGAAACTATGCTTTTCATGAGCAGGTATTGCTAAGAGAAAACTGAGTAGCACATTTTTTAAATAATAATTTAGGTAAATCCTACCCTAAAGCTATGCACATGTCAAATGAAAGCAGCAGTTAATCCTTAAACTTGTACAGTGTATGGTGCAGCTATTTCAGAACTCCAAGGCTGTGCTTTATACAAACACTTCTATTTTCCAGTAGCAGATCATGAACATAATGGCAAAATTGCACCCACTCTTATGGCAATGTAAAACTGGTGAGCTGCAAAAACGGTTTTAGGCACAGGCAACTAAAAGGTGCTGTCAGTCAATACAATTCCACTGAAATCAGTGGGAGCTACTTCCAATTACACCAACTGAGGATGTGCTCCAGTATGTTCAAAAAACATTAAAATGTCAACACAGGTAGAAAAGTAATCTGAAGGGCTGGTAAACAGGATGGAAGCAGAAAGTTACAGAAAATAAAAGATGAACATCATCTTTGTCCTGATTAAAGAACGTTTGAGCGGATGCTAGGCCCTCCCAAAAAATTAGAACTCCGGTCAACTGTCCTCTGTCTCATTCGTGACCAAGTTTTGAATCTTCTTATATTCAGAGCTTAAATATAGATCAAGTAACACTTCTCAACTGCCAGTAATTTCAGAGAAACATAGCTGGAAGCCTAGATAAAATTAGAATAAAGCACTAAACTAGGATAAACAGTGCCAAGTCAGCATTTTGATCAGTAAACTATGCAAAAGCGTATTGTGCCATTAAGGTATGGCAATCCAATTACTAAAATATGCAAAAATTTAAATAATAAACATGTACTTTGATTAGATGAGGATATAAAATCCATGGCAATAAAGTCTACACTTAAATCAATAAAGTTTATGACAAACTAGCAGAGCATGGATATATATTACTTAAATCTGCACTTATTAGTAGTGTATTCAAAATTTACTAGAGAAATAATGTAAGGCTTGTTTTAGTCTTAAATTATGCCAAATATAAGCACCAGTTTTACCATTACTTCAATGCTAATTAACTAAGCAGTGTATCAAGCTGAACATCTGGTTTCATCTGTATTGATGAACTTTCAATGATTCCCCTGTTAGGAAAGCAGCAAAAGTTAAAACTTTTAAAGACCTGATTTTCAGTGGTGCTCCATGTTACAGTGGGCCTGTCTACATGTGCACCTGACTGCACAGTTCTTACTTGCTAAAGCAAGTACTAAATGACTGTGCAGTAACCACCTGTACTGCACAGTCCCAGCACTGCACAGGTCATTTCCGACCCTACTATGTAGTAGCAGTAAGTGGTAGCAGTGGCATCACGGTTCATGCCCCCCAATACTACATCACCATAGTGATGAGCTATGTTGCTGTAGCTCATCACTACAACAATGTAGCATCTCATGTAGATGTGCTCACTAGGCACCCTTTTGCGACCAGGGTGAGTGTCAGTATAAACAGCAATTGGTAAATGTTTATATGGATGATCTGTGAACCAGGTGCATTATTTACTGAGGCGTTATTTATTTGCCTGCAGTATCTTTCTAGAGTTGGCTATTCCTGCTTTAACATTCATAAGACGTATCAGTTATTTGCTCAAACTCCTCAAACACCTTGGATTTCAAGAGATTTAATTTAGTCAGCTCTCCTGTTCAATGTTCACATGATGCCACAGAGAGTCATTGGGTACATGTACAGGTTCATTAACATACCATAATTACAGCTCATTAAGTTTAGCCCTTGTAATTACAGGTACTGCCTTAATGCACCGTAATTGGCGCTATTGCACATTAGCATTGGTCCATGCTTTTTTGGTGATACTAATGTGCAGTTGACTAATTCCACTGTGCATTAGTATGGGTTTTGCCCACTGCACTAATGCACAGTAGAATTAGTCTACTGCGCTTGAAGCGTCTTGTGTAGGCACACCTATTGTCACCCAAACTGTTTTGCTCTGCCTCCTTTTCAAATTAACCCTCAGGCAGAAGACAGGGCAGAGTGGCACCTTTTAGACTGACTTGTTAATTTTATATTATCTGACAGAGGTAGGAATCTGGATGAGAACTGCCTATGATTCAACCCAAATACAGGAAAGGTAAAAGTTAAGTTTCCTGACCAGAGACCCAACTATAGGAATAGATAGAGGCAGTGACTACATTAACTGCTGAAAGTATATTTATACCCCTTACTAGCAAGCTTTGGGATCCTATTCTTTCCATCACTGCTCTTGAATTTAGTCACTTATCTATTTTTACTAGCTCTATTGCACTGCATTTGAAAGTGAATTGTATACATGCATGTATACACATTCATATATATACACATACATATACATATATATCAATTTGGACAGAGCCTCAGCTACCAGAGGTAAACTGAAAGCCTCTTATAGTTTTTATCAACTTTCAGTAGACACTCCTTTCCACCCTAACATACAACTGATGTAAATACAAACTCAGTTTCCATGTGCTGCTGGTTGCCGTAAGCATTTAAGATGTAGCTACAAGTTGCTATACCAAATCCCATTAGCTTCTGTATAAAAATCAATGGGTTTGGGTTACTGTTTTTTTTAAGCTCTGAATGGTTAAAGACCTATTTCTATGATAGAATGTCACTGGCTGAGGCTGTTCCAAGACCAGCTACTCAAGCTCCTTCAAATTCAAGACTTTACTATTCATTCCCCTGGCAATCTACCAGAGCCCTACTCTAAATGCAAAAAGCAAAACCCTTAATTACTCCAATTCTTTTTTGTTTTGACTGGACAGGAAAAACAAATGGTGTATCAAAATTCTGGTTTAGGGGGTTTATTATTATTATTTTATTTAACATCTACCTGCTACACCCATAGCTTTTATAAAACATCAGTTCAGAAAAAACACATTTAGAGTCTAGTAGCAATAAAATGGGCACTTTTCTTCCTTATATTAGCTTTTCTATCAAAGCATTGTTCCACATTGAGCAAATAGAAGGATTATACTGTTTAAGTGGAAATGAATGAAAATGCAGTGTCTGGTCTGAAAAGAGCTCTGTTGTAACAAATTGTTGAATACATCACATATTACAGCATCTTAAGGGCCACTGCCAATTACATAAAAAGGTGGCTGCTGCCCAAGAACACATATCTTGCTTTCTAATTTATGACCCTTCTGTTTCCTTTATAATCCCAAATTGACGCATTTTCCTTGATCTCTTTCTCTTGCTCCAGAGATCCATTCAAAGGTGATTTTCCCAAATGAGGAAGCAAGTCTTCAGGCAGATTTGTTTCTTTGTGTTTTAGAAACTATAAGGCTAATTTATCCCTCTGCTTGGAGGTGTGATGTCTGTTCGATTGCCTTAGCCTTTTTTCAGACCCTTGTCTATGGCCTTTGGCAAGATTTGTGACTTTCCTCCTCCATGTGCTCTCTCTACACATCAGGCAAGTGAGGCCATCTCCTCTAAAGCCTGATCAGTGGTATCCGATTGCTCAAGGGCTTAACACAATTAAAAGAGATGTGTTGTTTCTTTCCTCTTAGTAGTTGCTGTTAGCCTTATCCCCATGTTTCAGTGAGTTTTCTCCCAGCAGGAAAACTGCCTGCTGTGGAGTGCTTTGCTGCTTTCATAAATCTCTAATTAGGTTGCTATCTGATTTAACAAGAAGTCAGTCCTGTCCCTAGTCATCTTGAAAGCTTTACAAATCTTTGTCTTTTGAAGCCTCTCTCCCATTACCCCAGAGAAAGAAGGAAGTTCCCTTTTTTCACAACTAATATTTTTTCTCCTTGTCTTGACAGCTTTTTCTAATATTTCTCCTTTTCTAAAAAGTATTTTAAACCCCTACTGCTATGTATTTCAATACTCCAAAGATGCTTGCATGAAATCAGATCAACAAGAATGTTAAGAGTGTTTTCTTGATTGGGGCTGGATTCATAATTTTGGTATGGTTTGGAATTTAATTTAAGAAGAGCAGGCTATTTTTCAAATATGAGGATCTCCATTTCCTGATTTGTGTATGTATGTGCATACACACACGGCTAGTTTCCGCTAATAAAATCTGTCAATGAAAATTCATGATGTTGAAAATAAAAAAAAAAACAAACATCAGTGGAACTAGCTAATACCTTTTTCACTTCAGTTAGAGTTTGATCACCTGTTCTGCAATATAGAAGTGGGGTGGGGAAGGGACAGGGAGCATAAGGTCTCTGTAATCTGTTTGAAAGCTGGGGAAATGGCTTGGAAATTGAGGATAATGCAACATGAATGTTGGCTGGTTTTTCCCCGTAGGTTTTTAAAAGGAAATGTAAACATTTCCTGAAGTCTAAAAAAACCATTCCTTTATGTATAACACAAGGGGGATTAAAGGACAAGACACTTGCCTGATAACAACAGTTGAAGCAATATTAATACTCATGTCAAATCACCAAAACCTACATTAAAGTAATGGTCAAAGGCTGACTTCTTTTGTGATTTATTTCCCCAGGGAAGCTCATCTCAATTACAACATATGGCTGCCAGCAAGGTCCAACATTTTATCCAATTTTCAGCTCAAATGACTGAGACAGCAGGAAGTTAACTTGACTTCCTTGAGGTCACATAGTGGCTTATCCTGCATGACACTGAGCACCTCTCATGATGTGCTTAGTGCTATGAACTCAAAGGAGGTGCTTCACCCTCATAGGATTAAACCCACAGATAAGTTTAAAAGGCATGCTCTAAGTACTATCCAGGAGTATCCTTCCTTCAAAGAGTACTGTGGCTCTCTGTATCATGTCAACCTTTTAATGCTACTATAAGCATGATCACTCAGCTGTGAAATTAGTTCTTATTTATATATAAAATAGCCACTTTCCCCATGAGACATGAACTTCGTAGTTTTGTTTCTTTTTCAAACAAGAAGGGCTTGCTCTAAAATCACTGACATCTAATTTGAAAAGAAAACTATTTAGAATAAAAGGAGCAAAAATATTAAATTAAAAAGTAAAAACTGGAAGAAAATCACTATGATTAATGTCATTTTACATTTAGTAGAATAACCTAAAGCTTGATATCAAGTCTCCCTGAGGACCCACAGATACAATCAAAGAAAATTCAAGTAGTTAGCATGTTTGAAAAATCATGGCTCCTAATATTTTTCATTGCTAATGCAGCCGCTCACATTCCAAGCCAAAAGTCATTAAGAAAAAATGTACTTTTTTCGTGGGCATTAGTTTCACCAAATGTACTGGTACAAAAAGGAAATGAACTTATTAAAAAGGAAAAGGGCAGTGAAGTTGGTGCACTGAAATCATAAGGCCTTTCAAATTTACAGGACACCATCTCAGTTTAATACTACACCTAAAAAACATAGAAAGATCAAAGAGCATCCACAAATATATACCAAACCATTCAGGTTTTCATAGCTTCCCAGAATATAAATAATATAATTGTCCGATCTGACACTTCCTATATAACAGTCTACAGTAATTCCACCAGCGTTCCGTATTATTCAGGTAGGGTGATGATATAGGACCATGGGAACTCCAGGACACTGTCCCGCACACTGCTCTCCAAAGTCAGCAGCACTGCTGCAGGCAGAGGCAGAGGCGCAGGGTTAGTGCACCATGCCACTCTGCCTCCCCACCAAACTGCCCTGTGCTCTGGTGATTTCTCTCCTCAGCCCAGTTCATGCACCTTCTCACCTGGCATGGGGCCATCTGGCACCCCCTGGCTCTCAGCTGCAGTGCCTAAAAAGAATCATAGAACCATAGAAAATGAGGGTTGGAAGGGACCTCGGGAGGTCATCTAGTCCAACCCCCTGCTCAAAGCAGGACCATCCCCAACTAGATCATCCCAGCCAAGAGACACAGATTGGTGTACAGGTGGCACTGAGCTCTGTGCACACAGCACAGCCAGGCTACCCCCCACACCCATCCTGCCCCTCACACCCATCTGCTACCCACCACACCCATCCTGCCCAGGCAGCACATGTAAGCAACAGGAGGCCTCTTGCTGCTGCTGCTGCTGCCGCCACTGCTACAGATTGACCCAGCTTGGCCAGGGCTGCAGTCCCAGGGCAGAGCCCAGAGCTACTGCCCCAAATATGGGCAGACAGGTGGGGGAGGGAAGCAGGACCCCCCGCTCTCCTCAGGGCAGGGATCCAAGCTCCCCCACCCCATCCCAGGAAGCCACACGTGCACACACACACGTACGTGTGAGCAGCCCACACTCACAGCAGTGCTCTCAACCTACCCTTGCTCCAGCCAAGCCTGCGAAATCCAGGATTGTCCCAGCTGAATTGGGACATATCATCACCCTATATTTAGGCCCAAACAGATAGTGGTTGAACTTGAACATGTTTGTTCAAAAGACGCTCAAAAGCAATGATAACTACTTTCTTTAGTGAGATGGTTTAGTTGTTTGATTACCTCCACTGTTTAGGAATTGCATTTGATATCTTATATGAATTTTTCAAATGTTAGCTTCCAGCCACTGGATGTTGCTATGCCTTTGCTTGCTAGACTGACGGGCCCACTGATGTCTGTATAGGTTTCCTAGACCACATTCAAATCTCCTCTTAACTGTCTCCTTGATACAAGATGAAGGGCTCAGGAAGCTCAGTCTATTTTAAAGGTATGCTTTCCAGATATTGAAGGTTATATCTGCACAACAGATTTCTGCTGGCATAGAAGTATATGATCCAGATGTGTGAAGAGGTGTGAGCCCTGACCAACAGTAGTGGTGCTGAGAGATACAGTTACATGAGCAATGCTGGGCTTTTAACTTGTATGGCTTGTTTTGTTCATGGAGTGGATTTGATGTGGTAGTACTAAACACAGCTTTAGCAGGATAGCTGCATCCACATAAGGAGTATGTGTATGCTGCATTAATGCTATGCCCAGGACACCGCTGCGAAGCCCATTCCAACCATTTGTTTCCATTTCCCCTGCACCAAACTATGGAAGTAAAATAACATAGCCAACTTACAGCAGTCTTAAGCCCACACAGAGCACCTCTCAGACTTTCTAGTTCAGGCATGCTTATTGGCATACATGTTCAACATTTTACTAACGCCTCATTTCTATGATTTGGCACACAGAGAATAGGACTGAATAGGTGGGACCTGCTTGGAGATTATATAGTCATGACTTAAGTGTCTTTCTAGTATACTAGATGAGTATTCATGTGCCCAGTATAGATGACCCAACCCATTTTTCTGCTTTAAGCATTTTTAAGCTTTTTTCTGAACCTCCCAAAGTATCTTTCTTTTCTTTTTTTTTAAGTGGAGACATCAAAAGAAGATGCAGTTTTATAAAAATTGAAACAAAGATACTAACGCTGTTAGAGCTGGAAGAGTATCTGTGTATTGATAAGAAAATAAGAAGATATACCCAAAATCTCACTTTAACTCTACTCTGATTTGAAAGCTCAGATCAGGAATTCTGAAAACACAGCAGGACACTTATTTTGGCTTGACTTTGCACGTCAATACACAGCATGCTATCCTACAGTTTGCATCATTGTTAATTTCTGAGAAAGAACGCAAAGTAGAAAGTAGTATTGTAACGTTTCTCAGAGAACTGCTGAGTTTTTTTCCTGTAAAATTTGTGAGCAAGGACTGTGGAAGGCTTTCACAATTTTCATCCAAAAAATTATTAAATCGCTTGCCTGTCATCCTTTTTACAACCCTTTCTTGTAAATAGGGAGACCCTAGGTGCAAGTCATCCTTTTGATCTAGATCAGCTATAACATTGTGAAGGCAAGTTAATCAACACATTAAAGAAGAGATAAGTATTCCACTTAAAAGCTAACAGTATTCAGATAAATTCACAACACTATAGAAGAACACCTAAGAGTGGGAAACAAGGGAGGTTTGACTAGAGTGAAGTGTAAAGTAGTCAAGCAAACAAACTGTTGAAAAGTTGCCTTTTGCTGGCTGCAAAGATAAGCTCACGACAATGAAACACTTACTGTAGTAATATCAACGTCTTGTGTAACACCATCTAGCAGTAAAAATAATTAAGAGAACCTTCCTGACTCCACATATTAGAGTTCTATGAATGCAGTGAGTAAACAAGGAATTTATTAAATTGTATCAGCCCTTTAAAATGGCTTGTGCTCTACACCAAGGTAATGGCAGAAAAAGCTGACATTTGTGCTGCACATATCTTACCTACTGTTAGGTACCTTGTACTATTTTCAAACAGTTGACAAATAAAATTGAATGTTTCTCCAAAGGTCACATCTATCACAGCTTTTTATTTTCTCATTTGATTCAGTATATTAGGGCGTTCTTATTTATTCTGTTTTACCTATTTGGTGAATCCATTTAGGACGATTGTTTTTTATCTGGCTAGAATCTAAATTTTATTTGTTTATACAGGTGAACGAATACTTCACAGTGCACAACCATTCATCAGGCAGTTTTGACTCTCCTTCTGTTCATTATTTGTTCATGCTAAGTTTGTGTTTTTCATAAATCTGTCATTTGAAATTTAAGATAGCAAAAACTATTCATTCGTCCTAGACCACTGGTGGATTTTTGGCTACTGCCTGCAAAACCATAGCTTAATAATGAGAACTGCATGGAATAAACAATAGAACTTGACCAGCATAAAATCTATTCTCAATTAAATTCAGTGCACAAAGAGCTTGGAAATAATAATGCTTTTGGAGAGGCAAAGTGAAGCTGGTTCCTGTCTACTTTCATAGCTTCCTGAAAACCTAAAAATCTAGCTCCCTAAAACACATTCTCCAGTTACTTCACAAGATGAACAGGCTAACTAATCCATACTGTACTACATAAAAATCAAACAGAAGGAATCAATGTGAAGAGCTCTCCTCCTTTGTAGATTGGATAAATTTATATACAAAAGGAACTTTTTGAGTAATAAATCTATTTTTCTGTAATAAGCATGTGACAGTCAAATCAAATAGAGTTTATTTTCTGGTAACAGTTACTTTATGTGGATCAGTGTTATACAACTATTACATGACCAGTGTAAAATCAGTGTCTGATCTTTTCAAAGTGGGGGGCACTGCGAGCACAGTTCCATGCCATAAGATCTGGGTAGTCAGATGCCTCTCCTCCCCCAAGTCCCATCTTGTATTTGGACTATAATTGGTTATTGTTTGATGTGGAAATGACCAGTGTTAATGTTTGCAGTGTTTTTCATATCCTCACCATTTTTCAAAATTAAATGCAACTAAAACCCACCCCTAAAAATTAGCCACCACAAAACAAACAGTTCATTATTAAGGCACCAATGAAGAGATGTAGAAACATATGATAAGAGGTCATAGCTAGACAGTTTGAACTTCTTGACAGAGAAGAGCATTATCTTATTTAGACATCTGTCAATTATTGTCATCTCTCAACCTTTCTGATGATACAACCATTTTTGGTTCCTATTGCAAAGGCTTGTTTGACTACTGACGTGGATCTTCTACCCAGAGTCTCGTTTTGCTGCTCCTATTGTAACGTGATGAGTTGAACTGAAAAAGAGGATTTTGTTCCAAAAAGGATAGTTTGCCCTTGCACCAGGACTTCTTAGGCTATATAAAGTACCACTTGGGAAGAACAAATTCTACAACGAAATTCCAGGTTTCTATAAGCCAACAGAGACAGTAGGGAAGAATAGGAAACCACCCACTGTGAGACAGTTGAGATGTCAAGCATGCCAAAGAGTGTATCAGCTAACATTAATCTTGATGCTATCCCCTCAGGCGTGGAAAAAAAATCTTTGGAGCATCAGTTTGATAAATTTGCTAGAAATGGGTGACAAAGGGAGAAGTGTAGGCCAAGTGACATTTCCAAATGTAGCAACCTGTTTCTTTTTTCCAATCCTGCAGAAAGCATGTCTAATGAAGTCTATGGAGAAAAAATGGATTCTGCCAAGTAACTGCTTATAACCTCTGGTTTATAGGGATTTTATAGGATTAAAAGTAAATGGTTTGTGCAGAAAACTGAAAAGATGCAGTATGGAAGTAAAAAAAAAAAAAAATTTATACATCAGGTTTAAGGAAGGACAGAGTTTGGAGTGGCTCAGGAATGCAAGCGAAGACACAAACTGCTGCAGTCAGACTTGACAACCTCAGCATGTAATGCTGGCTACTCAACATGCTTTATCAAGACATCTTCTCTATAACTCTGCTTGTATCTTTTGCTATGTGTAGGTTTTCACTGCCAGTGTCTGGGTTGGAGCGCACACACATTACTTGCATTAGCACCATGAGATTCAACATTCCACAGGTCTTCAAGTCACAACGCCAGGTTCCTCCTCCATTTTTTCGTTTTTGGCAGGGGGGACGGGTTGGATTTTGTTTTTGTTCCTTTTGTAGGAGGTCTGATTCCCATGAGTTACCTTGATGCATGCCTTTTTGTTCCTTAAAAAAGTAGCTGTTAGAGTGGCAGGTTGCCAGTCACTTCCTTTTTGAAACCCAGCATTCTCTCCATTCTGTATTGGTGAAAACATTTTACAGCCACAAATGCCTTCTTGAGAGAAGTAAACCTGTGCATCTTTGAGGTCTAAAAGCTACAGCTGATTTCTAACTATTACCCCATCTCCAGTTTCTCACTTCAAGACCAAACCTTTGTGAAACTGTGACAACCTAGCTCCAATAACAATGTGTGACTTATACCCACGTTCTGGAAACCTATACCAACACCCTATGACTTTGTCACCCAATCAGATGAGGGTACAATACTCAAATAGTCCTTGTGATGTGAAAAATGATTTTGAACATCAATGAAAGCTGAGCACATCTCACGCTACTCAGTGAGAATTTGCAGTGAAATCTGCAAATTTGGACAGAGTTGACCAATGTGCTATTATTGAACCACGTAACATTAGTATAATTGGAGCTGGCAGATAACACTCCAATTGATCATGTCCAATGGACACAAGAGCAGCTATATGCAATGTTTTTTCTTCCTTGTGGGTGGTCACCTGTGGAGTCTCAAAAAAATAATCTTCTGCTACCTGACACCACGCAAGGTGCTGTCCAATATGGTACTGTCTGCAAATTTTGGTAATATGTTGTTAATCCACTTTGCATCATTAACAAAAATGTTAAATAAGACCAAAACTAACAGTGATTTCTGCAGCACTCCGTTGCAGTTTCCTGCAGCTCAATACATGACTATTCAACAATACAAGTGTTGTGGTCCTTCAGTCACTTTGCAATCTATGCAATTCCCATGGAAGTCAACTTTGAATACATTTTGAGTGCAACACATGATTACATTTTAATCAAATCCAGAAATCTACAGCATTCTTTCACACATTAATTTTCTATCCAAATAATCTGGTTTACTGGCACACGTTAGTTTTTATAAGCTCTTGCTATTTATTGTGTTATAGGGAGCCTCATTCTGATATTATCTACAGTGAACTAACTACATTGGATGAAATCCTTTTCTCATTGAGGTAAATGGGAAAACTCCCACCAACTTCAACAGAGCCAGGATTTCACTCGCTGGCTTTAATCGGCTTACTTCTGAGCTACACTGGCATAACTTTGAAGAAAATCAGGTTCACTGGGACCATGAATCAAATCAGATAAAAATATATACGCACATATTTAGTTAAAAATACAAATCACAATGGGTTTGGGTTTTTTTGGTTCTATTTATAAATCACAGAAGTAAAATACTTTTTTCAGTTCTTACTATAAAGAAAATAGCACAATTAACTAATGAATAGGCTTAGTTTTACCATAATTTGCAGTGTATACATGAAGAAGTAAAGGGGAAAATGAGGTTTCCTTCAATATTATATTGGTTTTTGGTAAACACTTAGGCAATACTCTTTTAGTACAGTACAATTTGCTAGCTTTTATTGCATGCAATAAATTAATAGCACCCACACACTGATTTTTATTGCCTCAGGTAGGAAGATCACAGCTTTCTAAATGTAACTGAGTAACTGTAAATTACTGTTAACAACTACTTGGGAGAGAAGGAAACAGAAAATTCTCTATATTGATAACCAGTTTTATTTTGCTTTTGTATTCTGAAGGTGAGGCTTTCAAATTTTTAAAAAAGGATTTAGGCTGCTTTCATTTTGGTTTTAATAGATGCATAGATGCTAAGGTCAGAAGGGACCTCAATAGATCATCGAGTCCGACCCCCTGCATAGGCAGGAAAGAGCGCTGGGTTCAGATGACCCCAGCTAGATGCTTATCTAACCTCCTCTTGAAGACCCCCAGGGTAGGGGAGAGCACTACCTCCCTTGGGAACCCGTTCCAGACCTTGGCCACTCGAACTGTGAAGAAGTTCTTCCTAATGTCCAGTCTAAATCTGCTCTCTGCTAGCTTGTGGCCATTATTTCTTGTAACCCCCGGGGGCGCCTTGGTGAATAAAACCTCACCAATTCCCTTCTGTGCCCCCGTGATGAACTCATAGGCAGCCACAAGGTCGCCTCTCAACCTTCTCTTGCGGAGGCTGAAGAGGTCCAGGTGCCCCAGTTTCTCCTCATAGGGCTTGGCCTGAAAGCCCTTAACCATATGAGTGGCCCTTCTCTGTACCCTCTCCAGGTTATCCACATCCCTCTTGAAGTGCGGTGCCCAAAACTACACGCAGTATTCCAACTGTGGTCTGACCAGCCCCCGATAGTGGGGGAGTATCACCTCCTTGGATCTATTCGTCATGCATCTGCAGATGCACGATAAAGTGCCATTAGCTTTTCTGATGGCTTCGTCACACTGCCGACTCATGTTCATCTTGGAGTCCACTAGGACTCCAAGATCCTTTTCCGCTTCCGTTCCACCAAGCAGGTCATTCCCTAAGCTGTAGGTGTGCTGGACATTTTTCCTCCCTAGGTGTAGCACTTTGCATTTCTCCTTGCTGAATTGCATTCTGTTGTTTTCTGCCCATTTGTCCAACTTGTCCAGGTTTGCTTGTAGTTGTTCCCTGCCCTCCAGCGTGTCCACTTCTCCCCACAGTTTTGTGTCATCTGCAAACTTGGACAGAGTACACTTCACTCCCTCGTCCAAGTCGCTGATGAAGATATTGAAGAGTTTTGCTCCTGTTTAACCTGAAATACCTACTAAACACTACATTTAAAACAACACCAAGAAGGCATTCTTTTTAAGTAACTTAATGACAAAAACAAGAATATTAATTAGTCATTTATTTGTTAAAACTAATTTATCATGTATATAAATAATAGATCATTTTGAAATCTTTTTTTTAAACCCAGGACTGTAAAAATAACCACAAATAAACAGATTTTTAAGTGTTGCCTCAGGTTCATTTACATGGTTTTCATAATAACTTGATTGTCTTCATAAATACAAACCTTGCCAGTTGTTATAATTGTTGCTTATAGTGCTATACAAAATTCATGTCAGATAGAACACCTCCAGTACAAGAGGGTGTAGAGTGATACCACTGCTAATTTGGTCAACATAAAAACAATTCTTGTAAGAAATAAGTTAATGAAAGGGTGAAAGATAAGATTTATTAGCCAATAAGTAAGGACATTGGTTTTCAGCAATAGCAGCTGGTCTGATGCTCTCCTGGCCTTGTGGCTTGTATATAAAAGACAGAGGTTCCAAATTCTCCACTGCCTTCAACTTTCCTGAGTGAATGGAAAAATAACCGTATTATTTCTGGTATGGCACCTAACTTGAATGGGAGTAAATAACTAAGTGTACATGACCATAAGAATCTGGTTCAAAGGAGCAGTAAGGAGAAAAAGCATGGTGAACCAGGCAGATAGGGCAGAAGTAGGAAGGAAAAGGGAGCAGCGACATAGGCAGGAGAAAGATTATATAGGGCTTCTTTGGGGAGAATAATGGGTTTGAGTTTTATGCGATACAAAAGCCAGCAGAGTTAAGGTGCTACAGCTGATAGTGTGATAGTGTGCTGCAGCATGATGAAACAGTGATACTGAGCAGCAATATTGCAAACACTTGCATGGGAAGACAGATAAAAGATGTTAATGGTAACAAGGCAGGAACAAGATTTTATTAGGAACGATAAAGTAAAAAGAGGAATCTTGGTGGTTTTGTGGAAGATGCAATGAGGAGTTTCTATATAATAAGACTGACCCTGAGAGTCAAGGACTAAAGCAGAGGCAATGAAATGAGACATAGCAAAGAGATAAAAAGGAAAGATGAACTCAGTTTTGGACAGATGGCATTTGCAGTGGTCACTGCTGAATGTCCCTGACAGAGTTGAAACTGCCCCTAGAGCACAGAAGAAAAAGAAGGGACTGAAGACAAAACAAAACTCTGGGAGTCATGAAACAGTTGGCTAATGCCCTGTGTTCAGAAGAGCTGATGTTTGGACTTGCCTGGCTTGTAAAATGTTGCTTCCCTTTGTTGGACCATGGGCTTGGAATGAACAGTATTTATTTTACTGAACGCCTGGTCCATTTAGATCAAGTTTCTTGTCCCCAGCTGCCCTTTATACTCTTCTGCTCCAGAAGATGACAAAAAATTATCCCTCCAATACACCCAGCCGATTGTGCAATGCTATAACTGTCCAGAGGGCCAAGAGAAGAAATCACTATTTCATTTATCTCTGAAAGCATTGGATTTTATTATCTTGTGCTCTCATAGGTACAAGTTTTATTCAGCCCTATTAAATAATTGAAAGCAACTAACTGTGAATTCCAAAACAGCAAGGAATTCCAAAAGATGGCCTACATGCTATGAAATTGCAGATCCTTTCCTTTGTCCTCAATTTATTAGCCATTAATTTCTCCTAGTGATCCCACCTAGTGTCACATGGCACCACAGAAAGAAGAGATCAAGCACTAGTCTTTGAAGGTATATGACTAATGCACTAATGCAGTATGACACACAATGACCTAGATTTTAGCTTTTAAGGAAGGGTTCTAATTAATGTTTTCATAATTTTAATAATGTAGCTTAGGTCCAAAATAATGGCTGGCTATTTAGAAAATAAAAAGTCCAAACCTGTATTTTTTTCCCAGGGGTATGAGTGGAAATACTTTTCCTGTCTATGAGAATAAGATGAATTTCTTCACTCAACTCCTCCTTCCCCCACAATTCTTTCAGTACTAGTTGCAAGCACAACTGAATGATACCAGCATATGAGAAATGGAAAGCAAAATTAATATAGAGTTTTCCCCCCAAGCAGAGATGATAAAGAAAACAAACAGTGTAAGTAAGGAAAATCCAGGTGTTGACATTTGTTTTCAGTTTTGCCATAATAAAGTAGAATTAGTGCCACAGGTGGTAGTATATTTTTAACTATCTGGTTAGTCTGGCTGTGTTTAACATGTATGCTGTGTTTTAACACACACACACACACACACACACACACACACACACACACACACACACACACACACTTACCCTCATCTGCACAGCTGCCTGCTTTTTTTTCCCCAGGATAATAAACATGGGAAGGACTGACTCTGTAGTCTTTAGAGAATGACTCTACTGTTGTTTCCAGCTACAGCAAGTTTGCTGGCAAATATTCAAAATGAGCAACTCTTCCCATTTTCGCTAGCACTTTTTTTCTCCCTAAAGGAACTGGCTACTATTTTGTACCTTTCTGTTATTGAAAGGAACAGCATTTCACTGGCTAGCCTGAAACCAAAGGAGAAGTGCTTTCTTTTACAATGCAGAAGCCACAGAAGTTCTGAATCTGTTCTGTACTCCCGACTAATTTGGTGAACCTCACCATCTGCTGTATTTGTTGCAAAGAAAGACTGACCTTTTCTGTCTTTGTATTAGATGCAAGTAATTACTTGAATCAAAAGAAGTGTAAGCAGAGAGAACCTAACTTCAGTGTTTGCAGACTGGGTCTAATTTCCACAGGCAGAACAGTGAGCACTCCACACCACTTATTCTTTAAGTGGCAGGTATTTTACAATCTAACCAAACTCCCATCAATAAATATTTGAGTTCAGACATCCTCTCATATACCAAAAGCACAGTCTTTTTTGCAGTCCTTTACCATTTACCTGGCCTGGAAGCAGCACTGAACACCCTGTACCAAGATGATCAACACCAGGCTAAAGAGCACAGCTTTCTTTCCAGCTATGACCTATTATGCCCAATAACCATTATCTTCTATTATGGATCCAAGGTAAACACAACAAGCTGTCAATCACTAATTCCCTATTAACCCATGCAGTATAATGACTTTCATTTTTATATGCTTTCCTTTTCAGAGAATAATTATAAACTGAGATTTCTAGCTAACAAAAGCCTTGTAGCTTCCCTGAAACTGGAAACTTCAGAGCTTGTTAATACTGGAAGTGAGGCTAGTGCAAAGTTTGTGCTATGTAAATCAGTGCTGATGAGCACTTAACTAATCTGTTTACAAACCAGAGCCGCTGGGCAGGCCTCAGTGATTTTCTATCAAAGCAAAGTACCATTCTTTATGGGCATCTGGTTGTCCCTGAATAGGTAGTTTAAGTATATGCTCTTGCTTCAAAGAAAGATCAAAGGCTTTATTACTGCTAAATGAGTGCATTATTTCCACTTACTACTTTCTTGTTTGCAACGTGTTGTTAGCAGCACCATTGCAGGATAACCTCAAGATCTTCTTGTTTCTCTAAATGCACTAGTTCCTTACTAAATTCTTGTATACATTTTTAGAAGTTATGTAGCCTAAAACATGTCATTGATCACATAAACAGATAGGATAGCAAGACATTCATAAGTGAATCAAACACACTTATTCTACATTCTCTCAAGCAAATCCCGGGACGTCATTCTCCCCCTGGACTCGGCCTTAGTGAGGCCGCAGCTGGAGTACTGCGTCCAGTTTTGGGCTCCACAATTCAAAAAGGATGTGGAGAAGCTTGAGAGAGTCCAGAGAAGAGCCACGCGCATGATCAGAGGTCAGGGAAGCAGACCCTACGATGACAGGCTGAGAGCCCTGGGGCTCTTTAGCCTGGAAAAGCGCAGGCTCAGGGGTGATCTGATGGCCACCTACAAGTTTATCAGGGGTGACCACCAGTATCTGGGGGAACGTTTGTTCACCAGAGCGCCCCTAGGGATGATGAGGTCGAATGGTCACAAACTACTTCAAGATCGTTTCAGGCTGGACATAAGGAAGAATTTTTTTACTGTCCGAGCCCCCAAGGTCTGGAACAGCCTGCCACCGGAGGTTGTTCAAGCCCCTTCATTGAACACCTTCAAGATGAAACTGGATGCTTATCTTGCTGGGATCCTATGACCCCAGCTGACTTCCTGCCCTTTGGGCAGGGGGCTGGACTCGATGATCTTCCGAGGTCCCTTCCAGCCCTAATGTCTATGAAATCTATGAAATGCATAAATGAAGAAACAACAGAATAAATTGTGTACTCAAAAATCATTGCAAATTCTAAGATGTTTGGATGCAATCTAGTCATAAGAGGTCTGTTTCTCATTTCCCCTGCACGTTTAAAAGTTGCAATAAGAAAAAGATGTTTATAAATTATGGTGTAATTTTTTTTTTTTTTTTTTTTTTTTTTTTTTTTTTTTTAAACATAGGCTTCATTTCACCTTTGTACATGAAGAGGATTGTATGGAGCCTTTTCCCACCAGGTACAGAAAATAAAATTGTGCTGTGTACCTTTCCTAGCACCAGAAGTCCATGCATGATTTCTCACACCTTTCCATAGAAGGACTTTTCCTAAGTCTTTCTCCCCGAGTTGTTTGGCTCACTACTAACTCTACCTTGTTTCTTCTATGAAGAATGCCACATTCAGTGAATAATGGCTGCCACTACTGGACTATTCAGAGCATGTGCAAAAACAGGTAAAATCTAACATTATTTCCACACATGCTGGAGACCTACAGCTAGACCCGTCTCAGAAACAAAGGCTGGCTTTTCAGAAGGAAGTCCATAAGCATGTTCCAGGCAGCCAGGGCCAAGTCAGATAATGCTGCCAAAACTAGAGGCAGGGGGCTCCAAGGAGAATTTGGAAACACTGGTGTGAAATTTACTGCCTAAGTTTAAGTACCAGGTGGTACAGTATGGGGTAAGAACTGCTGCATGCTGCCAGAGCCCACCAGCAATATCTAAATATGCCTGTGGACAAAAAAGGGTCAGGCAAATTGCAAGTTCCTCTACCTTTCCATGTAACAGCAAACCTCCCCCAGTTCCCTAATGCCCCTTCATACAGTGCTAGACAGTTTCAGTGTTTTTCCTCCCAGCCTCTGTGAACAGAAATGTTGTCAGTGGGTGAAGGGAGGAGAGATGGAAAGGACTGAAGCTGGTCCATGAAGTGAGACAGACTGACACAGAGACACTGGATCTGAAGAGCAAACCTGCTTAGGCACAGAGATAGATGTGTGTGCTCAGTGACTGCAGTCCCTCTATGGGTGCAAGGGAGAATGGAACTGGACATTGCAGGAAGGCAGCCAGTAACCTCAGTCAGACCCCTTTACCTATTAGTTCTTATTATTTTCTCAGTTTAATTCTGGGGTTTTATATTTTGTTGACTCCACTACTTAGCTTTCGTGAGTTTGGCTGGTGGGTCCATATAGGGAGGTTGGCTGTCTCTATCCAAGACTGAATTTGCACTAGTGCAATCTAGTTTGGTATAAGGCCCTGACATAGGACAAGGATAACACGCCACAGCCTGAACCACCCCCACTTCCTCCCACTCCCCTTTCCCCACCCCCACCAAGCAACTGATACTGAAAGACAATCAAATGACTTTGCAGAGAGGACAATTTATTTGTATTAGCTCTTCAAGCAACTGGAGAGCAGTTTTGCTTGTTTTACTTAGCAGTTTTTTGTGCATCCTGGCAGGGGAAAATAACAATTATTATTGAGCACTGACAGCATATGCAGTACTGTACAAATACAATATGATGTAATGTAATACAATGTAATAACCACATTTAGACACATACCACACAGGTAGACAGCAGCAGCTCACAGAAATGAAGGAGCCTTTGACCCCAAAAAATTAGTTAAAAAACCCCACATAAACCAATTTCAAAGCCTCCTACCTATGGCCAATCCAGGGTTATTCAAGGTTGACTCAGACACAGGCCACAAAAAAGATGCCACAAAAATTCAAGCCCATCTTAAATCCACATATCTGCGACAATTCTTGAGTAGAAGCGACTCTTTTTTGGTACTCTCACTTCTTGGGGACCTTTATGCTGGCTTTGCAAGTACCATAATAAGAGGACATCAAGAGAGTTTAAAATGACACTTACAGTAACATGCGGCAGTCCTAAATCTGCAAGACAGTTATACACAGACATGGCCAAGGCACTGAAAAACCTCAGCCAAATGACATTTATTATATAATAGGAAAAAAAGGTACCTGGCCAAACATACACCAGTACACACAGAGGCATGGGAATAAAGAAATGTGACATGGAGACAGCAAAACTAAAGGACAGTGGCTAAAGATAGGGTGATGTAGAAGTTAAGAGGACAGTATGTATAGAGCTGAGCTGCTTTCAATTAAACTGCATGACCTAGATTTGTGTTTTACTCTGTTTGTACAGTGTCTAGGACAGTAAAGCCCCGATTCTGAATGGAACCTCTAAGTGTTACCATTATACTTGGAATAGTAATTCTGGGACATTGGCCAGCCTGGATTCATTACACAACAATTTTGCAAGCAAGATCATGGAAGCTCTAAGGGCATTTCAATACTGTAATCTGGTTAGGTGGGGCTAATGAGGGTACCACTAAGAATTTAGCTGAGGCAGCATAGATCGTAATGCCAGTGAAAAAGAAAAATCTATGTCCAGCAGCTTGGGTAGGTTGCTGCTATGGTGGTTGAGCTACCCAATTGCAAGCTAGTTTGGAAATGTCTATACAAGTAGTCCTCAACCTTTTGGCCCCCCAGACCAGATGAGTGGCAAGAGGCTGGCCTGCAGGTTGAATGAAGTCCCTACCTAGCCACACATGTCAGGTTTGGGCTCTGGCACCCCTGTGCAGCCTCATGTGCCAGGACTGGGTCCAGTGCACAGGGCCACTTGATCTGGCCAGTGGAGTTACCTACAGGGCAGGAAATTTGGCAGCAGGTGAGTGGCCACTGTTTCCCAGGTGCCAAATTTTTGGACCCAGGGGGAGCCCAGTGTGGCAAATGACACAGCTCCAGGCTACACCCCTGGTCTACACTACACTGCCAATACAACCAGCAGCACACATAGCCTAAGCCCTTTGGAAAAATGCCAGAGAACTAAGCAGGTAGACCATGATATTCAACCCAAGAACTTGAAAGTACCACCCTCTGGGCTTCTCTGTGCCATCAATGGGCCATTTGCAAAGTACAGCACATGGACTCCATGTATGCTTCACCTGAAAATGGATGCAATATAGCTGCCTTAGTGCAGCGCTTGGGGCATGCCAATAAGCATACCCAAAACAGAAAGCTGAGTGCGCATGTCCAGAGCTGACTTCAGGAAGCACACTCTTTTGTACTACAACATGAACAGAGGAAGTCTTCTGTGTCTTGTTGCAGTGTTCCCTAGAGCAGTCCTTGACAATGTAGACATGCTCTCTGGATTACTTACTTAGTTCAGCTGCCTGCCAAGACATGCACCTTAATTAGCTGTCAGGCTTCTAAAGGCATCAACATTATAAATGCATGTAAGACCAACAACAGGTGTTTCTGCTAGTACATAATAAAAGTCTGTCTTTAAGGAAAATGTTGTCCCAGCACAAAGTCTGCTCAGGCCAAATTTCATATCTGATAATTATATTTTTCTTACCTAGGTTCTCCTCTGCAGTTACAACTAGGTAGAATATGTTTCATTTGTCAGGGTTGCTATGCACTGTACCAATTGCTGCATTATGCTCCCAAGATAGCTGCATTTCAGTTGTCAGTGAACTAATTCTGCATAATAGTTAGTGAATAAAGTGCTTTGAGATCTTTTGAAATCAACGCAGTATATAAAATATGAGACAGCATGCTAATGTTTCCAGATCAAGGTAATAACTATTTTACCCTGTAGTAGCCTCCTTGAGGTACTTTGCCAGTGAGGTTTTATTTATTTATTTGTTGGCAAACTAGATACACTAAATCACAAAACTAAACAAGCAAGAAGAAAGCATCTCTGCTAGCTGAAATAGGCTGTAGCCTATAACAGCTTACGCCTTTCTGAATGAGTTAGTCTTTACAGTGCCACCCTGCCCTGCCTTCTGCCTGACCCTTAAGAAGAATGAAGTCTCCAGGTCAGGATTAATGTTAATAGGGAAATAGTGGGGCTGGAGGTGCAACCAGGAAAAGCGTCAAACTGCTTTTAATTATGCAGTAGCTACATTAAGAAATATGGGGCCTGGTCCTGTTCTGTATATTACATACTTAAGTAGCAACAACATGCAATTCTATTCCACCCTGCTTGGGTTCCTGAAAAAAGTGAGTACAAATGCATGTTTCTCCAGCTCATTGCTTTTTCAGGATTTTCTTGTAAGCCAATGGTTCTCAACCTTTTTAGACTTGTAACAGCCCTCAGAAAATGCCAGCTTTGTTTTTACTCATTTTTTGACTACAGAAAAATAATAGACCAATTCTCTTGCAAAGAACTCAGAAAGATCACAACAGGTGATAATGTTTTAGACATTATGAATTCCTATTTGAGATCTCTGGGTTTATTTTGTGAATCGTGCTTGTGCACCTAACAGTGCTAACACTGTGTGGCACCCCATGGTACCCTTGAAAAGATCTCAAGGTACCCCAGAGTGCCATAACACTGGTTGAGAAACACTATTCTAAGCTAAGATAAAGGCATGTTACAAAAGTAAGCACATTAACATTTTCTTTTTAAATTTGACTTCAACAAGGTGCAATAGGATCATACTTTGGCACCTAATAGGTGGAAATAGGATTAGGCTCCTATCCTTACTTTGAAGTTATTTATAGGTTTCAATCTACCATGAATATGCACTGAATGAACCCCCTGGCGAATGTACATCTAGGTCAAGATTTAAAAATCTTAAATCTATTCAATCTACTAGCTACATAAAATAATTCATTCTCCATCAGCCTGACAGTACCAGCAAAATTTACATAGTTCCTTATTTAAAAAATTCACACAACTGTACCAGTGAGACTGGAGACTTGGCAGGCTGTGACAAATAAACTATATGAAAGCGACAAATCTTTCCAAACTTCAGGATATCAGCAAAATTTAAGAGATTGGTTATACATCTGTTATGTTGTTACATTTAAAAGCAGGGAAAGTCTTAACTGTTGTAGGTACAAGGCTATCAGAATAAGAGTATTTATTCTAATGTGTGGGTACTTAACTAAATTAATCCTCGTGTTGTGTAACAGCTTTTTAGTTTCACATGGTTTATACTATCCCCTGAAGCTTCTGTTGGTTTTAAGAATCTGATCAGCCCCCGAAATCCTGGCTCTGTCCTTGAATTTTAATCACACCATAAGACACCCATGCCCACCTCAGCAGAGGTGTTTAAAATCTCCCCAGGAGGCAACTTCCTGTCTTAATACAATGTTACCAAGTTTCTTTTATCAATCTTAAGTCTCCCTTCCCCCTTTTTAATGCAGGGATTCATGGGTCAAACAAACTTCCTGTAGAGAAGTGAGGGAAAGTGTCAGTCAAAGCTCTGAGGGACAAAAAAGAAGGCAGGAGGAAACAGGTAGTAAGCCAAGTAATCAAGTTGTCCACCACAGGGGCATTTCTGGGGAGTTGCAGAACCTTATTTCCTCAGCCTTGCACATCAAAATGGTAAAGTAAAGGAAATACTGATAACATCTTGTGTACTAGTACAGTAAATAGAAGACAAGCTTTCTTTCCTCCATGGCCAATGCCTGACATTATGAGAGGCCTTTAAAAAAAAAAAAAAATCAGAAGAAAATCCTGGCACTGCTGGAATTAATGGGATTTTTTTTTTGCCACCAACTCTGACAGACCCTGAAATTTACCCAACACCTTTACATATTTCCTTTTGTTCAGAATACCTTTTCTTCCTACAAGGGCATCTAAAGATGCAAATAAAACTATGGAGTAGTACCCTGTTCCGTTTCTGAATAGAAAAGCTTCTCCTGTTAAGCAACTGTTTTCTGACCATCATTTAAAGACATGTTGCATTGCGTAATAAATAAGGGAAGGCTGCTTTGGATACACTTTTCTAAAGCAAAAAAAAAAAAAAAAGTCTTAGCTTTATTGGGTTCCAGTGTTCTGTTTATCAATAATGCATTCCCAGTCTGAGCGAGTATGATGGGAGGAACACTTTAATATTCAAACTAGTTTAAAAGAAGTTCCTTTAAAATTTCCCTTTGAGACATTTACAAAAATACACAGCTAATTTATCGTACCTAATGTGTGTGTATGTTCTGAGAGGTCATTAGCACAGAAATTTGACAGTTTACCACTTTTCTGTTTTAAACTGACAAATTACAGGTTTTAACGCTTGCTATTTTGCAGAGACAATAATTTAGTACTTTAAACTTGAGTGCAGTAGGAATTTATCCCCCTGCTTGAGGCTTTACAATTTTACAGCTATTGTATATAATTCTAGCATGAATACCACTGTATCCATCTTTTTAAAAAGCTATTTATCTATCTAATAATACAATATTCCCTTATAGAAATAGCAAAAATATGCATTCTAAAATAAACTGTACTAGATGTATAACTGGTAGTTCTTGCCATAATGAGACCCTTTTTAAAGTTGTTCATAACCTTGTCAAATTAACTGGTTGGACTAGGATTTTACCTGCTGGCTATCTGCCTCCAGCTGATTTCTTTTTGGAAAATTTAATCTAAATTGTTTCAGCCTTTTCCGAAAATAAGTCTTAGAGAAAAATTTGCAGAATGTAGGCAACCTTTCCTTTGAATCGTTTTAAGACCCCCATAGCTTTGCAGTAGAAACTCTGGACATGTTTTGTGTTGCCTCTGTAAAAATCTGTCCATATTTCCTTGTTAAAAGCCTTTGTGGGAGAGAAAGAAAGTTGTTTGCACATGCTCAGGGGCTGCCTTGGTCTTAGCAGCTTACAAACTCCAAAAAGATATTCTGAATAACCTTGCTGAGTGTGCTTCACCTCAATGCTAAATAGTGTGCAATAGTCTTTGCAAATGCCATCCTCACAGAGCAACTAAGAATGCTTTTACCAACCCAGGACTATGGGACATTCCAGACATTCTCTTTAAAGATTGCCCTCAGTGCTTCAGGCTGAGCTAGGGTAGTGTCTTGGGGTTTTTTTGCTTCCTCATTAGCTCCCCTGCTGGGCATCAAGATAGCATGAAGGAGAATCAGCCATGCGATTCATATGTAGCAGAGGTACAAACCGGATTACAGTCTTGCTATAATCCCTTGCTTCATTCAACACACCTTTCACCTGTGGTAGCCAATGTGTTTCCAGTAATATTATGCCTATCTATACTAGTGATGAACTAAAGACCCTTAATAACCCAGAGCTCTATTTTGGTACCAAAGCATAGGAACATATAAACAAGTTATCATGAGACAAGCTAGAGTGTAAATATATATATTATGACAGCTACTCCATGGTAACTAGGTACATGCATGCTCTTACAGCATAGTAAATGCAAGGTAACTTTCTCCTCAGTTAAAGTACAGTAAGAACATGCGGACAGGCCACTACTATGGAGCATCAGAAGTTATATAAGTTCATACCCAACCTCAGCTTCCAGTGACTTGTTCATGTGACCATACTCCAAAAATCATCTTTTAAAGGCAAGTAAGTTACCAGTATTATTTGAAGTTATGTATGATGTTGTGAAAAAGTACAAATCAGTGTCCACTATCAATTCGTTTTCAGAGAATTCTCCATACGCATATGCTGCTAACCCATGCTCACAATTGTATTAATTGCATATACATATTAAATGGGCAACTGTACCCATAAAATGTGGAAAGTATTCTTATGAAATACATACCTGACCATTAAGTCCCCAGTTCAACAAATATTTATGCACCTGAGAAGTTCCACCGAGGTCCGCACGCACATACATAAAATATAGCATGTGTGAGCCCTTGAAAGTTCAGGGATCAGGGAATGCTTTGAGAAATGAATATCCAAATATGCCACTTTACACATTTCATAAGAAGAGCTATTCAATGCTTATGCAGGATGCTTTATGAAAAATCTAGTACAAGATTGCATTAAAAACCCACAAGCAACTTTATAGCAGGCATTTAGCAGCACAGATTTTTATTTGACTTCAAAATAATGGGATTTATTTAGATTTATAATATTGCAGTAGTTACTTAAAGCAAATGTACATTAGAATTTTTAGTAGGTGCTATTTATCAATTTTGAAAATGTGCAATAGGGTATAAGAAAATATAAAATTGGGTTAGCAAAGTATAATAATGGAGCTTTACAAGATAGGCATACATACCATGTTATTTGAACTAAGTCTATCAGTTAAATATTTTGTAACAGCTTTCCACTTACACTCACCGAGAAGTTAAAATCAGGAACACTAATACAAAGGAGAACTCAACCCACTTTTAAGACTAAAAGCTAGTATATTTAAGAAAAAGTGGGAGGGAAATCCATCTCAGATGCATTTCTTCCTTGTTAGGGTTTTCCCTTTTTCCACAAAGAACTTCATTTTTATTAGGAACTAATGAAAGCCAGTTTATCAGCAACACTGGCCACCAAATGTCATTCCTTTTACTATATAAGAGTCAGTTTAACTACCTTGTACAACTAATAGCCATTATGTCAGGTGTTTTATATGCAAAGAATTAGGTACTTAATAAAAAGTATTTGCTTGTGAAAATCTTACCATGCTTCTTAAAAAACTGTTACTGTGTAGCCAAAACAAACAACCCCTTTTTCCACCAATCAAATGATGCAAAATCCTGGAGTTTGCTGTGACCTGGACAACCAAAAGCAGAGAGATCTGCATGGGATCGGGATCATGACTTGTGACCACTGACTAAA
The DNA here is from genome assembly GCF_030867095.1 of Alligator mississippiensis. NCBI lineage: Eukaryota > Metazoa > Chordata > Crocodylia > Alligatoridae > Alligator > Alligator mississippiensis. The sequence continues at coordinate 155,744,060 of NC_081828.1, read as the reverse complement.
CCCAAATATTTCTCAAATGAGCTACAAGAAGGTTCCCAAAAAAGCGTTTGGTTTGTAATAGTGTCCGTTGCTTAAAAACAGCTCACAAGTTCTCCTCCTCACGTAAAAACTGGAACACGGCTGAGAAGTCTTTCAGGGCATAGCCCTTTGCACACATCATCCTGTAGATCTGATGTGCTAGAGATCCCAGGGGGACTGGTGTCTTAGTGTTGGTAGCAGAAATCTGTGCCAGGCCAAGATCCTGAAAATAAAAAGAAGGGGAAAACAAGGATGTAAACAGCATGCGAGTATGATCAGTTTACCCTCCATTGTACAGAGAAATCAACTGCCAGCAAAATGTAGTACTAATGCCCTGGGAAAAAATGAATCAGCCACTCAGTGTTTTTCAATGGCACTGGAATTCATTGTGTAAAGCACGAAACCTCCTCCAGGACAACTAGAACATTATAAGATTCTAGGCCTCTGTGCACTCTGCTAAGACTCTAGGCTTCTATGCACACTGACAGCAAGACACAACACGATGTATTATTTTTCCTTCTACAAATCTCTTTGAAGTACAAACCCTATCTAAGCCATTCACTTAAACATTTAACATTGGTTTCAGAACACAAACTATTTCTATGCTTGGGGTATAGGGAACGTATTCTTCTTAAAAGTAAAATTAAATGAAGATGTTTTAGCTAATGTGACTTCAGAAGAAACACAAATCAAAATAATCTTTTTGGATTCATAAAGAGACTTCTAGAAAACATATTCCAAGGTTTGAAAGGTTACGTGTTCAGTCTGAAAAGTACTGCAGTCTAAACCAGCGGTTCTCAACCTTTTTGGACTCAAGGCACCCATTGGAAAATGCCAGATCTTAGTTTTCACTCAATTTTTAAATACAGGAAATTAAGAGAGTGCTCAAAAGAACTCAGAAAGACCACATAGTGTCAGATTGTTTTTAACACTATCAATTCCTATTTGAAAACTCTGGGTTTTCTTGTGAATCATGTTTGCACACCTAACAGTGCTAACATTGTGTGGCACCTCATGGCATCCTCGATAACATCTCAAGGCACCCCAGGCTGCCATGGCATCCCAGTTGAGCCTCACTGGTCTAAACATTTCCTAAAGATGTGTTCATAAAGAGGGGACTTCTTAAAAGCAGACATTCATTTTAAAGCTTCAAAATCACCTTAAAGAAAGTAGGATTTTTGTGGACGATACCGTTCATTGGATAGCCTGCGTGGTTGAGATAAGTTGGATAAGCTTTTTAATGCAAGACATTCTGCATCAGGTCTTAAAATAACTAATTTCTGATAAAGTTGTAAAATCAAGTCATGTGTTTAAGAACCATGAAGGATGACAATGACTTTTCCTAACAATGAAGATGAGTGGTGCATTTTTTTTATACTAAGAGAAATAACACAAAATATAACCGACAGTCTGGCTGAAACAAGTTGGTATGGACACTCCCACTAGTAATAAGTTACAGAATCAATGGGGCCACCAGGTCCTAGCACCTTCCTCCCCCCCATATCACTTTTATTTCAGTAAAATATTGCTAATAAGGTGCTAATAAAATTATATAGACACAGAAAGGGAAAGACCAAGAAGAGTGTCAGAGTTTTTGATTAGTGTGAATGAATTTAAATCAGCAGGGCCTGATGAATTTCATCCAAGGTGCTGAAGGAATTGGCAGAAGAGATCTTGGAGCCCTTAGAAATAATATTTATAAAGTTGTGGGAGACAGGCAAGATTCCAGGTGATGGAAAAAGGACCAACATAATGCTTACCTTTTAAAAAAGGCAAAAAGGAGGGGAATTATAGACTGCTCAGCCTGACTTCAGTATCCAGGAAGCTACTGGGGCAAATTAAAACAAAGACAGTTTGTAAACCCTGAGATGAAGTAAGGTTGATCGCTTGCAGCCTGCTTGGATTTGTTAAGAATAAATCATTCCAAACCAATTTGATCTCATTCTTTGACATGACGAAGTAACTAGTGAGGTGGATAAGGGGAATGCAGTGGACATGGGATACTTTATCAAAAGCCTTACTACAGTTCAAGTCCCAAATCACATTCTCATAAACAAATTGGACATGTGTGGGCTAGATAAAATTACTGCAGGGTGAACTGATAACTAGCTCAATAGCCACACATAAAGAGCAATTAAAAAAGGATCAATGTTGGAATGGCAAGGGTCTTCAACAGGCGTTCCACAGGGGTCTCTCCAAGGTCCAGTGCCATTTAACATGGTTATTAATTATTTAGTTGCTGGAACAGAGATCAAGCTTGCAGATTACACAAAACTGGAAAGCATTACAAAACTAGTTTAGAGGACAGGAGTAGAATTCATAAGGGCCTTGACAATCTGGAAAGATCAACAGGATCGAGTTCAATGCAGACAAACCTAACGTGCTGCACCTAGGGAAAAATAATCAAAAGGACAAACAGAAGAGGGAATACGACTGCTGATTTATACTGAGACTGTAATCCAGCAAACCCCTAGATGCTTCCCAGCAGTGCTACCACCAAGGCAATGTGACAATCTGAAAAACAACAAATGCAATTTTGGGCTGCCTCAGTAGGGGTATTAGGTATAAGACACAAAAGGTGACAATACCAGTCTATTTGGTGCTAACTAAGCCTCCTCTAGAGTATTATGTGTAGTTCTGGATTCCATATTTTAAGCAGGATATAGAGAAGTTGGAGAGGGTTGGGAAGGGGGTGACAATGATAAAGGGGTCAGAAGGCACACCATATGAGAAAAGGTAGTGAGAACTTAACATATTTAGTTTGGAGAACAGGCACGTAGGAGGGGGACATGACAGCAGTCTCCGAATATGTGAAAAATTGCCATAAAGAAGAGGGAGAACAACTATTCTCTCTCACCACAGAGCGCACCCGCCTGGTCTCGTATAGGCGCTCTCTAGCGACCTTAGAGCACAAACCCAGATCTGGCTGTGGAGTGTGTCCCCGGGACCTGTGCGTTGGATCGCATTCACCCCTGAGGGAAGCCCTGACCATCGCCTGCCACGACTTGATCTTCTTTTCTTCAGTGCTGGGGCCCCCCTGGCGGATTCTCGCAGACCGGGTGCTGCCCTTTGTGGGCGTTCTTGGGGCTCCACCTCCCCTATACCCCAGCCATACACCAGCCCTCAGGACAACCAGATGATGAGTCGTTGGCTTGTCCCTTTGATGTTCTCGCCTGCTCTCTTCTCTCCTTGCCCGTCCCTCGATGCCCCTTTATCCTGGATGACTGTGGGGTGTGGGACCATCCTCGTCTCTGTGTCTGCTCTCCCTCTGAGGTGTTGCGATCCATTGTGCTGCCTCAGCTCTTCCCCTTAACCTGGGGTCACTTGGAGGATCCTTCCCCGGTCTGGGCTCTGTGCGCCCTCCAAAAGTAACAAATAAAAGAAAGGAGAAGAAAAGAATAGTCGGGGCATGGGCCTCAGCCCACCCCACTCATGGATGTGGCATCTGTAGTCCTTGGGATCCCTCAATTCCATTCTCCTTGGCCCGGCTGTCCTGCCTAGCCGGGCAGGTACTTCTTTTAATGGAGCTGGGACCCCTCCTGTGTGCCCCCGTCTGGCCCCCTGCTGAGCTGCCGACACTGCCGAGGCGCAGCCCAGGGAGCAGCTTCACCTTCTGGCTCCAGCGCGGCTTCCCCCGCTTCCATTTCCCCGCTGCCAGCTTTTAAATCAGCTGGGTGGCAGTTTTTGATGATATCATCTGCCGACGCCTTTCCCAGCCATCAATAAAAGTGGCTGATGAACCGCATCAGCAGCCCTTCTCGGCACCGCTCTGCTTCTTCTGTAAACAGTAAGTGTGCCCTCTTTTCATTTCTTTCTTCAGGCAGGTCAACCCTGCCTTGGGTCCCACCACGGAAGGATGCTTCAGGGCCTCTGCTTGTGTCCCCCTGGGACACAGAGAGCAGAACACAAAACAATGGCTTTAAATTGCAGTAAAACAGATTTAGCAGGAAAAGCTTCCTTACTGTTAGAACAGCAAGGCAGTAGAATAATCTGCCCAGGAAAGTTGTGGAATCTTTGCACTTGTTTAGGGGGTTGGACCAGGTGACTCCTGAAATCCCTGCCAACCCCCTGACTCTATGATCATATGAAAAAAAGACATCACCCTTAGTAGCAAGAGCACAGGATTGGGATTCAAAGTTCTGAATTCTATTCCTGCCTCTGCTACTGACTTAATGTGACAGCTGCAAGTTTCCTTTTTTATATCTGATGACTCAAGTATAATGGCATTTATACTCTTCAAACCCTCAAACCTAGTTTTTAATCTCTTGTGATGAATACCAAAGTTTACACTGAAGGGCACAATGGATTTCAACCACTGTTCTCACTTGGGGATGAATTATAATTTGCATTAAACCAGGTAGGACATCTTTAAATGCCATCAAAATCCCTGCCCACAGGGAAAGCTTGTTTGTTTTTTGCTTCCTGGCATTTTGGATGGAAGAGCTGGAAATTACAGACCGATTCTCTTAACTAATATCATCAAGTTGGACAGTCTTTTTTACAGTATTTCCATGTTCTACAAAAAAATATGATTTCCTTTGACAAGCTCCAATTGCTTTGCACGCTTTGTAATTTCCTGTGTCTTCTGTTTTGGTCAACCTGGCATTGTTAGTATCATGGCTAACAATGTACTGAAAATGGTCCTAACTCAAAAAAGAAAATTGTAGTGATACAACCTTTTATATGGATGGGCATTAATGTAGATAGGCTCCCAAATCCTTGAGAACACATTTACTAATCTCAATTATTCCAATCCTATGAATTCTAAGGACTCACTCTTTTTCATAGGCAGAACATTCATAAAAACTCATCATGACCACTTGCTTGAACAAGTACCTGCTTGAAAAAATTGCCAGAAACACAGACTGCTAATTGTTGAAAATGTATACATACCTAGGACAAAGTCAAGCAAAAGGCCATATGACTCCAAAATAGATAGACACTTTTGACCCAGTTGTGTAAGAACTCAGAGGAACAGCTTTGCTGCTCTTTCCAACAATACGTGATTCCCTGAGCTCTGAAGTAGCACGAATGCTGTTAAAGAACAATGCAACTGTAAAAGTGTATGATAATTTTCAGCTCATAAGATTCACAGCACCTCTCCCGTAGCTGCTTGATATTCCCTGAACACCCACACTCCCTTTCACTAAACAGCACGTAACAATGTGCAAGTCTTCTGAAAAAGTGTCTGCCAGCAAATACACTCTTTTCTTGTCCAGTCTTTGGCAAAAGCAGTCCTAGCCATCAGACCTATAAGCACTATTTTTCCTCTAGCAGTTTAGTTCAGCAGCTCTCATAAAGGGTTACACCCAAATATGTCAGCCGGTGTCACAGTCCTGTCCAGTGAGTATGTCTACACGTGCATGTCATGCATCACCAGTTTATTCACAGTGAGTAAATGGTCCCAGACATGTATCTACATGTGCAGGGAAGTGGGAGCAGATTTGCTGCAATCTCCTCCTGCTTCCCAGGGCCCTGCAATGGACCTTTGCTGCCACCAGGGGGAGCTCCAGGCTCCGGCTGCAGCTGCCAGCCCTCTTCAAAAGCCAGCCCCGCTAGCTGCTGCTTAGCCAGCCACTTCCCTGGCCAGGAGCAGCATTCACAGAGCAGGGACAGGGCAGGACAGGCCAAGCTCCTGGCAGCATGTGCTGTCATGGCTGCAGACCCCACTGCCCCTTCCCCTCCTCCTGAAGGCAAACCTCTACTGCTGCCCATCGCACAGCGCCTGGGGGTGCAGGGATCTTGGAGGAGTAGAACGAGGAGCTGCCGGCACCCACACCTTCCCTGCAGGGGTCTTCTCTGGGGAAGTGCCCCAGGGCCAGGCCCCTCCCCCCATGCCACCACTGGACCTTGAGCATGCCCCAGCTGTGCACGTGCAAGAGCTGTTTGTGTGTACTGAGGGGTGCCCAACCCATTATGCCCAGCTACTGATGATGGCCATGGTACCCCTGGTGAATTTGTGCACCTGGCATGGGACCTTGAGCTACAATGGTGTAGGGGGCAACTCCAAGCTGGCCTGCAACCTCTGCCACTGCCTAGAGGGCTACCTGTGGCTGTGCTACATGTCCCAGCTCCCTGGTGGGCCTGCATAGCTGGCAAAGCAGACAGTGGCCTGGGCTCCCCAAGCTGCTGGTGGAGAGTACAGCTGGGGAGCTCAGTGGGACAGCCAGCTGCAGGCTTCAGGGGCCCTCCCCCAGTGATTTGTCACTGAGGGTGCCAGGCCAAGGTGGGGGCTCAGGCATGCCACCCATGCTACTGTACACAGCACAGTTGCGGCCTGGGTCCCAGAGTGTGAGGATGTCCATCAGTTGTTGCATAAATGGCATGCACTTACAGGCACTCCCCAACTGACAGTTATGGTTGGTGATGGCAACCAACTGTGCCTGGAAGACCTTGACCTTTATGTGGCACTGCTGTGCCAACCAGTTGTGCCTGTGCTCCTGCATCCAGATTGACAGCCCCTCATAGATGCGGGCATTGGAGTGCCCACTCTGCTTGAGCTGGCGCTGCACCTCTGCCTCGCCCCACAGTTCCACGAGGTTGCCAGTCTCCTCCTGCGACCAGCTGGGGCTCCGAGTGGCAGGCATGGATGAGGATGTCACCATAGGGGCTTCTGCACCAGCTCTCAGGCCTCTGTCCATCGGTCCTTGCAGTGCCAGGCCTGCACAGCTACCTGCAATGGCCAGTGCAGGGGCCTGGCATGGGACCAACAGCCGTGCAGCTGAAGCAATGCTCTGCAGCACCTGCAGCCTCAGGGCAGGTTGCTGGGGGCGGGCTGTGGGCAGCTGGAGCTGGCCCTGGCACCCAGAAGCTGCCTGCAGTTGGGGCTGAGGGCTGGCAGGCCTGGCTGGAGCCAGCAGCAGTCTGCAGGCCTGGACAGTGCAAGTCTGCCAGCTGTGCAGCACTGGGGTGCCAGGCAGCAGGGCCAGAGTGCAAGCAGGCTGGGGCAGCTGGCCTGTGGCCTGCCCAGGGGGACACAGGGGCCTGGTGTGCCCTCATGTTCCCTGCTGGTGTTCCCCAGGCTCAAAATGCCTGCAGGCTTTTAAAGGCCTGAGGCAGAGGCTGCCACAGAGGCAACCCAGCCCTGGGGCAGGAGAAGCTCCCAGCCTGAAGCCCTGGGGCTAACCTCAGGCCACCCCCAGCCCCCGGTGGCTGGGCAGATCTGGGAGAAAATTTGCTTCTGGGTTGCATCTACATGTGCGTTACTGCATAGTAACTAATCTTGAATAACTAATTGCAAATGCAGGTATCAAATTTACTCGCAATTAGGGTTTTTTACTATTCAGGATGCATGTGCACATGTAGACACATGTGCTTACTGCACAGTAAACTATGCTACTGTGCAGTTAAGCATCTCATGCCCAGTGTGAACTGCTCCCAGTTTCAGAAGCCAATCTGCTTGCCTCAAGTTGAGCCTTCAGGCAGTCTTCAAAGAACTGCATGAAGGATTTGCATAGTTTCATTTGCCAGAGATGAACTCGCCAGAGAGGAACTTCTTTGGTAAGTGGTTCTGGCTAGCAGCATAGAGATCTTTTACACAAAGACTGCAAGGGCTGTATCAAGACTGAAGGAAAGTGAATAATATCCATCTTAAATAGCTACACAGATCACAGAAAGCATATAAAACTGCAGGGTTTCAACTGGTATCAAAACTATGTCATCTCTGAACAATATTGTTGCAGGGATTTGTTTTCAGAATTTCTTCAGATAAAGTTGTTCTGATGGGGATCTGGCCCTTCCTGACCTTTCTGTTAAGACAACTTCAGAGTACATTTTCTTGTTCCTCTTCCCTCTTTGGAATTGCACAGTGTCTTCCAGATGTCTCTATCAGTGTCTAACATTTTTTTTCTCAACTCAGAATTGGGGAGGGGGGGTGGAGAATGGGAAAAGAGGGGTGAAATCAGTTTTGCAGGATTCAGTACTTTTAAGATAACACCAAAATGCAGTTTTCAGTTACTATTTTCCAGTTTGGTATGAATGAGATTCTGCTACCTAAGGACAGCCCAGAGGATTGCTCTGACCTAGTATTGGAAATACTTCAGTAAAAGGAAGAGAAACATGTGCCTCAACTATGTCTGGATGATCCATCTCAACCTTGACAAGGGTCAAGAAGAGCACAATATGAACATAGCAAATCCAAGAATCTTAAAAGGAAGACTATTATCAACACCTTGATTGTTAAGGAGAGAAGACGACTTGTGGTCTGCAATGTCTTCTCTTTGTAGTCCCTGACCTTTAAAAGGAAAGGCAATTAATCTGAGCTTTGAAGTGACATCTCCAAACTAGGTCTCAAATTGAAAGAGCTTGCCTAGAGATTAGGTTACATTGCTAATTTCAAGAAACAAGAGAGATTTTCATAAAGGTGTTTCACAGAAAGTTTTCTGCCACCCCCACTTCCCTTCCAAAGCCAATAAAACAGTCCCTGTAACTTCATTTGTGGGATCCATGGTGGCATAATACTTTGGTAAATTGTTTACCTATCACTACATTCAATACCATGTTCATCTGAGGTGGTGAGGTTTTATGTTGTGTTAAGGCAACAGCTACCCTGTATTATGTTTTTTTGGATATACTGTTATCTTTTCCATTTCCAAGAATGTCCACTTTACCATAATTCATTTCAATTCTCTTTTACGGCAAATGTGTGCTGTGTATTTTGCAGAAGAAACAGAAGCATAAGTCCTGGCCCAAATAATTTACAGCCTAATTTGAGAAATGACATGGTTAAATGAAACATAGAAAAGGATAACTTCTCATCTCAAAAAAGTCTTTGTACAGACTCATAAATGGACAGCTCAGTACAGGGAAGAGGTCACCACTGCACCAATTTTTACTGTGACTATTTTGCATCTGTTCAGCAGTAGGCAATGCTATTCTCCTAGCTAAATGCTTACTCAGGTAATTATTTTATCTGCATCAAAGAATGTGTCCCTGGAGGACTGTTCAAGCAGCACTAGAGAATCTATTGCCCCTCCTTCCTTTCTATTTTGAGGTCCTGAGAAACTAGAATGTAGTCTGACATTTCTGTACTGCTGAAGGCAAAAAAAGGCTCAAATAAAGAGGTAAACAAATCTGACTATATCATTTTCATTAGGAACATGATTGTGTTTCAGGAAATGTTTGCTTAGCTACCCTTGATACATCACAGATCAGAGATTGGCAGCCTGATCAGTTTTAGTGACAGAAATTAAAATTTTGATGCTGGATAATTAAGTGCCAAATTAGTTAGCTAGCTCAGAACAAGTCAGCATGAACACCACCTTTTCTTTTTTGTTCTCCCTTTCCTTTACCTTATTTCCTCTTCTATCCATTCCTCTTACCCCCAATCCCCCTTCCATCATGTTCCTTGGTAACTCCCCTTCTCTCTCTCAATGTATGTTCCCCTCCCCATTTCATTTTGTTACTCCTCTTGACATATACTGTACATAATACCAGAGAACCAAATACAAAAAATTTGCATTGAAATTGCACCTATGAGACTCTCCTGCCTTGACAGTCCACTCGCTGCTGTGGTACCTCTTCACCCTTGTCTTCCACTCTTACTTACGTATATAATGGAAAAGCAAACACCAAAGTAGAACTGAAATGGACTCAGTGTCACTTTGCAACTCTGCTCTTGTTTCTCTTTGTTTTGTTAAATATAGGGTAGGGAATAAAGGGAGGAAAAGGGTAGTAGATTTCTTTTGTACTGCTCTGTAGCTGCTTCTTTCAGGGTCTTGAGCAAGTAGGGAAAGACTGGGAGTTCAATTTATCATAAAACTGTTTCAGTCCTGCAAGATACCTTGTATAAATCCCATTTCAGTTAATCTTGAGATAGAGAAGCAAAAAAAATGCCAATAGGCCAATACATTGTGAAATACATCACAGTGGTTTAAACAAAAATACCATCAAAAAACAAACAAACCTATTCCCAAGCCCTCTTGCCCCATCTCCCCTTCACAGATATGTTCCCATGTTGTATGGATGAGAGGTCTCAGGCAGGCACAAGGGCCTCTCTTTACAGATAAACTTATAGCTTGAGTATGAGTACATGAGTGAGGGCACAGAGACATGAGCACGAATGATTTAGGAAGAAAAAGGTGGGAATCTAGAAAAAAAATCCATATGAGACTTCCATTCTGTAACTCTTGCTCCTCTAGGAAACAAAGCTGCTGTGAAGATATAGGACTCCGAAATGCATAAGCAAGCCCCAAAAGAATGTGTTCTGCACAGCCCAAACTCTTGCCACAAGCAGGCTATAGAAAAGAGAGATGAAGAACATGCAAAGGAAGCAGGTTTCATATGATATTTGAATGAAAAGAGGCATGGAAAGACTTTAAAAGGCAGGGAAAATAGGTTTGAGAAGAAAATTAGTTGATGGACCAAGCAGCAAACAAAGGAAGTTAGTTGTTGCACTGAGAACAGTCTGGAGAGGAGCAAGATTGGTTTGGGAGAGAGACCAGAGAGAAAGGAAATTACAGTAGTTAGAACAGAAAAGTTTTCACTCACAGAGTTGTTGCTGGTTCCTGACAGCCAGAAGAGAAAGCTACCTGGAAGTCGCATCAGTTTCACACTGCTGCTCCTTTCCTACCTGGGGCACTGGAGGATGCAAGATGCATCCTCCAGTGCCCCAGGTAGGAAAGATACACAATTGTCTGATACATACGCCAAGTTAAACCAGCGATGGTCCTTGTTTATCTCTAACATTAGATCTGCACTCAAGCTGAAGGATGCATATAGACTAAAAAGAAGCCTTTACTCATTTGCTTCTGTCTGTTAGATACAAACCAAGATCACCAATTTGCCAATGCTCTGAGGAAGCGAGAAGCCTCCACATGAAATAAAAATCTCTTTCATAATCAGGACAAATAATCTCACTACTGGGGAAGAAGAATTTTATATGGGCACTCCTTCTAACTTTTCTATTCTGAGCTCATGCTGAACAAGAGATACAGTGCTAGGAACACAAAAGAAAGCAGACACACTGGCATATAGGTCAGAACAGAGTCAAACAAAAGCAACCAGGAGCTAGCACAACTTAAGTGGTGTCAAAATTCCGCACATGAGTCTCTAGTAGGCAGAATTATTGGTTTGGTTTGGGTTTTGTTTGTTTTGGTTTTCAGTGAATCTCAAACATTATTCCAAAAGATTTTTAAGTAGATCTGCAAGGAAACCGCTCGTTACCTCCCATTTCTACAGTGAGGTACATCAGGAAACAAGCTCACAAAAGTTGTGGAACACCAATATTACTGTCCACTCTATAAAAATACAAAGAGCACAAAGTCCCCTGTAGGAATTAAGAATGTCACCTCTGAAAATAATATTTGATTAAACAAACTGGGTGCAACTACATACGTGCTTTACCGTACAGCAGACTAATTAGTTCTGCAGGAAAGCATCACCATTGACACGGGTGCCAATATTAGGGCACCATGCATGAATTAACTCCAGTTTAATTAGTAAACTAATTAACTCCCTGACAGTACTACCTTACTGTGGAGTACATAACTGCACTGAAATGCATGTGTGGATGGTGACAAGGGCTGACTTGGACATGTGGGTGCTGAAGTGCAGGGGGGCTACCTGCTGCCTATCCACATAGCTCCAGTCTCAGAATCCTTGTGCCCCAGCCAGCCTCTCCACTGCCTGCTGCCACCACTCGGAGCCCAAGGCTAACCAACACTCCCCCCCCATCCCTCCCCGTGCACCCTGCTGCTCTGCCCTGGCTCAAAGTGCTGCTATTCTGGGTGCATGTGTAGATGCTACACCCAGGAGCAGTCTGGCTCAAAGTGCTCCAGAGTTTGAGTTGCATTAATTGCATGTAGATGCACCCACATTTAACTAAAGAAAAAAAAAAAAAAGACCAATTTTTACAAAAATTGTCTCATCACAACATAGGACAGAAAGAAAAGACCTAGATTCTAAGCCAGTTTCTGCCACTGACTTAGGGCATGAGTTTAGATGAATCAGTGGCTCATTTTTTGTGGCTCATTTTTTGCCATTTGTATTAACCTCAAACAAGTGTTGTAGGCCTTAAATCAATCAGTTTTTGCAATGCACTTTGAGATTGTCATATGGAAGATACCTTGGACCAGATAAAAAGGTGATGTAATTCAGACCAATCCGACTGGGCATGTCCACATGTGCAGGCACGTGCGCGTGCAGCAGCTCAAACAGAAGTGGCACAAATCTGAGCCAGGGCTTTTTGCCTCAGCACACGTGCCTGGACATGCACTTTGGTGTGGGGCAAATTGTGCCACTTGCGTCAAAATAACCCTGCTTAACTCCTCCCAGACCTGCAGCCAGGGGGAGCTAGAGGCTGAGGCCAGCACCTATGCTGGCCCCAGCAGTACAAAAACCTGCCCTGTGCCAGCCTCAGTGGTATAAAAAGCTGCCCTGGCAAGTAGTTCAGGACTATTCACTCTCAGGAGCTTCTGGGAGGCACATGGGTCTACCCACGACACACGCAACCTGCAGTCTGGTCCAGGAGGTGAAATTTGGCTTACCTCCCTACGCCTTTGTCTTTGTTGACCAGGTCCTGCACAGTGTCAGTCCCCGCCCCCTCCTCCCATGTCCTCTAGGCCACTGGAGTTTGTCGTGGGGCCGGCACCTTGCCCAGCCTCGTGGCGCTCCCTGCTCCACCACCTAAGCCAGCTGGAGGACACCAGACTGGTCTGCTTTTCCAGCATCCATCACTGCCACCTCTACATGCTCGTGTGCCGCACGATCTACCATGCCGCCCTCACGTCCCTCCCAGACACCAAGTGGAGGGACCTGCTCAGCGAGGGCATGGCTGGGGCACCCTGGTGGCTGAGTCTGTATTCCATCCTCATCCCACGAGCCACTGGGGACCTCAGCTGGGGACTCCTCCATGGAGCCGTTGCCATGGGCATGTATGTGGCGAGCTTCACAGACAGAGACCCACATCTTCTCCTGACCCTTCTTCAGGCAGAGTGAGACCCTGGTGCACATGACCCTCGAGTGTGCCAGGCTGCAGCCCCTCCACCTCCAGAACCTCTTCCTGAGGTTCTGGTTGAATTTCATAGTTGGAAGGGTCAGAAGGGACCTGAGCAGATGACCAAGTCCAACCCTCTGCCATGGGTAGGAAAGAATGCTGGGGTCAAATGACCTCAGCTAGGTGATTATCTAGCCTCCTTTTGAAGACCCCCAGGGTAGGAGCAAGCACCACTTCCCTTGGAAGTTGGTCCCAGATCCTAGCCGCTCTGACTGTGAAGTAGTGCCTTCTAATGTCTAGCCTGACCCTCAGTCAACTTATGGCCATTATTCCTTAGTACTCCCAGTAGTGCTCGGGGGAACAGGGACTCTCTCATAGCCTGCTGGTCCCCCTTGGCCAGTTTGTAGACCACCATCAGATCCCCTCTCAGCCTTCTCTTGTGGAGGCTGAACAGGTTCAGGTCCCATAGCCTCCACTTGTAGGGCCTGCCTTGCTGCCCCCTGATCATGCGAGTGGCTCTTCTCTGGACCCTCTCAATACTGTCCACATCCCTCCTGAAGTGCAGCACCCAGAACTCCTGAGGCACCTTTGTGTTTTTGGTTCCCCCATCCATGGCCCCATCAAGTCCTGGGACCTCCTGGTCAGCCTCCTCCTGGCCCTGGCCAAATGGGCTCTGTATTTGACCAGGAAGGAGGCTCTGGCCAGGAAGGTGCCCAGAGACTGCAGGGCTGCTTTCTTCTCACTTGTCCGTGCATGTTTCCAGGCAGAGCACCAGCGAGTGGTGTCCACTGGCTTGTTGGATGCCTTTGAGGACTGGCGGGTGTGGTCTGGTGCCCTTCTCCAGAGCACTTACTTTCATGTTTTGACCCTTTGACCCCCATGTCATTCCTATCTGTTATTTTTTTCCTTAGTTGTCCCACAAAATCAGTTGCTCCATTCATCCATTAGCCACCATATAGTGGGGGCTACTAGTTTACTGGGTGGGCCTTAGAGCCCACGGCAATTCTGAATGGACAAATAGACAGAAGCTTCTGGGGTCTGTGCATGTTTGCAGGAAGAGCACCAATGGGCAGTGTCTACCGGCTCCTTGGATGCCTTTGAGGACTGGTGGGTGTAGCCTGGGGGGCTCTGCTTAGTGTCCATGTCTGGAGCCCTTTCTTCACATTTTGACCCTTTAACCCTCACGTCACTCCTATCCTGCTTTTTCCTTAGTTGTCCCAAAATAAATAAATAAGTTACATCTTTCACCCTTTGGCCCCACACAGGGGGGGGCTATTAGTTAGATGGGTGGGCCTTAAGGCCCATGTTAACTGGAAGATACAAATAGACAGAAGCTTCTGGCGCCTGGCCAATTGGTATCTGGGGGCACTACCCCTTGTGTCAGCTAGACTGCTGAAGCAGCCCTGAGAGGTCTCTGCACCCTCTACCCACTGCAGCAGTCTGGTAGTAGGGGCTGCTGCCTGGCTGTGACCTGCTGCCACCTGTGACAGCATTTGATCCCAAGGCTTAATACCTGCCAGACCCAGCTGAGGACTGCATGGCTATTAAAGGCATCTGCACCTCTGGGCCAGTTGCCAGTGGGCTGTGGCTTCACAGTTGGCCTTTGTGCACCACTGCCTGGCCACCTGGGCAGCTATCACCCAGAAGATGTTCTCAGTGTGGTGGCCTGCTCTGAACTGTCAAAGCATGCCCTCCTGGCCCCAAGTAGCCAGGAGTTCAGCCACCTACAGCTGGGTCCTGGCTGCCAGCTCTGAGCAGTCTCCTCTGCCTGGGTCCTGCCACTTGCTTCACTAGCAGAAATTCTGGTGTTCCCCATTTAAAAACTGCAAAATCCCCGATTAAAAAAAAATCCCAGTCACTCTTTAAGATACCCCCAAATCCCTGTTCTTCCACAAATCCCTGTTCTTCTACAATTAAAACAAAATACTGCTAGATAGATATAGATAGAGAGAGATCAAATCAGTTGGGCAATGTTTTATTGATATATTTACAATTTTAAAGCAATTTGGAAGCCGACCAGTGCCTCTATCATTACAACAAAATACATTCTAAATATCTGTACAGTTTGGCATTTACTTTTGGCTTTTTTGTCATAGAAAAATCAACAGATGCCCTTACCCCCTTCGCTCACTAGGATGTGAATCACTGAGCACCACCGAGATGCCAGTGTCCTGCCTCTGCCCTTCACTCTCAAACCACAGCCTGCTCTCCACCCCAGGTGCTTCACTCCTGACCCACAGGACCAGGTATGTGGGTGCAAGGTTTATGGCTGGATTGTCAGGGGTGTGGGGGGGTGTGGGGGGACATATAGGGAGGCTGCTGAGGAGGGGTGGATCACAGCTCCCCTCACCCCCCCATTCACAGACTGCTCCCCCCACAGGGGCCACAGCTTCCCCCAACAGGGCCCACAGCCCCCCACTCGCTCCTCCACCTGGTCCCAGCTCTCCACTTGCCCTGCTGTCCAGTCCCAGCTCCCACCCGGCCCCAGCATCTCTGCACTCACTGTTGGGGCCACTCAGGGTCTCATGGCACAGCCTTCCCACAGGGATCGGCCCTGGCTGCCTGGGACCCGAGCTGCTACTGCCACGTCACAGGGCTGCAGCTTGGCTCAGCAAGGCACTGTGCAGCGTCATGCATGGTCAGGCAGCTCGGGGTTGCTGTGGCTGTCACTCAGGGCTCAGTACTGCTCAGCCCGAGTGGCCCAGAGCTGCCTGACAGCACGTGGTGCTGTGCAGTTCGTTGCTGTGCCGGGCTGCACCCCCACAATGTGGCAGCAGCAGTGCAGATGCCAGGCAGCCGGGGACAATCCCATCTGCCCTCTGCTGTACTGGAGGGCTGTGCCATGAGGCCCTGAGTGGCCCCAACAGCCACTGCTGCAGCCAGTAAGTGCAGGGAGGTTGGGGCTGGGTGGGGGCTGGGGGAGCCATCAGGTAGCTGGGGCCAGGTGGGGAAGTGATTGGGGAGTGTGGGAATGATCGGGGGGGGGGGGAGGGGGAGGGGTTTGAGACGCTGCAAGAGGCACATGCGGCATGAACAGTGTGAGCCCCCGGTGGCTGGGGGGGGACGGCAGCAGTGGGAATGTGGTGGCAGCAGCAAGCGGGGGGAGCTCCTGCAGACACCGCCGGTGTTTTTGGCAGTGGTGGGGAGGGGGTGGCGAGTGCTGACCAACCACCTGCAGCTGCCACTGGCAGCGCTGGTGGTGGCCAGTGGGGATCGCAGACCACCTGCAGATGCCACCGGTGTCGACAGCGGGGTGGCGAGTGGCAACCACCCACAGGTGCTGCTGACAGTGTCGGTGGTGTACCACCACGCTTAGGGGGTGCACGTGCACCTGCATGCACCCCCTATGCATCGCCCCTGACAGGCAGGTTCATGTGGACGTGCCCACTGAAATCAATAGATATATGTGGATTTAAACAAGCTGATGATATGATGTATACAAGAGCTAGATTTTTATTATATGTAGACTCTAGGGTTAAATATAGACAGTCAAAAAGCCTGAGGCTGAATCAATTAAATCTTTGTAGGTTAGTCTAAGCCACATAGATTGAACTGATAATCAAGCGAACAGACATTCACTTTGATTCTGGAAATTCAGCCAGAAGGCAGGGGGTACTAGAACATGCCTCCATGCTTGGCTGGAGCACACAGCTTGGGCCAAGACTAGCCCACCCACTCTGTGAGGGGCTGGGTTTGTAGGGAAGGTGCAAAACATCCTGGGATGTTGTGGGGACTGAGTTAACTTGAACCTGGCGGGATTTGGGACAGAAGTTCAATAAACCAATTTAACCTAAATCAGTTAAGCTTGATACTACATCCATACAGGTTTAACTTAAACTGGTTTTGGCCATTATGAACGCAGTTTATGTGCACTGAGCTTCTGTTGTGTTACAGATTTGAACCAGTTTCAGATCACTTATATCGGTTTGCATGTAATGTCTGTCCCTAGCCTAGTTGACAAGGACTTTCTTTGAGATTGAACTTACTTATTAGCAGAAAGCAAACATAGCCTTGCACTGAGGCATTTTGAAGTGTAGAGTGCTAGCACTAATTTACTCTGTTGTAACATACTGTAGGAGACAGCTCCTTACAGGTATAGTCACGCTTATCAAAAACTCAGCTGATAATTTGGAGCTACTGTTATAGGTACAGCATGATCCACATATGCACAAAATTCCCAATATTTTTCACAATTTCATCTTCGAGAAAAATATCCCATTCCATCCAGAAGTCTATTAGAAGGCATATGGATAAAAACGACTAAGCTATGTAGGATATTTTGGTGGAACGCAGGTACAACAGAGAAAAAAAAATGTTATTTTGTTTATTTTGACAAACAAGGAGACATTATTTTTTGTACTTATACATAAGTTTTATATGTACATACCTTAGCCATGAGTGTTGTTCCAAAGCCACCTTGGTAGTTATTAGCAGAAGGTACTCCTTCCATTACTCCTGGAACAGGATTGTAAGTGTCACTTGACCAGCAACGACCTGAGCTCATATTTAGGATTTTGGCCAGCAGTTTTGGGTCAAGCCCTAACCTGTCAAAGGTCAAGGAAGAGAAGTGTTAATGTCAAAATGCACAAGATATGGGTGACTTGTTTTATATGTTAGGACCACACCATCATTTCTCTCCCTTTATTATAAGTCATGAAAAATGATAGAGTATTGATATTGGGGGTTAGGATGACCTACCTTAAATTAAAGAGCATCTATCTACCATTTAAGCAATAAGCTTTCAGCTCATGCTTTCTGCACTAGGCAAAGACCCTTCCACCTAGCATTTCTGAAAATGAAGGCAAAATAAAAGATCCTCTGAGAATACCACTTCTCTTGTACATCAATTGCTAAAAGGACAGATGGTATTGGTACAACTGATCTTCATATGCCTTCCCTCAAAATGATATTCTTTAAGAATTTACCAACGACATCAAAACAAGGTTTTAGTAGATAAATAGTCATTACATTACGGAAGTATCTATGCTACTGAATGGATGGGTATGTATGTATATGAAACCAATATAAAGCATGCAACAAATGATACTGAAAAATATAAATGCTATTAAAAATGTAAACGCTATGTTGTTCACATCTGCATCTTCTTTTAAATCTTCATTATACATTCTTGCTTATGAAGCAAGTCTGTATGGAATGTGACATATACTCTCTATCTATTCACAGACATGCATTATAGTTCTGGGTCAACTGCTGATAAGGTTACTGATCCTGATAAAACAAAGCTTGTCCAAGCAGAAACATCATTTGTTCTATCACTGAGCTGATGGCACAAGCTAGTGTTCAACATGGACTTTAAAGAAATGCACTCACGACATTACTTTAAATACAGTAAGTTTTTAATCCTGTTACAATTTTATGTTTTTATTAAAATTGAGTTGCAAATATAGTTTTATGTGAACTGCATTTATATCAGTGATGGGTGCCAATAGTTTTGAGAGATTTTACTACTTTTCCATTTTTTCCCCCTTTTTGGAGAATGAAAAGAGAAGAGACAATTCTCTCTTAATACTAATGCAAACAGAGCATTTTTTAGAAAAGATTTCACAACTTACTGTAGTCACACACTTCCTGCTGGGGGGGGGGGGGGGAAAGAGGGGGGAGGAGGGAAGATCAGCTAAATGCAAAACATGATTCATATCATAATTCCAAGTCAATTTCAGCTTCATAGCAAGAGAAACTTCCTTCTCTTCGTACCAGTTCTTATCTTTTCTGTGACAATAACCGATAACCAAGGCTTATGAAATAATGCTAGGAATTTCTGGTTGCAGATGAAATATTTAAATATGATATTAAAGCTCATTATAAATGGAATACTGGCTACTTTAATAAGCAATATTTATTTCATCAGTAATTCTTTGTATGTAAAACAGCACTTAATATGGTGGATCCTAAAGTCCAGATACTGCTTTCTTGGCTATCTGGCTGCAAATATTTATTTTCTATTTTTCCCAATAAAAAACACTTTTTCTAAGATGCCTTTTAGAATTACCACTGTCAGTTCTATATTTATGGCCTAATGCAAACATTTCAGTGAAGTCAACAAAAAGCCTCCTGCCGCCTTAGAATCTAGGCTGTATTGCCCTACCCAATCTTTTCCTTTCCCTTCTTTATGATTCTGATTCTTTCAATTATTTTAAGGTTGTTGTTTTTTGGGGTTTTTTTTAAAAGAAGAGGGCTCCCTGCCACCACTTCATTTTAATCTTCTGCTATAGGGCATCCAAGGCCTTAAAAGAAGTACTTTGTGAATAGAATTACTGTGACTGCTTCACTAAAACAGTCTGTACACTGGAGTACCAACTAAAAACAACGTTTGGAACATGTTACTCCTGATCTTTCACACACAGGGATTGCACTCTCATCCAAACAGAGCACTTAAGTACATGTGGGGGTGGGTGTATACATGTGCGCACACTACACAGGATAATGCTTTCAGCAGTAAAGCACCTCCTCATATCACAACTAGTAGCACCCAGTAAATCCTAACTATAGCTTTTAGTGGAGTTTATGCTGTACAACCAGGGGCTGGCAAAAGGGAGAGCAGAGTATTACAAAATACATAGAATCCTAGCCCTGAAAATGAATATTGTCCCAAAAGCATTCCAATCAGTTCTGTGAACAAAAATCAGTTTGAAAATAGATGTACTGTATACACTTAATATATTTTCAGCATTAAGTATAAAAGGAAAATGTAAAAATAAATTTTGCTCAGCATGGGAGAAAAAAAGACCGTGTCAGTTTAAATCTCTGCTTTTCAAACTTCAATGCTCTTACCCACCATTCTCTTCAGGAGACCTGAGCTACTTTTTTTCTCTTTCAGCAAGTGTATCATTAAAAAGAGCAAGTTAGAAGTGTTTTGCATTTCATCTTTCTGAGAATTCATCTACTGGTGCATATATAACTGACAGTTAAAATTAGACATGTATTAAAATCAGTTACTGAAGAAGTCCTCTGTCTTCCACTGTGCCCAAAGCTTGTAATGGTCTGAAACCAGCTAGAATATACAGTAATTGTCATTCAGCGAGAGTCTATCCTAGAAAGTCATGCTTCAGTGGAGAAGACTGAGTTTCCATTTGAAATCAACAAATTAATCCAAGACAGGTATCTGAAAGGGCAAGTTTAATAGGAAGCAGCTACTGGGCTCTCAACCATGATAAAATGTTATTGCTGTTTCCCTGTAAATTGGCTGGGAACATATGATATTTTCTGCATAAGAGCTCCATTGCTGTTCAAGAGATATACTGCTCAAGCTATCAAAATGATGACAGTCTGTCAGTCCCCATAATAACTTGCCACTGGATGTGGTAAGAGTATGGGTACGCGTGTGTGCATTTACAATTGCCAAAATGTTCTTCCGTATAAACAGAGAAAGAAGCCAGTCTCTTAACATTATTTATAACGTAACAGAGAAACAATATCTGTGTCAAATTAATGCTTCTTCAACAAAAATCCTAAAAACCTGCAATAGATAAAAAGATCTGGATAAAATAAGAACAAATCAAAACCACTGTTCAAAACTACAACCCATTCTTTTAAGGTTCAAAATAATTATTTACTTTAATATTTTCACAAACTCCCCCCCAGTTTCAGTCAAGAGCAGAAAGAAAAAAAAAGGTGACATTCCATGAGAAAGGTAATTCATATGCTACTGCCTAAATAAGGCCAAGGAATGAACTTGAGAGATTTTCAGGCTGAAATGCCCTGGATGAGGCATATGGGAACTTTCAAATCATTATTCAGAAGAACCTTTTGAGACTCGCTCATCACCAATAGAAATGCATTTTTCATTGCGGATTTCATCATCCGAGTGCCTGGAGAGGACTATTAAGAATCTCACAGAGCTTGATCGTGCATTTAGATATAGCCCCCATGTTGAGGGTAGCAGAGTCACACAACTGCAGAAGACACTCTACAAGGAATTCTGTCATGACACCCCTTCCAAAACTTCCCAGGATACGGTGTACGCCCACTGCTGCAGCCTTCTTGGCAGAAATATAAAGAAGCTAAACATACAAACTGTATTACGATACTGTACTATTTTTATGGAAGTTAGTTACTACTGAGGAATTGTGAGTGCTACTTGTACTGTATTATGAATATTTCTACCATTTTTTTTCAAATTGAGTACATAGCCCAAAATGAAAACAGCAGCAGACAGTTATTTTAGTGATTATAGAGACAACTACAAAAAATATCTGTATAGAAAAATGAAAGAGCTGCTGCACTGCTTGAAAAAGCTGCAATGGCACTATAGCTCATTAACATAACCAAAAAGAAGGTGTTTACAGATTCTATTAAGCTTAAGTAAACTGCCCGTTTGTTTTTGCAATACACTATGTTGCATGCAGACAGCTTGTCTATTTATGTAGTATGCATGAACACATACCAGCAACAGTTTCATAAAATTAAAGAGGAGTCTACATTCATGTGGGAAGGATGTTTAAATAGCTGGACAATCTAAGGTTGCTAGATCTCCATTTACACAAGTTTATGATAATGATCTGGCTTATTTCTCAACTGAATATTTTGAATGGAAAACTACAGATTTGATGTCGCAAAGTGCCGAGTACCTTTTTCATGGAATCAGGTTCCAAACTTTTCCCTTTATTATATACAGTCCTTAGTTTTGACATTTTTTTTTAATTTAAAAATGTCCTTATTTATAAGTAATGAACATTCCAGCTATCTAGACATAAAGATAGAAATAAAAAAAAAAAAAATAGAAGGCCACTTCCATCTCCCTCTTTCTCTTTTAAGTTTAAAAATAATCTTGATTAGGTTTTAGGATGTTTGTGTTAGTGGCCAATTTCTCTTTTATTACTGGAATTGTATCCATGTCTATCAAAAATATAGATGCAACAATCTTTTTTTGTTCAAAGAAACATAAATTCTTAGCAGCTATAAAGTTATTAAAACTTCCAGCAAACTTTCAGGCCATTAACAAACTTATATCACCTTGATAAATCAGGTTACATTTTTTAATTGGTCTATCCTAGCCCTTACAATAACTGGTTGGGTTTATCTACTAAAACTTGCAAGTTTTACTGTGTTTGAGCATTTCTGTGAGCAACTGAGTTAGAATACATGATAACGACTACAATTTAATGGCCAGATTAAAGTTGGACAAATTATATTTGATATCATGTCAATTAAATGCACTTAAGCCTAGAGACAAGTAGTTAGTCATGTTAGTCTGAAGTCAGGGCACAGTGGCAATTTAAAGACCAACTCATTCAGAAAGGCATACACTCTGCTAGGCAATAGCCTACTTAGTCAGATGCTATAAAACTCGGCTGTAAAAGTAAGCAAATTATTTTGGATGACAATAGCATCATATTTAGTACCATCATATTTGAACTAGATGTCAAACTGGGTTAACGCATGCAAAAATTTCACCTGTGGAATTATATATAAGTAGATAGGTACTCTCTTACAAGCTTGACCCAAAGCCCATTAAAATACAGTGGAAAGAGTCCCATTTACTTCAAAGGGTTTTGGATTAGGATCTATATAACAAAACCCAATATGGTTTAGTATGAGGTGCAGTTTCTCCTAAAAGAATACTCAGAATAGGAATAATCAGAGGCTGCCAATCAGGAATGAGCTGCATGACCAGTGCTGTGGGGCAAGAAATCTGGCACTCAAATGCTATGAAAACATCAAGTTTTATATAAATCCAAACACAACCAAAATGCTCCAAAGAACAAAAATAAGATGGAATTTGAAAATCTAGACACAAGCTACAGTGGTTACAGACACCAATTAGTTTTGCCTGGGATTTCGGTGCCAGGCATTTAAAAAAAAAAATCACCCCTAGAAATATGGAGAAAAGTATAATGAGAAATCAGTTGCACATGACTTTATTAAGTGAACGTTAACTAAAAACTGACTATGATACAAGCTTTACACCATAGTGAATTACAATACTTGCATACAACCGTACTGCTTTTATAATAGCTTGATGCAGATACGCTTCACTATCTTACAGACGCTCAATTTTAAAATGTAAATGGTACAGGATATTGATAAACCAATTAGCACTGATGCAAAGCAAATTCCTCTTTTATCTCAATTACAACATGACAACTTAATAGGTCAAGATAGTCTAACATCTGAGACAAGGGCAATTCAATAAAACAACCACATCTTGATATGGTAATTAAGAGGAAATGTGAATCCATTACCCTGCCTTGTGAGTGTGCACATGCATGTGTATACTTGCTTCTCAATTTAAATAATCTAATGCCCTGTTACAGTTTTTAAATTTTTTGTCAACCTCAGAGTAGCACATTCTTTGAAGTGACACATTGACAACATCTGCAGTTTTTGATGCAGTCATAAGAGTGTGTCTATAGAGATAAATAAAAACTATGTATTTATAAATTTCTCTCAGAAGCAAGGACTTCATCATAGATAAATCTGCAAACTGTATTATGCAAGCTTGAGAAAGAAAAAGTATTGCTAAATTTAATTAAAAGTTGGCTTACATGCAAGTGAATATGAAATAAAATTTAGGAAGTGTTAAATACACACACACACACAATCCAAATCGCTTAAAAATGGAAGGAAAATTGCTGCTTAAGTAAATTGTTTCAATGTTACTGTTTACAACTTAGATACATCATCTATTGTAGACAAATCAGTCCTCTTACAACAGGAAACTGTTTAAGCAAAGTAATAGAATCTACATTGGATTTTTCACAAGGAAGTATTGTGGTGAGCATGACAAACTACAGCAGTTAAGTTTGACAGGAGGGTAAATTGTCTTTTTATGATTGCATCCTAATTTCTATTGAGATACTGTATACACAAATGCTAGCAGTTTCTTTTTAGAATTTGTTTTGAACAATATTTAACATAGGCAAATAAAGCCAAATGGAGCTATGTGGAAACATAACATTGAGAGAGACTATATTAGCTTTTGCTTCAAGTGAAACTACCTCCATGTTATCTCAGTACATCTACATATAGTGAGCATATCCTGTATTGCATCGTAATAGAGGAAACTGACGTATAAAATACAGTACAAGTTTAGAGGGAAAATATAATATTTTATAGCCACTGCAAAGAACATTCCTGTTCTCATGAGTCCTACTTTTGGTTAAATAAACAAGCCCTGTTACATTCTAATAACAGAACACTTCTAAATTTTTTTTCTGCCAGAATCTCATCTATGCCATCTGATCGTTATTCTCTCACTATAGAAAAGTCCACCAGCACAGAACATAGACACTGCTATTATAAAAAACCAAAAAACCAAACAAAACCTAACAAACCTGATTCCAAGATTCATAGCTTCAGCAGTTCCAATCATACCGATAGCTAAGAGCATGTTGTTGCAGATCTTGGCTGCCTGAAAATAAATGAAATAAGCAATGAGCTCAATTTTCATGTAGGTATCTTGTAGGAATTTTCTTCACCCAACTCCAGTAGAGTTGTGACTGAAGATATTCAGACAGCCTTTCCCTAAAGGTAACACCAGAAGAGTACTCTAGCATTAAGGCAATGGAGGCTGACCTATGGCTTCTTCACCCACTGGGAAACTTTTTTTTTTTGTTGGCCCAGTAACTCAATTTGTAATGCTTCAAATGTAGTGGTTACTTTCAGATGACACCATAAATCTGCTACTATGATACAAATAAAAAAAAAAAATTTTAAAAAAAAGTGTTGGCTGAAATTCTTAACAAGCCAAACTGATAAAATAGTTTACTTGCTTTAGTTTAGATGTGTAATTTAATGTATTTTATTCTGGTAAAAGAATCAGCAAACAAACAAAAAGATTCAGAAATGATAATGGCTTTAACTGTGGATTCTGGAACCAAATAACTTATTGTGAGGTATATTACTGGGAATGGGATTAGAATGGAAAAACAACATAAGGAAAAGGCCAGACTGACTGTATAACAAATACTTTGCAAGCATTACCTGTCCAGTTCCAACCTCTCCACAATAGACCACATTGGAACCCATGCATGTCAGCAACTCTTTGGCAGCATCAAACTCTTGTTCCACTCCACCAACCATGAAAGTAAGGTTTCCAGCTCGAGCGGCTCCAACTCCTAAATCAAGACAACATAAGATGCAGCACTTTTAAGGAAAATAACTTATTTATGTAGGCCCTGATCAGGTACAGCCTGCACGTACTTACTGTCTGTTGCATGCGTGAACATATCAAATTCATTTAATGGAGAAAGAAGGTTGAATAAAGTTCTTATTCAACCTTATATTGAATAAGAACATAAGAGTGCTTATATCTTTACAGGATCAAGAATTTGAATTCCTGAATGTATACTGATGAAACATATGCAAACCCAACTCTAAATTCATCTAAAAGGATTGGGGAGCTTTATTTTTTAAATACTTAAATGCTGAGAAAGAAAATAAGGTCATAAATAATATTATGTGACATTCAGAATTTGAATTTTGCATCATTTTTATTTGATTAAAATAATGACCATTTGATGGAATGTTGCATACCTCCAAATATCTCTATGGAAAGCATCTAAAGAAATGGCTATTTTAGCATTTAAAAACCTTATCAGTATCTTACTGCTATGAAGTTTTTGTTACTCAAAAATGAAACTGCTTTTTATAAGAACTATTAGTACCTTAAGCACACCTTCTAAAATGGTTTGTTTTCAACCATGCTTAAAAATCCAAACACAGAGAAGCCAAAATAAAAGCTTGCTCTCCAGTTCATCAGCAGAGCTTCACTTCATTACAAATATGTCGCATGCTGCTAATCTCAAAAACAGAAGTTCCTTTCCCCCTCTATTTGGGGAAATTGAGGCCAATATTTCTATACATAATTTACAACAAAAAGAGAACCTCAAAACTTTTTAACAGACTGAGAAAAAAATTCTTAACATCCCTAACATTTACAGTTTCCTTTCTGTAAATATGTCCTATTTTTAATACCCAGAGACAGCATTATAGATCTAGAACCACTAAATGGAAAAAAATAATCAAGATTTATCCTATGATACTTAGCATCAAGATTAAATGCTCTGTTCTAGAAAAGAATTCTAATGGCACTTTGAATTACATCCTTAGTCACCACATCTACCTTCCCACCAACTTATTTTAATGGATGAAACTGCTAGGTGAATTTGGCCCAATGATACCACTTGGAAAACGAGATTAATACCTTATCTTTCCTACTTATTTAGTAATACATCTACAAAGCTAGGCACCATAAATTTCTGTGTTATGCATCAAACCTTGGCCTATTAGGACAGTCAGCTGCAAGTAATGGCCTACTTTTGAATTTAATGTATTCAACCAGTTCCAGTGCTTTTCCAAAAAGGCCAAATGAGACTATTCATTTTTCTTCCACACTGCAAATTACTTTGTTCTGCAGTACAACTCTCTCCCTCAGTTAAGGTTGGTACTATGATTAACCAATTAGCTAGGATGATAGCTATTATCAAATGATTATACTGAAGTGGTACCCTGAGATCTAAGTGGGATCAGGCGTCATTGTGCTAGATGTTGTACAATCACATGCAACAATGCAGTTCAAATATTAAACAAATGAGCATAACCTTTGGAGAAAAACCCCAAAACCTGACAAAGCAATCAATTAAGTTAATTTATTAAAATTATACTCCATTTAAATTGGAAGCTCTGTTTGCATTTTCCCCACTAAATGAAAATTTCATAAAAGGTAATCAAACTACTATCAACACAGTAGTTTGGATCATCCAACCATATGTCCAAATCACTGTAGTAACATAAAGGTGTTCATGGTCTAATAGCAGTATATTAACTGAACAAAAACAACCATAATAATAATTCAAACAAATTAAATAAATGACTTTCCCCCTGCAAGTGCTGAGGATGCCCAGACAAGGAAGCTGGTATCTTTACACAATATAGTTGTCAGGGTTCAGCATCACAGGTTGGACTACCTTTGTTATGTGGAGCCTACCTCTGCAGAAACTACCAACATCAGCACCAGAGAATTTGGAGTAGAGGCTGCCAGATTTTTATTTAAAAATAAAACATTGCAAAATTTTTCAAGGCATGCACTCCACATTCCTCCACTGCAAAGAATTTTCCAACAGAGGTGAGAGGTTAGGGACACAATACAAGCTGTCCAAGTGCAGTGCTAGAGTCACTCCTCAGCCTTGGAAGAAGGATTCCTCTCTGATTTCTTTCTCCAGGTAACTTCTTATGCCCAACCCTGAAACCTAGGATAGGCACAGAAACTTAGATTTGGACCCCAAACAAACCAGACCATTGTCAGCTCTTTGACCACTGATTTTTCATGCTCAATGACTGCACAGATCACTACATTAATAAAAATGCAGTATTTTTAATTCCGTTCGCCAATGTTTTTATTCAAACCACATAACAGCCTTTACCACTAATCCTGTGATCTGACCTGCAACAAATTAAGTAGACAATTTAAGTCAAAGCTTACAAACAAAATCCAGTACTATCCATCATAGGTCAATAGCCTTGTATCTAGATTACAGACTGCTAAATAGCTTCAGAGACTCATTTATTAGAGCAAAATTAATGCTGACAATAGTTTTCAGCTGGTTAATCTTTTGACAGCTGTACTCTCTCACTTGTTCAAACACTTACATTTCAAGTAAAAAAAATAAATTAGTTAAGCAAAAAGAAAAGAAAAGAAAAGAGCAATTTGTTGTGCAATGTAGAAGTCTTCGAAACATTTCTACTTTAAAACAACCCCCCCCCCCCACTCAAAGCTAAAAAAAAAACCCATTTCCATCATGGTGGATTTTTCCATCAAAATTTCCTACCAATTCTCAGCTGGTGGAAACAAAAAGTAAGCCAACATACATCTAGTGCTGACAATTAAAAAAAAAAAAAAAGTGAGGAAATGCAGCCAATCTAACCTTGAAAAAGAATTTCAGCTGCAAACACAAGATAGAAGGTTGCATCCAGCAAGTAGGACCACTCATTTGACTTCAATATTTTGGAATACAGTAGATCACCACCACTATAGCCTAAGATGGAGCTGTCAAAAGCTCACACTACATGAGTAAAGGAAAAAGGAGGAGGAACAATGGCATGAGTCACCATTTTATTTTCTGTCTACTGAGGTGCATCTTATGCCTGTTAAAGTAGTATTTATGTATCCCTATTAGATAGAAAATTTCAGGTGCATCTTCAGGATTATTCTGCTCCTGCAGAGACCTGCAAACTTCTTCTCTTCTATTTATAAAATTACGGGAGTGGCCTCTGAGACAGTATTTGTTATTAGCACGGGTTCGTGCTTGTGTCCCCTGTAGGAAGAAAAGATTTAAGTTCCAGTCCCACAACAGTTTTGTCTAGCATGGTGCCTTATGACCCTGTGAACCCTTAATGAAGTCTTGCTAGCAGACTGCAAAATACAAATCAGTGGCCACCAAGCTAGTACAGCATCCCACCCTGTTTGTATATTACTGTACAGCCATAGGACAGTTTGTGTGACCAGACCCTGGAATAGACTCCCAGCAGGCATGGTGCAGACACAAAAGGAGACCGGACACATGCCTTGCAGGGGTTATTTGACCCCAGCAGTCTTTCCTACCCAGAGCAGAGGGGCTAGACCCAATGATCACATGAGGTCCTTTCCAGCTCCAAACTTCTGTGAATCTGTGACTGGAAGAGTGGGAACAGAGCTAGAGCAATGAAAATACCATATTTACTTGAGCAGAAGACAAGGTTTCTTTCCCCAATCACCACTGGGGAAAAAAAATCTTGTTTTACATTCACATACAAAAGAAACCCCATTAAATACACAGTCTATCATTAAACTACTGCCAAAAGCAGCATGTGCTCAGTAATGGAAGGCAACCAGGAAGTTGACTAAATGAAGCCAATGCTGAGCATGACTATAAAACGCATGGCCCATATTGGACAAATACAGGCCTCCAGGCCTGGGGCTTGTACATAGGATGTCTGCCTGGTTTTGGAAAGTATCTAAATCCCCAGACTGATAGGTCTGAGAAGGAGAATACTTGCCTGGTAGTAGAGCCACAAAGACTTATACAGTTGTACTCTGCTTAGTCAAATTTTGAAACTTTACTGTTGGGCTATGCCTAATTGAATTTGGAACTGATTTGCCCTTGAAAACCAGATTAAAATAATATTATATAATTATACAATATAAAATCTTGTGTGCAATATATAGATATAGGATATAATAGATAGATAGATAGATAGATAGATAGATAGATAGATAGATAGATAGATAGATAGATAGATAGATAGATAGATCCTACCACAAGGCTAGTTTAGGGAAGCCATCTGAAGAATTGGTAGTGCCCATTGTGCACAGTCCCCCTCAGCACTGACTTTTCAAAGTCATGTTGAGCCACTAAATTGAATACAATTCAGCTTTCTCTTCACTCCCACAGCTGAGCTGCACCTTTCTCTCTCATTTCCAATGACTCCTGTTTCTTTAACAGCCTTAAATGTCTAGCAGACATCAGATGGAGCCCCTAGCAGTTCACCCAGAATCACTGTTGTCCCCTCAGACTGTCACCTATGATTGATGTAGCCCTGCCCCCCTTGAGGTGGAGCCAGACCAGTTTGCCTTGCACCTCATCTGCATATATGTGGGGGCTAATTAGCATATGGATCCTTTGTTGGGAGGGGAGGGCGATCTGGACTACACAAGTACTGAGCACTGCTGAACTGCAGGGTCACCATGGCTTGAAACACTGTTGACTCAGTAGGGGCTCAGAGCAATGACCTATGTGATAACTCAAGAGTAGAACCTCCCAACTTCATGGCAGCTCCTTAAGTCTTGCTGGTTCCCCCGTACACCCTCCCTTGCTGATTGGTAGAGGGACCTGGTCATGAACGCCACGTGCCCCTGGCGGCTGAGGGGGCACAGTGAGCTTTGGCAGGCAGCAGCAGTGCAGTCAGCAACATGAGCATGGCGGTGGCAAGTGTGGAGCTGCTGCAGGCAGCTACAGTGCTGATGGCAGTGGGGGGGGGTGGTGAGTGCCAACCAGTGGTTGATGACTACCCGCAGATGCTGCCAGCAGTGGCCAGTGGCAATTGCAGACGCTGCCAGCAGTGTCAGCAGCGGGGGGGGCAGGGACAGTGAGCACTGACTTCCTGCAGTGACCGACACTACTGGCAGCACCTTTTTGTAAGGGTGCACTGCCATACTCAGGGGGTGCACATGCACCCGCTACGCATCGCCAATGGGCCCCGTCACTCGCTCCTGATTGGCATGGAGGTGGAAATTGCAGTTTTAAATATGGAGCTATTTTTACCTCCTGGCTAGTCAGCTGCAAGCATCAAGGCCACTGGGGTTCCTCAGCCAATCAGCAACTTGGGGGGGTGGGGGGGACAGACATGCAGCAGAACTTGCAAGATTAAAAGGAGCTGCCGTGAATTTGGCAAGTCCCTAATCATGGGCCTTTTGGCTTACAACTAATATCATGCATAGTTTGTACTGTATATAAAGTAGGTAAAGCGCTGCTTAATAGTGTTTATAGAGTACCCATGCAAAAACTTGCAGCAATTAAAAAAGAAAAAAAAAAAAGGTAAAATGTATCACTTCTAGATAAACTAAGTCTATGTGTACCTGTAGTAATTTGCCTGTGTATTAATTACTATAGGTATGTTTATTTTAATGTTAGTGTTTTCAAACTTGTCTCTTACTTCCATGTGCTCAGGAAGAGCAGGATCTAACAGGAAGGAGTGGAGGAAGGGACTGCAGGGGAAAGACATTGGAGAGGCAAGAGTAAGGGGGCTACATGACCTCCCAGATTTAAATTTTCCCTGCTGTACCAGTGGAAGGGAGTCAAATTCAAGGTAAACCTCCAATAATTATGTATACCTAGAAAGTTATAACAATTTATATATTTTCCATATATAGAATCTAATTATTGGGGGGGGGTCATCTTATATTTGAGTAAATATACTGTGTGTATCAATATATTGTGTACATGTGTACACACACACACACACACACACACACACACACACACAGTTGCTATATAACAACAAAAATTATTTAACAAATTCAGACAATTCAATGCTATTGAAAGATGCTGGCCCAGGTGAATTTTTAGAAGAATGGATTGGCTTTTTATCCTAGGTGGTTCTGCCCTTCTCAAACAGGAAAAAGACTAGAGCTGAAATTCTCTATTTGTAGACAAGAAGAGGTACAAATAATATTACACGTTAAGATGCTATGTATAGCCATCTATTGAAATAGCCCCTGAGATTAGAATTACTACAGTCTCTTTGATTCTCTCTGTGAGCTGTATGAGGGGCATGGTGCCAGCCTGCTGTCCGGATCAGGCGACAGACTGGCCCCCCATTCCAGGTCCAGCCACAGTGTATGTTGCTTGCAGTGCTCATGCCAGCTCCAGCCCCAAGCACTGCATGCAGCATGTGCCAGCTTTGGCCCTGCATGTAGCACACGGCATGTGCACCAGTGCAAGAAAACACACTACATGTTATGTGCAGGACTGGTCTGGGGGCACACACGGCATGGGGTGCCCACACCATACTGACCCAGCATACTGCATCTGACCTGGAGGACCAGTTTATCAGCCCAATATGGACCAGCCTCACACCCAGTGTGTAGAACCAGATGGATATGGGCACCACAGGCTCCAGCCCTGACTTTTTCCCCCTGTATCTGGCATGGGTAGCTGGTCTGTGGGCTCAAACTGGGCTGGCCCCAGATCTAGCATTCAGGGTCAGTCCAGCATGGGTACTGCATGCAGTGAACACCATAGACTGCCCCTGCACTGTATACAGCCCACAGCACTCAGGGCCAGGGTCAATGCATGTGGGACATAAGGCTGTCAAAAACACACAGGCAGCACTGCAGCTGGATGATAGGGCTTTATGGGCCAGATTTTTGATGCCCCTGCTCTATAGGGATTGTTAGTAGTATAATCAACAATGTGAAATCTGGTAACATGGACACATCTACAAAAACCTGGACACCAATTCACTGAGGATATAGAGCCTTCAGATCATCATGGCAATTAGTCATTACTAACCTGGGACAGATTTGATCCACTGATCTAGAAGGAAAAGACTTTCTAGCTCCTTATTAATCTGCTGCCATAGCCACCTACCTTCTTCCAAACTCATATAGATTGGTTTATTAAAATTCTTACAGCATTTGAAACCCTAAAGAATCCTGGCGTGTGTATGTGAGCTCCTGGCAGTGTACTTTTTCCAGTTCTAATGCAAGACTTTTGCCATCAGGCTGGCAGTCATACTTGTATTTTGATTATAGCCAGTTTGTTTATTATTAAGAATATGAATTGATAATGACCACATTCAAATTTACATGCCCTTAGTTCCAAAGATCACTTACCATTCTCCAAATTAGAAAATATATATGTTACATTTAAAAAATACATATAATTTAGGACAATATTCCAAGTGTATGCATAACAATATAAGAGCCACAGTTAGCTGTTGAAAGAGCCCCCAGAGCTTTCTGTTGCATCTATGTTTATGCACACGTTAAGATAACTAAGACTGTGCTGGGCAGTCATAAAATTGTTTATCAAGGATTTACATTTGTTGTTAATTTGAAAAGGAAAAGTAAAAATAGCTTATCCATGAGCCTTAGATTGCATTGGAGACTTCAATACCAACCTTTAATCTGTCTTTCAAATCTTGAGATGTTTAGGCAGAATGTCTATTTTTATTGTTCTTTTAAACATATAGTGCATTGAACAAGGTAGTTTAAAAAAAAATCATCATCTGAAACCGATTTAAAAACAAAACAAAAAATGTTTAGACATTTAATCCTTTGCTATTCTACAATGTCATATCTTATAGCACAAGAACTTAAGTTTTGGCCTATTATGCCTTGGGAAGTACAAAAGAACACTAGCTCCTTATTCTGATATTTTTGCAAAATTGCAGTTTAAGGGATTATAGTCACCTAAAACAAGTAACTTCTTGTCATCTGTTTGCTCCCTTTCGTATAGGCTGAACTTGAGAGCTGTGGCCGTATGTTTGCTTTAAGGGCTATGTGATTCTTATTAAATTCTTGCCAGCTCACACAAAATACTTTGTCTTTTGCAGTGCACAAGTTAAACCGCAGACACTAAGATACAAGGGGGAGGGAGGGTAGGGGGAAATCTATAAAGGTTGCCACTCT